>NW_021703768.1:45302664-45664080 GCF_005190385.1 Monodon monoceros
TGAGAAGCCAGAAAACCTTCCAAAAGTTAAGAACAGAAATCAATGGGAGAACGAAGGCACCAGATAACCTAAGCACTGACATGCCACTCCTGAATCCCGGGTTATCTGGTGCCTTCGTTCCCCCATTGATTTCTGTTCTTAACTTTTGGAAGGTTTTCTGGCTTCTCAAACTCATGCATCAGTGAACAAAATAGAGCTTGGCATAGGCTATAAAGCTCAAATTAGTTAATGTTACAATATCTTTAGCCTAGCAAAAATATCTAGTGGGAACGAATGTTGAAAGTTAGTACTAACCTGATGGGATGAATTACCTGTTGATTTTCTTATCCTGCTGTGCCCCATGCAGTGCTGTAGCAGAAAGGTTTAGTACACCAAGTAGCATTTTATCACTAGAGAAAGAATAATCTGTAGTGTTGATTTAATTTGCTTTAAATCATAAGAATTAGAAATTGACTACCTAGCATTAATAACCTATATATCCTATGAACTGACTCAGAGAGTTGGGGTAGACTGCAGTCCGTAACCTTAGCTAGGTCACACCTGTTTCTCAGTTTGGGTGGGTCAGTCTCACCTCAGAACTGCCTCTCTAGGTTACTTTGGGGTTGTTTTGAAGATTCTAACTCAAATGACTTTTTCTTCAAAGTGTAGCAACATTTTTCTTCTCACGAATAAGTTTCTAAAACTTTTCTTGTCTAATTTATGGAATCATTTAATAAAATCCTTATTAGGAGTGAACAGTTTCAGCCCAGACACTTGAATTTATCCCTGTGGTCAGATCGGCACCATAAGTATTTCACCATGGTGATTTCTGTAGGCAAGCGAGGCAAAATAGCTCAGTACTTCAGAGTCCTAGTTTGGATTTAATCCCGGCTAGGTTTCTTACTAGTTGTAGGACATTGGGCAGATTACTAAATCTCTTTGAGCTTGTTTTATCATTTGTAAAATGGAAATACTATTTCTATATCCTGGGTTTATTGTGCAGATAAATTGAGATAGTGTAGGAAAATCCTGAACATGATACCTGGCATATGATAGGCAATCAGTAAATGGTGTTAATACTAGTCTTTTAATTACTCCCTGAATTTACAAGGAAATGATCCTAACAAAGACTGATGTTATATATGGAGATTTGGAAAGAATAAAAAGACAGAGTAAGTCCAAAATAAAACAGGTGCTAAGCTGAATCCTCCGGCATTTGTGTCTCGAGAAACAAGGGGAGAAGGTGTTGAGTGTGTGACCAGATGGCTCTTAGAGACTGAAGCAGGAACGGATGGCACATTAATTACAGGAGAAGGCAGGGTATATAAATTGGCACAGAATATTATCATGCTCTTTCTCTCACAAAAATGTTATTGTTACTTTGGGGTATTACAATGGAAAATTGTTCTCAGTAAGTCCAGCTTTTCCTTTGATATTTCCTAGGGAATTGCACTTGGCTCAAGCATTTAACGTTATTTTCAAAGAAGTTTTGAAAATGTTTGTGAAAATAATAAGACCAAAGTTAAAGCTAATGTAAAATAAAGAATCATTCCAGGTGGGGCTGGGAGTGAAATACAAATAGCTCTTCGCTTAATAAAAAAAAAAGACTGATTCTTTAAATACATATTTGCCATTTAGATATAAAAGTACTTGGGAAGGAGAGGGGAAGATGCTTTCCTTTTGGTCTAAGGACAGCAGATAGGAGACATGAAGCCATTTTCTCTTTTCCTAACCTTGCAGGAAGATCCATACAGTCTGAATTAAGTCCACGAGACAGAAAATCTCATTGAAATTTATAATCCAGGATTCCAGAATAATGCATGAAAATGAAATTTGTGATAGTTACAAGCACTAGAATACTAATTTATCAGTCAATACAGAGTCTGCAGCTCACATCAGAATCCTTATTTCTTTTCAGATGATTATCCCACCTGATTTATCATTCTGTCCCTTCACTATTTACATGCTTACTGCACTTCAGTACCTGCCTTTAGATGGGTCACTGGAGAATTTTAATTCTTCTCTCACTAATTCTATAGATTATTTATTTCAGGGTTACCTCTTCATCGGTTTTCCTATTTCTAGTTTCTTCCTTATTCAATCTATTCATCACAATTGCTGCCCAAAGTGATCAAAGATGAAAATCCCAGAATATGATGATATCATTGCTCAAATTAAAAGCCTTCGGAATCTCCTTAGATCTGCAAAGGAAAAAAAAAGTTTGAACTTATTACCATGGCATTCATATCCCTTCAAAATAAGCACCCAACCTACTTTTCAGATTTGATCACAGATTATCCCCCCGCCTAAAAACACTTTCTACTTCGTGCCATTCAAGCAGTCAACATTAGTATTGATGTGGCAAAACCAAACCGCTTTGAGAGGTGATGAAAGAGAAAAGTCTGTGGGGCACACCAGGTTCTAGCACATAACAAGAAAGAGACTGAGGACAAAAATCAAACCCAGAGCCCACATGGCTTGATGAAGAGACTAGGCCAAAAGATGAGGAAGAATACATGGCAGGTTAAGAATTTGCATGCACTTATGATTATCGTTATTATTGTTACTGCCACAATTCTAATTGATTTTTTATTCTATTAGCTGGTCTCAGTAGAATACAAGCCTGAAAGCAACTTTACACTTTCTTACCCACTCCTTAATGTAGACTGCGTAAAGCCCTTGTACCCCATGCCTGGATGAAATAGCTTTCCCAGTCACTCTTAAATAATAAAAAGACTCCAGTTAGTTTCAAGAATTAAAGAGTTCAGTCCAGTTTTAAAGGAGGTCTTGGCCATGGAGTTATCAGAAAGGGCAGTTAGCAAGTAGAGAGAAGGTAAGCGAGGCTAGTCTAGTCGTCACCTGTGTTTCTACCCTGTGGATGAGGGACTCATGACTGTTGAATTTTTCTTTGGGGGATACATTTGTGGGATCCTTGGAGTTCCTTTGCTCATGATCTCAGGCTGCAGTAAATTTTATGAGTAATAATTATCAGTTGCTGGTCACTTTCAATTGTCTGCCGCATCCCTTGGGCTTCTCGAGGGCCACCTCACTACAGGGAGCACAATGGCCTCTTGGAGAGGGTCTGTTTTGGATTGAGTCAGAATGGTTTTTTTTTCCCCCCCATGGGATTCACATCTAGAAACAGGGAAGTAAACCCCTTTGCCAAGTCATAGCTGAAGAAACACTGCCATCCCACACAGCTCTCCTTTTCTTTGTTATGAAAGAGCAAAGTCTTTCTTCCCTCTTTTTCACTGTTCCGTCTTTCACCTTTAAATGTTTTCTAAACCCCAAACACCAGTCCCTATGTCCCCCAGAATCCTGGAGATGAATGTCAAGCTCTCCCTTTAGTCACTTTTCAACCTGTTAAGCTAAGTCTGAAGTGAGGCTGCAGCTCTTCCCTACCTTCATCCAAGGAGAAGTAAAATACTCAGCATCTTTTTCCAAAGAAATTTTCTCTTTTGATTTTTTTCAACCTCAATTTTTATATAGCTGGAGGAAGTGATCACCTGATCCTGGTAGCACTGGCTTGGAGCCAGTTCTCTTCTAATCTTTTTGAGATAGTTTAGCACCCTACTTTAGACTTTGCAGATAATGTGGTATCTGCTATTTTGTTCTTGGCCTTTGCATCTCTGCCAAAATTCCAGGGCAACAGAAAGAGTTACATTCAACATTCAACATCCCATGACTCTCTGGTGGTAGCTGTGGAAGTTTTTTGGTTTTTTTTTTTCTTATTGAAGTATAGTTGATTCACAATGTTTCAAGTGTACAGCAAAGTGCTTCAGTTATATATGTATATATATATATGTATATTCTTTTTAAGATTCTTTTCCATTATATGTTATTAAAAGATATTGAATATAGTTCCCTGTGCTATACAGTAGGTCCTTGTTATTGATATTTATCTATTTTATATATAGTAGTGTGTATCTGTTAATCCCAAATTCCTAATTTATCTCTCCTTCCACACACACCCCCCTTTCCCCTTTGGTAACCATAAGTTTGTTTTCTATGTCTGTGAATCTGTTTCTGTTTTGTATATAGATTCATTTGTATTATATTTTAGATTCCACGTATAAGTGATATCAATGATACTTGTCTTTCTCTGTCTGAATTACTTCACTCAGTATGATAATCTCTAGATCCATTCATGTTGTTGCAAATGGCATTATTTTATTCTTTTTTATGGTCATTTGGCTGTGGCACTTCTTTTGAAGGCCCATGTTTCGCCTCCCTCTGATGGGCCCAGACCTCCACGGCTGGCCTCTGCTAAATACGGTCAGGCCTTTGTTAGTTGCTTAGATAGTTCTTTCTGCCTGGGATGCCCTTCCCCACCTTGCAAAGGTCTCCATCCTCTAAGATTCTGCTCAAATACTGTCTCTTTCATACAACATTTCTGAGCTCCCTTGGTCAGAAGCAATACTAATCCAAGCTGTGTTTACCTACTATTTAGGGATCACATAATGAAAATTCTAGGCTTTAGAGTAAGACAGACCTGGGTTTAAATTTGAGCTCGGCATCTTACTAGCTCTGTGTGACCTCAGACAAGTCCCTTCATCTCTGTGAGTTCATCTGAACACACAAAGGGAAAGTAACCTCTTATTATTTGTGGTTGTATAAATAATCATTTATATAAAGCAGTGTACAACATCTCAATATGGCCAGTACTCAATATGATAGGTAAGTACGTAATGTAACAGTTAGACTGTTAATACTATGAATAGTAAGTACTGCTCCTATGACCACTTCTAGTACTGGTACTTCTGCTATCACGTCAGAAGTAAAATAATCTGAACACAGCAAAATGGAAGACTATAGCTACACATCTAGTTTGACTTTTCATTCACTGCCATCTGCCAGCCACTAGACCAGGTTCTCTATATATGCTGCACAATTTAATTCTCCCAACCTCCCTATGACGTAAGTGTAATAATTTCTTTTTGATGGTTGAGGAAACTGAGGTTCAAAGAGAAGAAGTAACTTACCCAAGTTCCCACAGCTAACAAGGGACAGAGCCGAAATGGAAAACCTAGGTCTGCCTCGCATCAAAGCTTGTGTGAGTAACAACCACGTTGCACCGTGGAGTCCTAAGGCTCTTCTTGTGTATTTGCTCAATGCCCAGGTTATACAAAGCAGCATCACCTACTTTAGTGCTTTCTGGGCCTGTTAATTCCAGCACAGCTCTACCTCTAATGTGATTTCAATTCTGCAAAAATTTCCTGGCATAAAATAACACCTAGAGGGGTGGGATAGGGAGGGTGGGAGGGAGGCTCAAGAGGGAGGGGATGCGGGGATATATGTATGCATATGGCTGATTCACTTTGTTGTACAACAGAAACTAACACAGTATTGTAAAGCAGTTATACTCCAATAAAGACCTATAAAAAAAAATAACACTCAAAATTCCCATGAGTATATGGTGGGAGAATCTTTGTAAGCCTTCCTGGTTTTAGGCTGTGAGTTCCTTAAAAGAGCACCTTCCTCCATCTCCCCTCTTCCCAGCAGCCTTTACAGTGGCTACCTGGGTCTCCCTATCTGATGGACTCTTCCCTACAGTACCTGCAACTTTAAATGAACAGCCTGAGCTCATCCAGGCTGTGCTGTTAAATTGTGTCATGCTTGCTTAATATGGATGGCACATCCTCCCAGGAAACTGGAAGTGCCAAGTGTTATTAATTTCCCCTCAGTGTTCCAGTTTTGTCACTGGCATAGCTTTCCTTTCCAACTGTGAAAGATACTGCATTTTCAAGTGCAAAGACTGAGTAAGAACGTGTGAGGGTGGAGGCATCAAACGCCGCATCTCCCCCCTTCTTGACCTGTACGGTCTTGCTACCTGATTACCTCCAGAGCCATCCCAGACTCCTTGGTGCTCTATGTGATCTGGCAGATGGGAGACCCTGCTGTTAACCTGAGCCCCCTATTTCTCCACGAACATGCGAGTTGCATTTTTATGTTGTTTTTCTTTCCTTAACGAGGATGTTGCTTGCTGACAGCTTGAAGTGGCCCTCAAATTCCCAAAGATTGCAGTTCAGTTTAATTTCAGGTAGATCAAAATATTTGGCAAGGACACTTTCCCTCTCTATATGTAGATCAACTTAGGGACTCAGAGAAATGACAAATGGTTCACCTGAGTTCTCAACAAAATGTTTGTTAAGATTTATTGGTAGATTTGAAATAAATGCAGGGGCTGGCTTTTTGGTGGGTGACCCTGAGATGTACCAACTTAAAAGCTACAAGTGCTTTATGGTTCCTGCTAAACATTTTTGGTATAGAATACTCCCATTACTAAGGAGCCTATTAATATTTTATTTTTCTCCTCAACTTGGGGTAGGGGTAGATATGGGGAATAATTAAAAACCTTGAAGAAACTCAACATAGAAATATCTGTAATTGAAGAGAAGATAGCATTATAAAGAATAATTGGATACATATGTGTGTGTGTGTGTGTGTATGTCAGTTGTATTATATATTTTATACATTTATATCATATATATCAATTGCTCTCTATGTGATATATACTACTGATTTTCTGCATAGTATCAAGCGATTTTCCCTTCTCTCTGTCTCTATGGTAACAGTTCCAGTTATATATATAAAACTGGATATATATATGTAACTGGAGATGTATATATATGAAATTGTATATGTATATTTTTGATACCCTGTGTAGAAGACTCCATTCCTTTTGCCTATGAAGCTTCTTATCCATTCTTTAAGAAAGACATGGGTGGAAGAGCACGTCTTCTGTACACCTTCTCCATGCTCCCAAGCAATCTTGCCCACTTCCTGTTTTCTGTTCCCCTGGCACTTTGCACAAGCAAAAGTCTTCTTCAGCTTGTTACACGGTAATTCTCTACTCACTGTTCTGTGTACTCACCTGACCCGTGTCTCCTTAAGGGCAGGGACCGTGTTTACACTTGGACTTCCCAACACGTGGTAGGTGCTCAATAACTATTATATTAACATGTCCCTTCGTAGAGTAATTTGAATTTTAACAGCGATACCATGATAAACATTAAGTTGCAATTATATGTAGTATCATTACAGTTTGGTGTATCTCAGTTCCAAAAATGTTTGGCTTCAAAGAGGAATACAATTTCAACATAAAATGTGTTTGGTCAGTCCATTCATTTACTACTGATATTGAAGAGTGAATATAATCGTAAATCTATGAAACATCTTTGGATTTTCTGTGTCTCCTTTTTTATCTTGGAAATTTGGAAAAGTAAAAATAATCATACACATTCCTCAGAATTGTGGTGGTGAGGATAATTTTATGAAATTCTTTGACTTTGCATCCTGCACTGAGTTTCTTCCATCTCAGATCAGGCTCGTGCCTGTCATGGAGTTAAAGGTCTAGTGGGTGGGTCCCACATGTGCTAATGCAATGTCATTAACCGTGGGGAAGGCAGAGGCTGTATTGCTTAGTTCAAGGAGATTAAGCAATAGCTCTTTATTCTAGAGAAATGGACTTTGCATGGTGTAACTCCACATATCCTTCCAAGAATTCTGCAAACTTTCTTCCTGAGGATTGGAACATGGAGGCCTACATCACTCAGTCTTCCCTTCAGTTAGTTCGGTCTGTTGTCAGTGCTGTTTAGTTTGCCTTTTCAGATTCCAAATCTTTGGCTTCCCTGCCAAACGTACATGCATAGACACATACATACACATACACAGATTGCATACATACAAACACACATATGCACATACATAAACAAACATGTATACACTCAAATACACTTACCACCACTTATACATACAGATATACACACACAAGCACGGGTACCCATATGTAGATACATAATTACTCAAACACATGATATATGCAAATGCTTACACACACAGACGTGAATACACATGAACACACACACACTTATGTAAGCACATGTACACGTGCACACATGCCTACATACCCATATGAATCACCTTAGATGCTTTGCCTCATTACTTAAATTTTTTTCCTACTCTTCTCTTAACATCCCTAAGAAATTCTGGGATATGGGGAAGGAACAGAGTGCTGTTATTTATTCTCTCCCTTATGATTCTAAGAAAGGTTTGCTGGCATTTCCACACCCACTTGGGGTGAGTTACCTGCAATCTCCAGGCTAGTGGCTGTCAGGAAAGGCCTTCCTCTCCAGCACTGTGTGGTCAGTCCTAACGTGTCTCCTCATGGCTTTGCTAGACTGGCATTAATATTGGCTAAGACCCAGGCTCATTCATTTGCAGCTCTTAAAATGAAGCCACTGGGGACCAGGGGTCTCAGTGAACACTAGGCAACCCTGAGGCCCAAACCCATTACCTGTCACTGGCAGGATGTGGACTTTTATTTGTCCCTAGTCTTCCTGCCCAAATAGGTGGAATGGGTTTAGACTGCAATTTTAGTGACATATATATCACTGAATATAAATACCACATTTCTTCACAGCAAAGGCTGTTAACTGTTAGAATTGTTTCCCAAGAGAGTTTGCTGAATCTGTATAAAAGTATTTGAAAGTGGGGGCATTTTCTATTTATCTGGGAGAGTATCTAAGTGGGTGAATTATTCAGACAGCCTTTTAATGTCCTAAGCACAAACATTACCAGAAGCTTCCTGGGAAGTCCTTTTTTAGCACTTGGCAAAATATTTTATGATTTCAAACAGCAAACCAATGGACATAAAAACCTAGACTTAAGGTGGTTTTCACCTCGTGCTCTTCAATTAGACATTTTATGTCAGTGGCAGAACTGCTTAGCCCCTGTTGCACCTCAATGTTATTTCAAGAGAGAAGTGTACAGTGGCTTAACAGCAAGGAGCCATTTGAAACCTCAAGTCTAGTGACAGTTGTAGTATTGATGTCTTTGGCAAGTCCCTCTCTCTCTCTTTATGCTCTTTATTTTTGTTTCTCAACAGGCAGACCTAATGTCTTAAAGGTATTCTTTGAAAATTTCATTAAGCCCTGTTGGTATAGCGCTCCAAAGATTGTTCTGCTTTGTGGGAATGAAGTTACAGAATGCCTTTGAAACCACTAGCTGTAACTCTATCACTGAAAAATGATTCACCGTTTATTGTTCACTGCTTAGTATTGTGGTCACTCAGTATTGTTTTAAAAATATAATTTGGGAATTCCCGAGAATTTCTGGGGATTTGAATTTCTCATTGCTGAATCTTGAAGCCTAGTATGTGTCAGGAACTTGCGAACACCAGATCTTGTCATTTGCTTTTTCCTCTGTGTGAAACACTCTTCCCCATCACTGTTTCTGGCTAATTCTGATTCATCCTTTCTGTCTTAGTATAAATGTCACTTCATCTGGGGAGCCTTGCCAGATCTTTAGACTATACCACTCCCCTCACTGGTCTTCTAAATTGTGTATCTTAACTCACTTCACCCTTTTGGTAATTGTTTGAATAATTGTTTAATTGCTACTCCAGTCCCTGTGCAATGAGCTCTGTGAGGGGAGACCCTAGGAGTGGCCAGCAGTCTTGTCCATCACTATATCCTCAGTGTCTGGAGAGTGACTGACCTGTACCTGGCCCTTAAGTGGTGAATGAATGAATGAGTAAATGAATGAATTTACTGAGCATGCACTGTTTGCCAGGCACCAAGCAAGGTGCTAGGGGAAGAATTGATAAATGAGACTTGAGGAGCTTGCCTTCTAGTGTAGAAGAACACAGAGGAACTGAGCATTAAGGTGTGCCAGTTGCCGCATGCAGGTATGTACCGAGGCCTGAGGGGGGCCAGGCTTGCGCCTCCCCCTAGACATTAGGACACATTTCGGGAAGCTGGGTGAATAACTTTCTAAAGTTCAAACTTTGAAAGGCTTTGTAGTATTGAGGTAAACTTAGGCATTTAAAAATATATGCATTAAGCAAACGTTTATCATGCACTTGTTGCAAAGGAAATAATTCCTAGGCGCTAGGAAAATGACTTTTATGTTCCTTGCCATTTAAGGAATGACTTAAATGTGAAAAACATACATTTGTTTTCTTCAAAAATTAGCGTCTAGGCTAGGCCTAAGTATGATTTAGTAGAATTAAGAAAAAGTGTTCTAATAAATGTGTCTCTCTGTTTAAACTATAGCAATTTCCCTTGAAAAACCTTTGGCTTTTTCTTTTTGTTTTTCCAAATAAACGAAAGCTGCTATAAAGAAATCCATTGATAGGAAAATGGCTGATAATTAGTATCAAAGTTCTGTCGCTCTGGGATCCTGTTATCCACCAGAAGCCCTCGAAAGAGGTGAGCTGGTAACATAGATGGTGAAATGTATGCTTTCAAAGGTAAAAGTGACGTTATGTTTTTGAGACTTGTCTGAAAGAAGAGGCCTCCCTGAGAACATGAACACACACTTAGAGTTTTCTCATTCTCAGCAGGCAGTCTGGTCTGTGGTCTTACTCCATCCTTTCCAGGAGAGGCATCCTTCTAACTGCACCAGCCCACTGCATATCTTCCCTCCTCCAAGAGGGACCGGAGATGTCACGAACATATCCTACCCTCCTTACCCTGGGGCTTGCAGTGGCCGTTCCTGAGAAGCAGGTGTGGACTGGAAAGAAGCTGTGGGGCTCTCTCTGGCCACATGTGGCATCTGTGAGAAAGAATCCAGCCAGACAGAATAACTGAGCTCTCTGAGAGAGCCTGAATCTGCTTTGAAGAGAGGAATTGCACAAAGGAAGTTTCTGCAAAGAACACACTTCTCATGCGCCCTCTCATTTGTCCTGGAAGTGTCAGCCTCTGTCTTAAAACCTCCAGGCTCAGAACCTGGGAAGATTGCTGCCTGACTACTGCAACCTGTAGGACAACAATGATATAATTCAGCCTCTATGCCTGCTTCTCTGGACTTTGAGAAGGAAAGATGACAAGTCCCTCTGCATTCCATCTACCTGCTCAGCCAGCATCTCTTAGTACTTGCTATGGGCTGGGCACCATGTGAGGTACACACCTAATAAAATCGAAACAAGTGCCTGCCCTGATAAGCTTATGCCCCAGTAAGGGAGAGAGACGGTATCAATGTAACTAGTAAACTTCTCACGTTAGGTAGTGATGAGAGCTAAGGAGAAAGCGGTAAAGCAGGTGAGAGGTTATGAAATGTTCCGGTCAGGGAGAGTGAAGCAGCGTGATGTGTGAGTGCATGCAATTTTAGATAGGGTTCCCCAGGAAGGGACCTCTTGGAAGAGAGGGGTTAGCCAAGTGCATATTTGGAAGAAGATGTGATGTATGAGGAAGCTCTAAGAACAGTGGGGAAGCTGGTGTGGCTAAAGCAGATCAAATGTGGAGAAGAGTAGAGAAGATGAGGCAGAGGGGAGCCAGTTCCTGTGAGGCCCTGTAGGTCCTGGCCAGGCCAAGTCTTCTGGTCTGAGAGCTGTAAAGCCTTTGCTTCATTCCCAGCACATGGGCTCTGACCCAGAGCTATCTGTGGAAGCATCTTCCTTAGAAGGGCAAGTCTGCCTTCAAACAGCACCAGGATATATTTGTAATTATTTTCATGTGTTAACAGGTCTTTATTCGTTTTGGAATTGCTGATTACTGGGATTTGGTGGAACCATCAGTAGGTAGTCTCCTAAATATGGAGGCAGTTTCCCACAGGTTTCCGGGATATACCCAGGGAGATCTTGTATTGAAGCAAAAATTTAGGACAGTTGCCTTCTCTTACACATTCCACTCCATGCTTCTCTTTGCTTGGAACTAGGCCTTCTATTCCCTCACTATTCCATACAACTTTATTCCACACTTCCATCCCCAACTGTTCCCTGTTAAGAATACAGTTGGCAGATTTAGACTGTCCCCTCCCCCTCCTGAAATGAAGCGTGATGATTATGTTTGTTATTTGGATTACAGGGGCTGGATGAAAGCTGCCCTTGCTTCTTAAAAACCCCTTCACCTTTCCTCTCCTGTGAAGTGGGTATAATGATAATCTCCCTCTGAGGGCCTCTGGGATGAACAGATGAGATATGACCGTTAAAAGAGTGAGGGCATTTCCTGGAGCTTTTCTTTTTAGTTTCTTTCTCTTTCCATGAAATAGTTTGACTCTAACCCATTTCCCTTTTGTTTCTAGCCTTATGTTCCACCAGTGTAAAAACGACGTCAATCTAGTATATAGAAAGCGGGTCAGATTTCTTTGGGGCCTATCTATTATAACGAATGGTATCCTTTTTGAAAACAAATCATTGTGTTACATTCATCTGTTAATTATGAATGTAATTCGCAAATATTTGATAAGTGTTACACTGTACCAGGAATCCCAGACAAAGGGCTGCCATTCCCACACATAACAGAGTATATATCCCAGCAGGAAATATAGACATTCAATAAGCAATGGCAAGATTTCTTAGCGGCAGAAGTAAAGAGCTCCACAGTATTGTTAGAGGTGGCTAAGGGGACAGCTTAAAAGAATCTGCACCTTCTGAGGCTTAGAAACAATCCTTAGCGGTATTTGTTGTTGTTGTTACTATAAAAATCTTCCCATTTCACTAATGTTTCCCTTTACCTATTTCAGCATATTGTTTGATTTCCTATTTTAAGCTTTAAAATATGCTGACTTTGTATGCATCATTATGATACACCTCAACCTTGCCAATGGAGGTGATAAAAACCCACGTCCATACTTTCAGAGGCCCACAGCCGTCCACTGTTAGAGGCAGCTGCCTGGAGCAGGTTTTGGATTTGCTGAGCACAGTCAAAACTGGCAAGATCAAACCACCCATTTTCCAAATTACCCCAGCTTTCCTCACTGTGACTTTACCAGAAACCTGTGTGGCAAAAGTTTCCAGCTTACATTTTGTACTACAGTAAATCACATTCTATTCCCAAGGATGCAAAACAGAAAGTTTCCTAAATTGTTCAACAGCACAGCATGTCTTTCCAAACAGCCTGCCTAGGTTTAAAAGCTACCACTGACTATTTATTAGGAGCACCGTTCTCACTGAAATGAAATTCTTGGTCATACAAACATATAAAAAAATGAAGCTCAATAGTGGTTTTCTCTATCCTTGATTATCTCTTCGCTGTGCAAAGAATCATGTAGCTCTCCCCTATGTGAAAGAAGAAGAAAGGAAAAGCTCTGAAAATGCTGTGGTGCCTGAGAAGGGGGCTCTAACACTTGGACATCTTGTGTGTGAGGAACGATTCCCATCCTTATGCCGCTGTCATGGAGCTTGGATATTTACAGACCTCCTGCTCTTGACAAGTTTGTGCTAATTTACATAGTCTCACACCACTCCCAATTTATGGCAGAATACATCTCACATTTGTAGCATACTCAGGGCTCTTCGGAATTCTAACCTTGCTAGCTAGAAACACAGTTTCTAGGCAGGCAAGAAGGAGAAAGAAGCAAGGATTGGCTACATCTCTTGTTCCCTTTTCAAAGTCTGATCCCAATCAACTCTCGAAATTCTCAAGAATCCTTGAAGTTGGGGACCTGTGGCTGATGGAACTCGAGCCAACCCATGTATTGTTGCCTTTGGAAAGTGGCTGCTGTGATCAGTTCTCCTTGGCCATGTGCTGGGTCGGAGCCCTCCCAGCCTGCCCTGCCTGATGGAAGCTGTGCTTGCTCCAGGTTTCCACTAGAGACCTCTAGCTGCTCACAGGACGGCTGGGGAGCGTTCTCAGGAACGGGCGTTCCTGCAGAAGCAGCAGAGGTTAAGAGTTTGCCAGTGGCCCCTGGGAGGAGGGGAAGTTCGCCATCAAAGGAAAATCTGTATTATCTCTTTCTTTCCTTCTCATTTTTTTTTAAACAAATTGAGGCTTATTCAAACAGCTGTGTTGTGACAAAAAAAAACTGAAGAAGAAAGAATTTCTGTGCCTTAAAACAATGCCATAGAAATGCCAAAAGAGGGATTTTTTTTTCTAGGTTGAAAAGCCCCTTCTTCAGTTGGAAGCCAGATTCCATGCTCAGCCTTTGAGAGCCTCTCCTGTCAGTGTGAGAGAGAAAGAGCTCTCTTCACAGGTAGTGAGCTACTGGATGTTATTATGAAGCTGAACTAAATGCCTTCCATATCCCCACATGCCCCAACCTTTTACTGCAACCCCTGGGTAGGCTTCTCCTGGGTTCTTGCCACCTTCAATGGGAGTCTGTAGCTATAATCCCATGTAACAGCAACAGATGGGACACATCTGTAAGGAGAGACTAGCAGATGAAGTTTCACCATTTTTCCAAAAAGGCAAAACACATTAATCTCCATTTGCCTTTGAATGGTATGTAATAGAAACAGAGGACCAAAGGGGGAAGTAATCTCCCTTCATTTAACCTGTGCCCCTGTGAAAAATTGCTGTAGCTTATATTTCAGAATCTGAGTGTAACTAATTTTGCTCTCTACCCATGGTCTTTACCATACGCAGCATTAGAAAGAGAATCAAAACAGGATTAGGTCAATGGGTCTAGAAAGCCTTGCAAGAGTTGATCAAAACTTCTTCAGAGACTCTCTAACATGTTTTTCTCTGAGATAATTGTGGATTCTCTACATCTATTTTTAGGAAAAAATCTTGCCATTCTCTTAGGTAGACTGTTATTTGTTCACTCATTTATTCATTCATTTATCAAGTGCCTACAATGTGCTAGTCACTGTGATTTACACGGAGAACATAAATAAAGATGCACAAGAACTTGAATGGGGGTTCCTAACACTGGCTCCACAGATTCCTAAGAATGAATGACTCTTTTAAGATGCCTGTTAATCCTCCTAGGGGTTGTGTGTGTGTGTGTGTGTGTGTGTGTGTGTGTGTGTGCACTTTAACTGGTGAGAAAAGGCCAAGATTTAAAACAATCCTTAAAGAGGTTGATGTAAAAAAAAAAAAAGTTAATAACGATTGCAGAGGCTGACAGTTATGTAAGCGGATAATTAGAAGACTACATTAAAATTGCCATATAATAGAGCTGCTTGCAGTATCATATGAGCTCACGGGTGGAGTTATCACAAGTGTCCCTGACACAGAGGTCAGGGAAGGCTGTAGAGAGAAGGTAGCATTTGTGTTACCTATGGAGGATGGGTAAGAATTTGCCAGGTGGCTGGAAGGGAGAAGAGATGGAAGCCATTGTGCCCTGAGGGGCAGCTCACCTCCGGAGTCTGAGGCTACCCTACAAGCTGGAGCATGATTGGCATTTTTTTTCACTGTAGCTTGACAAATGGAGCCTGCTTTGCCATTAGTCAACTATTACAGGAATAGGAATTCCACAGGCATGCCCTGGCTGACCACAGATGGCTGAGAGCACATGTCAGTACGGAAACGCCCCAAGGCTGGTGTGGCATGATCCAAAAGATCTCCAATGCTTGGTGCTGGGCCAGGTTGCAGGGCTGCCTGACCTTAACACAAAGTTGCTGCTCTGCAGCTCTGACCTGCACTGTGGGTGGAGTACCCACTGTGGTGGACAGAGCCCCGCATGGAGACAGGAGAGCTAGCCCCAATTCTGTACCTGGCCAGCTGCCTGCTCCCTCACTACCGCCAGCCACTCCATCCTCTTCCACATAGAAGAGTCACCATCTATTGAGAACTTCTAAATTCCAGCTTCTGTGCGAGGTGAATTACCTGCCTTGTTTCACTTAACTCTCCCAACATCCTACAAAGTAAGAGTTAGCTTCCTCATTTTCTAAAGAGGTAAACTGTGGTCAGAAAATGTAATTAACTCCTTTGAGGTCTTACAGTTAAAAAGCTGTGGTGATACCAGCATGAGAACCATAGTCTTTCTGACTCCAAAGCCCATAACCATTTTGGTTCATCTCATTCGTTCTGGATAAGTCTCCATCTTGATAATTCAACTGTGTTTTAAATGTCATCATCTTGAGGCTATTGACTTATTAGTGAAATAACAGCTGCAAATGTCCTTTGACACTTAGTTCTGCAGAGCCAGAGTAATGTATTAGGTATATAGTGCTTATCTGGGGAGTCACAAAGCTGAATTTTTCTGCAGTTGTGCTAAATTTTGACAGTAATGACAGAATTTGATATGAAATTTACAGGATATATTTGAGGCTAAGATTAAATTGTCTTCTCTTTGATCTGGATAGTATCACTGAGATCTGATTATACCTTTAAAAGTAAATGAGTTTCACACTGTACAAGCAAATCCAGATTTTAATCTGAGAATTATTACTTTATCAGGATCTATCTATAAAGTATACCATTTGACATAATACAATAAATTGTAAGTCACAGGTCTTTTTAAGAGAAGGAGGTTGATTGGCCTAACTGATAAATATTTTAAAATTTATCTAGCACATTGTTGAATGCAATATTTAATATTTTTTCTATATTTAAAGTAGCTTATTCAATATATTTTAATTACGCCTACAGCAAGTGTTATAATCTGAGAAATTAACAGTCAACAAATGCAGTCCTTTGATAACATCTTTGGCAACGTGAGTTATTTCAAATGAAAAAGGCAGTTCTGTATCACTATTTCCTCCAAATCTTTAAACTGAGCAATTGTTTGTGGGAATTCCACAAATATTAAAGAATTCTGGTTATTGTGTTTTTCCATATTAAAAATTAGACTATAACCATATTAAAAGAGACTTCCTTCTGCTGTATTTCCTAATCTTAAATTTGAACAGTTTGTACATCCATTATAGCACGTTACGGAAATACCTTTCTAGCAAGAATGCCAGTTATAGAATCCAAGTCTAATTTGTGGATATTGTGATGTAGTAGCAATGAAGAGCCCTGTTATAGAGTAAGACTGACAGTCATTCAATTAACTTTATAATGGGAGACTCCAAAATCCCAGGTAATATTGTTAGGCACTATGCTTTAAGACAAGGCAGTTGACAAGGTATTTTTCTTTCTTGAGATTTGCAAGTCTCTCTAACTTTCAGAAACAAAACAAGTAGGTGGATATAACTCTTATCCAGCCTTTTAGTTGAAAAGTAAAAAGGCAATTAGTTACTCAGCCAAGCGTCTGGCTCTTCAATAGGATATATATATATATATATACTTATCTCCTATTGGTTCTGTTTCTCAGAGGACCTTGACTAATCTAGACCCTATTTCATTTTATAAAGGGAAGGCAAGGTGGACTTGGCCATAGATCCCAAGAACAGTATAACTGATGTACCTTTGTTTACATTTGAATTTTTGTTTTTCTCAGAAGGGTGTAAGCTGTCCTACACTTCAGGACAGTGTGCAGATGTGACAGCAAACAAACCAGATGTTGACCCGTGGAGTGAAGTCTTAGAGATTTTACTGACCCAACAGAGTATATAGAATAGTGCTCAGGGAGCTGTTATTATGTCATCAGCAAGGGATTAAATCCTCCCTAGGTATGCAGTGACAAAGCAAAGAAGAATTGAACCACACCTTAGAGGATGAATTTGGGCTCCTGGAAACATTCTCAAGATTTTAGCCAGTTCTCTGTTTGTAATCAGAGCCATTAGAAACACATTTGGAAAAAGTCCTTAACCCTGATGATTCCTTCTTCTTGGCGGAACATATCAGCAAGATAGGGTAAAGTTAGGAAAGAAAGCAAGGGGCTTGGTTAAGATCAGGGAGGATCAAATTATATTTATTAATATGATATCAAATACTGTTTTGGCTTTTTGTGTATGATGAGGTTAACTTTATTTAAATTATGCATGCATTTATTTATATGAAAAATGTATGTAGAGGTACTAAATCTATTAGAGAATGAAACCAAATAATGTCCCTTAATGCTTATTTATATAACCAGTGGAGAAATTTTCTCTGGTTCCTTGAATTTACACTATGCCCACACTGCTATCTTGGAAGCTGTAATGAAATCTGGCATATAGATTCTAGCTGTGTTTATGCAGAATAACTTGAATAGGATTTAATGTCTAAAAAGAGAGTGGGTGTGGAATACTTAAAACACAGAATCAAAGGCCTATTTCCAATAACTTTCAACTCTATTAGGATAATAAGATAGGTTGTTTAAATCCATCTTTTATTTCATAGAATATTCTGCCATTGATCTAAAATCAAAATACTCTTTCCATTGGTATCATCAGAATAAAGTCAAAGATGGAGTATGTTTTAATGATTAATGGAAAAAATTTAAATAGCTGCTAATTAGAATAAATGATACAATAACTTTCTTTTAAGGATGAGAGAAAACTTTTGGAGGTGATGGATATATTTATGGCATACATTGTGGTAATGGTTTCACAGGTGTATGCTTATTTCTAAACTCATGAAATTATATACATTTAATATGTGCGGCTTTTTGTATATCAAGCATACCTCAATAAGGTGGTTTTAAAAAAAGAACTTTCTTTTATAACTTAAAATTAACTTTTTTTTTCTGATTATAAAATTAGTAAAGGTTCATTTCAAAGAATTTGGAAAATACAGCAATTTACATAAATATTTTGTCTTAGAATATTGCTTGTGCTTGTATATTGCATCAAAACTGAAAGGATATCGTATAAATAATTGTTTCCTAATTAAGTAATTTTTAATAAAATTATACTTATGATAAATAACACTCAATTCTATTAAAAGATTAAAAGTAAAATTCATCTCTCACTCCACCCTCTATTTTCTTGAGGTAGTTGCTGTTGAGTATTTCTTCTATGTTTGTTCCAAATTGACCAAGAAATATTACAACTGTATCATCCCACAGAAAACATTTTCACCATATGCTTGCAGTCATGCTGTCTCATGGAGAACTTAAAAATCAAAGAGATAAGTGCGCTATATAACATATAATCATGTGCAATGAAGTTCCCCCTTTTTGTAAGACTATCCAAATATATAATTTTACCTTAAGGTATTAAATCAGTGGTAACAATCTAACACATTTCCAAGTCCATGCACCAAGTCTGTTTCTATTAATACATCCCTGGCAGCTCTCCACCTACCAAGTTGAATTAGTCACCTCAAAAGCCACCCTCTTCCATATAGCATTGCTCCCTTAGCTTCTTGACCACTCCTACCACTGAAGAGGTAAGGCACCTTCGTACAGAGGCCATGGTCACTTTGCCTTGGGCTCCCACAGGCTCCAGCCTCTTCTGTTCTCTGTACTTGTGCAGTGAGATGCAGCGTCTGACTCTACTCATCTTGCCAGGCTTTAAAAATCTCTTCCATGAATATGTTGATCATCACTAATATTAAGTTCCTTAATATTCTGTGTTCCAAGTGATAGAAACTTTCTTCTCCTTAAATTCTTCTTTTCAATTCCTTGCTATAGTCTTAAATACTTAACATCAGAAGAGAGATAACTGCTCATTCTATCCTAATATCTTTGCTTTGGTTGGAATAACTGTCAGGCACTTCCAAAGAACAACATTCCCTATATATGCTGCAATTTTATGGCTGGGAATTCCTCTATGTATTCAGCTTCCTAAGAAGAACACTCAGATTCTTCTTACCATTAAATCTTAGTGCACGTTCGTTCAAAGAAAGTTTTGGCTAATTAAAAAAATTATGTCCTTTAATTTAACTCTATATTACCTATACATCTATGATGTGGTTGATCATGAACACTTTCCATTGGTATGTATTTTCAACTAGCAACATGCCTATTTTGAGAAGCTGTGTTCCACTCTCTTGAAGTGCCCTGGATTGTGCCAGAAAGATTCTTAGTAAATGCTTGTGATAATACATTGAAATCTTAAGTGGAATGCTACTATGTATAGGAACTTCTGTATTACCAACTTCCTTTGGTGGATGGGAATGGTACTTTATATCGCCTGCCCACTATCATGGATAATTCTTCTGGAAATGCCTAAAATTCCTGACTTTATTCCATCATCTCCATTATATCCCCACGTTCCACCTCTTACCTCTTTTTGTGGTATATATCATATGGGCTACAGATTCTTTATGTAATTTCGTAGCTTTTTGAATCTCAATTACTCCAATCAAGCCTCTCAGCTGATGAAAATGTGTAAGCAGGAGACCTAATGCTCTCTGGTCCAGGATGGTATGCAAGAATAACGTAGTTCTGCAGCTTAAATTTTCCAAAACATACAGAAAATAAAGAATAACTCCAGGAGTAGTGAGAGACGCACAACTTTTATCATGATCCAAAGTGACTTTAATAATTGTGTCCCAGACTACAGGAGCCTTCTACTTATTATTATTTCTGTGAGTATATTTTTAAAAATAATAACTTCAATTAATACATTAAAAATAATAAAATTAAATCACTCAAAGTCAATCCAAGGCTGATAAACTTCATATGAATTTCAATATATCAATCATGTTTTATGGTTCTGGGAGAAGATAACAAAAAAATTCACACTGGGCCACATTATTTTTTTTAAGGTTTCCAAAAGATAAAGCTTGAACTAGATCTGGATTGAGTTCGTGATAAGTAAAAATGGAAACAACCCATGGATTTCCCCTGATGTATTTAGTTAGTTAAAAATAGGTGGCCATTCATTTTGAAAATATTAGCCTAATAGGAGCTCTGTGCCCTTCCAAATTCGATGGCATCTTGTCCCCTCTCGACTTCATCCAAGTCTAATTTTTCTCTGCACTCTTTCTTCTTCTCTACCTATCACAAGGATCCAGCCCCAGAGGAAAATATCCTCAAATCTAATCTATCCCACTGAGGACTTGCCTTAGAAGCTGCAATAAAAAAACAAAGCCATAATGTAGAGAATGTATATGAAATTATCTCTATTCACCAACTTGTTTGTTTCAGGTTTACATGTGAGAGCAAAGCATACTTTACCAGCTCACAACCTTGAACTAGTGAAATTTGTTTTCATGATGGGACCTTTTGTCCCTGTTTCCCCCTTGTTAACCTCCTGCTTCTTAATGCTTCCTGCTCTCCTCTCAAGTTGGCAAATTCAATTGAAAACTGCTCTGATGGAAGAATCTGCCATGTACAGCATCACCTCTGCATAAGAGAATGGCAACAGTTTAAAAGTATCAGCTATTCCACAGGCATTTGTGCTTAACCCAGTGCCCCTTCAGAGTTTGCAAATTGTCTTCTATGCATGGATTTTGAGAAATTCTCACAGCCCTTTGAAGTAGGTATTCACAACCTCATTATGCAGGTGAGTTCACCATAGCATAAACAATTCAGTGCACTGTCCCCAGTCACAGAGCCAACAGGTGGCAGAACCTGGGTTTGAGTATATTTCTTTTTTTAATTAATTTTTATTGGAGTGTAGTTGATTTACAATGTTGTGTTAGTTTTTGCTGTAGAGCAAAGTGAATCAGTTATACATATAGATATATCCACTCTTTTTTAGATTCTGTTCCCATATAGGTCATTACAGAGTATTGAGCAGAGTTCCCTGTGCTCTACAGTAGGTTCTTGGGTTTGAGTATATTTCTTAAGGTGCCTTTAACAGTGCTTAAAGCCTTTGTCTAAGTAGAACAGTTCTGATGTGAGAGAATTTCAGGCAGATCAGATTTGGTGAAAAGGGAAAGGCAAACCTTTCTGGAATCTGTCAGACTTGGATACGTTGTATTTAATTTGATTGTTATAAATGTTATAAATTGTTATAAATGTATCTTTACAAATATCCAAATATAATTATCTGATACTAAGGTAATGAACAAAGGATTCAGATACTCCATTCGATGGATAAATCAAATTTTATCCACCCCACTCTGTGAGGTGTCTGCCTGAAAGGACTCTTTTTTATTTTTTTTTGCGGTACGGGGGCCTCTCACTGTTGTGGCCTCTCCCGTTGCGGAGCACAGGCTCCAGATGCACAGGCTCAGCGGCCATGGCTCATGGGCCCAGCCGCTCCGCAGCATGTAGGATCTTCCCGGATCGGGGCATGAACCCGTGTCCCCTACATCAGCAGGCGGACTCTCAACCACTGCGCCACCAGGGAAGCCCGAAAAGACTCTTTTAAGTCTGAGCTTTTACCTAGCAAGTCATATTGAAGCCTACTGTGTTTCTTAATGTACAAAAAGTCTCTCTCCTAGCTGTGTTTTTTTCCCCTCTCCCTTTTTCAGCGTTGCTTTTTGTCTCCATATCTACCTTTATTTTATTTGCGTAAACTCCTCATGCTTAGCTTAAGAAAATGATGAACAACTCTTTAGCTTGTTTATTTCACTCTGCTGCTGCCCAGCAGTTGCTACAGAAAAAATTCAGGGAAAATGTACTTTTCAGCAGATGTAGTATGGGCTGAATGTTTGTGTTCCTCCGAAGTTCCTTCATGTTGAAGCCCTAAACCCTCATGTGATGGTATTTGGAGGTGGGGCCTTTGGGAAGTAATTAGGTTTAAATGTATCATGAGGGCTCTGGCTTCAAGAAGGAATTAGTGTTCGCTTAAGAAGAATAGCGACCAGAGCTCACTCACTTTCTGCCATGTGAAGACACAGTGAGAAAGTGGCCCTCTGTAAGTCACCAAGTTCTTGACCCTCACCAAAAACCACATTTGCCAGCACCTTGTTCTTGGACCTCCGTGAGAAATAAATGTCTGTTGTTTAACCCACTCAATGTACAGTGTGCTGTGATAGCAGCCCAAGGCAGCTAACATAGTGTGGTTTGTAGTTTGGTCTGTGAGGTTGTGCCACAACCCTAGTACCTTTCAGAAACTCGTGTTTTAAGTGACACTTTCTGTCCGTACATCCTTATAGTCTTAACTCACCTTGGCTAAGTTTGCAGCAGCACTTTGAACATTGTAGTACAAATTCATGTACTAAGATGCTATTTATTAAATTATTATTCCAATAATAATTAATAACATTATTAAGGCAGTATGAAGTAATTCCTATGTTTCCTGATGCATGGTAACTCTACCAAATACTCTCTCTGTATATCATTTCATTTAAATGCCTTTGATAATCCTAAGGGGTCAGTACTATTAATATCTTGATTTTATAGATGATAAGTCAGATTTGGAAAGAAGTTTCTTACCTATTTCATGTATGGTATTCAGCGGATGCAAGATCTGAACCCCGATAGTCAGACTCCACTGTGCAGTTTGTTATAGTTCACTTATGGATAACCATTGGCATGGAACACAGCAACTTACACATAGAAAATAACTTATCCTCAAGAATTAATTTATTACCATAAAAGATCCTAGCATCCAGCCCGAACTGTGCAATATTTCTTTAAGTCTGTGTCACTTTAAAATGCTGCATTGTAATTACATTTTCTACTAAGTTGTCCCCAGCATAATTTAGACAGCTGAAGATTTCATTTTGATCCCATAAGTAAGCTGAGATGAAGCCTAGCAATACCCTCAGTGACAAGTGTAGGACATTTGCAGTGGAAAATCCAGAACCATCACGCGGCCCTTGAGCGGAGTTTGGCTTGCTCACCTGTGGTTGGCTCTCACGCTAGGAAGGGAAGTCCTGCTTGCTCAGGCATTTGGCAGAAAGCCCAATGAAACTGCTTTTGTTCTGGTGAGAGCAACTGATCTGGGAGGAATGTTTGAATACGGAAGAGATAAATAGGGCATTTTCCAAGGTCCAGGGAGCTGTAGGAACCCATAAGGACAGCATTTTTGGAATAAGTGTGCAGGACCTATGCGGTTGGATGCCTGGGTGGGGATGACTGAAGTTTAATTTATAGGCTCTTTCAGGTTCTAAATGGAATCATTGAATAGTAATTTTTCAAGATTAGAATAAGATTACAAAAATATATTGACCTGAACACTGTTTACCTTTCGTATTATGTCTAATGCTGCAAGGTTAAAATAAAAGAGTAAGAAAAGAAATAATAGCTTCTATGTAATGAACACCTCTAATAGACCAGGCACAGATTTAGGCTTTTCGTATTCTGTCTAATGAACTCCTTACAGAAACCCACAGATTTCTATGCTCATTTTATATATCCAAGAAGAAGTGCTGGCTCAGAGAGGATAACTTCTGAGGATCACATAGCTGTAAATTGTAGAGTTGAGATTTGGACCTGTATTTGTTTACTCCAAAATCAATCCAAGGACAGAAACATTTGGTGGTAACTAATGTATTGTATTCCCTTTCCCACATAGAGTTCAACCCCTGTAGGCATAATGGTTTTCTCAATAGACCAATTAACTTTTTTTCATTGGTGTCACCTTTCTGATTTGTTTTAGTCCTAGGAGTAATCTAGGGGTCATTTTTATCACCTACTGTAATCATAGTGCTTCAACTCACCACCATTTTTGCCATAAGTCTGGGAGATCATACACCTCCCTTATTCAAACTAGAACTGGTTACACTGTTCTCATTTGTAAGGCAGATTTTATGTTCGTTATCAATCAAAATGTCTGTTAGATTGCAAGTATGCACATGAACAGTTTTAGAAATGTGTTTATATTCCATTTTGTTCTTTTGGGCTAGGTTCGTATATGGTGGTTGAGTGATAATGACATATTGTTCAGGACATCTCAAAGATTGAACTGAATGTCAAATTTCTCTTCATTGCATGAACTCTTTAAATCATATTTGATCAAAATGTTCCTATTTCAGGTTTTGGTACCCGGTTTCATTTACATACAGTTTGACACTGTTTCAAACTCACATGAAGCTATATACATTGACGTGAAACCGCTGGTATTTGTGAAAATTGCTTTGTTGGATTAACCTATTCAAAACCCCTCAGCCCTGAGAGATAGAATTTCAGTCTAAGTAGGTTAGCTCCACTGGATTTATGAGTCCCAAATCCTAGTCTTTGGCAAAATTCCCTTGGATAGGAACTCAATATTGAGCCTTGCCCATAAGCCAGATAAATGAGCCTTGTGTTTGGAATATAGTATATATCTAAAGTAATGCTTCTTAAACATTTTCATCTTTTGGGTGGTGGTCCAGGTTTTGTGGTTACTACTAAAAACACTGCCATTAAACCTTCTTGAGCAGCAAACACAAGAATGTGTCCTTCCATCTTGTTATGGACAAAAAGCAATTTCACCTGGTATTTAAAGAAACAGCAGTGTTCCAATCAAATAAAGGGGAACATAGAGTAATATCTACTGTTTATTTGATGAATCCTGGGATCTAATCTTATGTTTGCCTTCATGTCCACCAAGTTAAGGATACTAGGGGTGATGCAAAATGCAAAAGAATATTTAAGAGAAAACGGATATGCTCTAGTTTATAGTAATCCATTTTTACTACTTTTTCTTGATAATCAGTATCTGAAGAAGGAGAAATAACCGCTTATTTGAGATGGAAGGTCTTGGCCAGACCTGCCCATAACAGAGTCCTTTGGTAAACGTAAATAAAGCGTTCTTGAGCCCTGAGGTATAGGTAAGGGGAGATTGGCTGGTGCTGGCATGGCAAACATTTCAAGCCTTGGAGCCTGGGTAGCATGCTAAGTAGTAGATCTAATACCTTTTAAGTTATGTCTGGATGTTGAAATGCCCAGGATATAAAGGAGAGCAGTGCTGTACTCATCTGACCTTGAGGACAGCCTCCCTCTAGGATGTCAAGACCACCAGCATCGGACATGCTCCCATGAGAACACAAAGAAAGCAATGGGGCTCATACCTACTCACATCTTTGCCCTCTGTTCAATCTTTGCATTCTTTATTAGCTACTTTTGGAGTAAACAAGAGTAAAACAACATTGAATTGAGTCCAAGTCATCATTCTTATCCATCACCAAATCATGAGCAGATTTTGAAATGTGACCACCCTTGTAATGTATAGATTGTTGTATGAGCTAACAAATGGCTTGAACCCCAACTGATTTAACTTTTAAGAAAAAGATAAATTTACAAATATGATGATACAAAAAGAAATAAACAGGTATTCCTTAGGAAAGAAACACAATGTTTGCTTCCTGACTCTGAAATCCAGATTTTCTAAGCTATACACTAAATGTTTCCAACTTTAGGATGCATATAATGTGGACAAGTAGTAGGAAAAAGATTTTAAAGCAAGATTTTTAAAAATATAAAACACATTACACAAATAAGAACAATAAAGGTAAAAGCTATGAGTAAATGCAATTCAAATTTAGGAGCATATTTTTTCATGCCCATGGATAATTACTTCAGAAATATACAAGTAACTCTTAAAAGGTGGAAAGTGTATAGTAAAATATTATTTTTCACAATAACAAAAATCTATGTTTTTATGAGGCTTTGAGGTTGCCAAGGTGCTGAAAATAAGAATTTCCAAAAATATCTTGGCTATTCTCTTGTCCCAACTACTTTCCAATCTACAGTGCACCTATAAAACCATTATCCATTATAGCAGGCTGCTCCAACTGTCTTATTATGGGTATATTTTTTATTTACCTGATGCTTCAGTATCATGATTTCATTATTGTATTAATCAGGATCCTCATGGTTGCAAGAGATAGCAACCCAATTCATATTGTCTTAAGCCGAAAGGTATATGTATTTGAGGCCAAATATGTATTTGAAGAGTCAGTAGCTCCATCTTCTCAAAACACTATCATGTTTTTGGAATACTTGCTGGAATGAGGAAAGTGATATGTTTGTTACTAGCTATTATTTTTGTTGTAGAATGGGGTTTAGAGTCAAGCAGACATGGGTTCAAGTCCCAGTTCTCTCACTTAGTACCTTTGGGATCTTGGTACATAACTAAACTCTGAGCTTCTGTTTTCTCATGGACAAAACTGGTTTCACAGGACAATTTCATGAGAGGAGAAAAGAAACACTACCACCTACCTTCTCTTTTGGAGTTGTCATAAACCTCTGGAAAAGGCCAGGGCAGATATAAGAGCTTGTGTGGAAACCATCTGAGCAATATACCAGGTAAGGCACAGAGGTATTCCAGAGCATCTTGCTCTGTGGGTTGGGGTGTCTTTAGACAATCTGATGCCAAAGATATAGCTGGAATGAAAAAAATGGAGAAATGGTGACCAAGGACATAAGCAAAAATACTTCTACTCCCATCTACTGAAATGAAGAGTAACATAAGTTCTACTTAGTGACAGCACAATGAGTTCTGCTGTCTCTAAATCCATAAATAGTCAATGGTAAAATAATGCATATATCACAAGCGCTAGGAGTATATACTAATATAAATGTTTAGAGACACTTTTAGATTTCAATTGATTTTTTAAAATTTTGACATGTATTTTCAAGTTTCTGAATTACTGAAAGAGGATGCTGAATTTAAAGTTAAAAAAATATACACATGAGTTAAATTATACAGTGAACATGGGCCACAGATTTAGATCTGTGTTACTGAAATTAGATATGTAGAATTTATTTAGGAACCCTCAAAGCCTGAAGCAGAGTCATGTACAAGGCCCAGATCTACAGGAAGAAAAGGAGCAAAGAGGATTCTTGAGTCTGATCATATCCCAAGGAAAGTTCCTAGCTCAACCTTTTAGTACGTGATCTAACGCAGGGTCACTCAAGAAGAAAATTGCATATATACATGGCGCTTTTTCCCTCTAGTGAATATCTAAAAGCAACTCACCTTTCACAGTATGCAAAAGCAATAGAGTATATTTTTGAAGAAAAAGTTATGTTGCTTCAGGGAGGTGCAGCTCTTGAGACATCGCCAAAATATGTTTTAATTTTATTTTCTAATTTATAGCTATTTTGTTTCCTAGTAGTCCAATGGATTAAAAGCTATTAAAAATTTTTAACCTGAGGGGGTACCTTCAAGATGGCAGAGGAGTAAGACATGGAGATCACCTTCCTCCCCACAAATACATCAGAAATACAACTACAGGTGGAACAACTCTTACAGAACACCTACTGAATGCTGGCAGAAGACATCAGACTTCCCAAAAGGCAAGAAACTCCCCCACAGACCTGCGTAGGGGAAAAGGAGAAAGAAAAAACAGACACAAATGAATAGGGATGGGACCTGCACCTCTGGGAGGGAGCTGTGAAGGAGGAAAAATTTCCACACACTAGGAAGCTCCTTCACTGGTGGAGACAGGGGGTGGCTGAAGGGAAGCTTCGGAGCCACAGAGGAGAGCACAGCAACAGGGATGCAGAGGGCAAAGCGGAGAGATTCCCGCACAGAGGATCGGTGCCGACCAGCACTCACCAGCCCGAGAGGCTTGTCTGCTCACCTGCCGGGATGTGCGGGGGCTGGGAGCTGAGGCTCAGGCTTCGGTTGGAACGTAGGGAGAGGAATGGGGTTGGCGGCGTGAACACAGCCTGAAGGGATCTAGTGCGCCACAGCCCGTAGGGAGTCCGAGAAAAAGTCTGGAGCTGCCGAAGAGGCAAGAGACCATTGTTTCCTGGTGCGTGAGGAGAGGGGATACAGAGCACCACTTGAATGAGTTCCAGAGACGGGCGTGAGCCATGGCTATCAGCACGGACACCAGAGATGGGCATGAAACGCTAAGCCTGCTACTGCAGCCACCAAGAAGCCTATCTTGGAGCACAGGTCACTATCCACACCTCCCCTCCCAGGAGCCTGTGCAGACCTCCATGGCCAGGGTCCCATGATCCAGGGACAACTTCCCCAGGAGAACACACGGCACACCTCTGGCTGTTGCAACATCATGCTGCCCTCTGCCACCGCAGGCTCACCCCACTTTCGTTACCCCTTCCTCCCCCTGGCCTGAGTGAGCCAGAGCCCCCTAATCAGCTGATACTTTAACCCCATCCTGTCTGAGTGAAGAACAGATGCCTTCAGATGACCTACACGCAGAGGCGGGGACAAATCCAAAGCTGAACCCCGGGAGCTGTGAGAACAAAAAAGAGAAAGGGAAATCTCTCTCAGCAGACTCAGGAGCAGCAGATTAAATCTCCACAATCAACTTGATGTACCCTGCATCTGTGGAATACCTGAATAGACAACGAATCATCCCAAAATTGAGGTGGTGGACTTTGGAAGCAACTGTAGACTTGGGGTTTGCTGTTTGCAACTGATTTGTTTCTGATTTTTATGTTTATCCCAGTACAGTTTTAGTGCCTGTTTTCACTGGTGAATTTGTTTATTGGTTTGGTTGCTCTCCTCTTTTTTTTATTATTTTAAAAATTTTATTTAGTTTTCTTTCTTTTTTTCTCCCTTTTCTTCTGAGCCATGTGGCTGACAGGTTCTTGGTGCTCTGGCCTGGTGTCAGGCCTGAGCATCTGAGGTCAGAGAGGTGAGTTCAGGACATTGGACCACCAGAGACCTTACAGTCCCACATAATACCAATTGGTGAGACCTCTCCAAGAGATCTCAGTCTCAACGCTAAGGCCCAGCTCCACCCAACGGCCAGCAGACTCCAGTGCTGGATGCCCCATGCCAAACAACTAGCAAGACAGGAACACGACCCCACCCATTCACAGAGAGGCTGCCTACAATGATACTAAGTTCACAGACACCCTAAAACACACCACTGGATGTGGCCCTGCCCAACAGAAAGCCAAGATCCAGCCCCACCCACCAGAAGACAGGAACCAGTCCCCTCCACCAGGAAGCCTACACAAGCCACTGAACCAACCACACCCACTGGGGGCAGACAGCATAAACAACTGGAACTATGAACCTGCAGCCTGGGAAAAGAAGACCCCAAACACAGTAAGTTAAACAAAACAGGAAGACAGAGAAATATGCAGCAGATGAAGGAGCAAGGTAAAATCCCACCAAACAAATGAAGATGAAATAGGCAGTCTACCTGAAAAAGAATTCAGAGTAATGATAGTAAAGATGAGCCAAAATCTGGGAAATAGAATGGAGAAAATAAAAGAAACGTTTAACAAGGACCTAGAAGAACTAAAGAGTAAACAATGAATGATGAATACACAATAAATGAAATTAAAAATTCTCTAGAAGTAATCAAGAGCAGAATAACTGAGGCAGAAGAACGGATAAGTGACCAGGAAGGTAAAATGGTGGAAATAACTGCCAGAGAGCAGACTAAAGAAAAAAGAATGAAAAGCATTGAGGACAGTCTCAGAGACTTCTGGGACAACATTAAATGCACCAATTTTTGAATTACAGGGGTCCCATAGAAGAAGAGGAAAAGAAAGGGTCTGAGGAAATATTTGAAGAGATTATAGTTGAAAACTTCCCTAACATGGGAAAGGAAATAGTCAATCAAGTCCAGGAAGCTCAGAGAGTCCCATACAGGATAAATCCAAGGAGAAGCATGCCAAGACACATATTAATCAAACTATCAAATATTAAATACAAAGAAAAAGTATTAAAAGCAGTAAGGGAAAAACAACAAATAACACACAAGGGAATCCCCATAAGGTTAACAGCTGGTCTTTCAGCAGAAACTCTGCAAGCCAGAAGGGAGTGGCAGGACATATTTAAAGTGATGAGAGGGAAAAACCTACAACCAAGATTACTCTACCCAGCAAGGATCTCATTCAGATTTGACGGAGAAATTAAAACCTTTACAGACAAACAAAAGTTAAGATTATTCAGCACCACCAAACCAGCTTTACAACAAATGCTAAAGGAGCTTCTCTAGGCAGGAAACATAAAGGAAGGAAAGATCTACAAAAAGAAACCCAAAACAATTAAGAAAAATGGTAATAGGAACATACATATTGATAATTATCTTAAATGTAAATGGATTAAATGCTCCAATCAAAAGACATAGACTGGCTGAATGGGTACAAAAATAAGACCCGTATATATGCTGTCTACAGGAGACCCACTTCAGACCTAGAGACACGTACAGACTGAAAGTGAGGGGATGGAAAAAGATATTCCATGCAAACGGAGATCAAAAGAAAGCTGGAGTAGCAATTCTCATATCAGACCAAATAGACTTTAAACTAAAGACTATTACAAGAGACAAAGAAGGGCACTACATAATGATCAAGGGATCAATCCAAGAAGAAGATATAACCATTGTAAAAACTTATACAACCAACATAGGAGCACCTCAATACATAAGGCAAATGCTAAGAGCCATAAAAGGGGATATTGACAGTAACACAATCATAGTAGGGGACGATAACACCCCACTTTTACCAATGGACAGATCATGCAAATGAAAATAAATAAGGAAACACGAGCTTTAAATGATACATTAAACAAGATGGACTTAATTGATATTTATAGGACATTCCATCCACAAACAACAGAATACACTTTCTTCTCAAGTGCTCATGGAACATTCTCCAGGATAGATCATATCTTGAGTCACAAAACAAGCCTTGGTATTTTTAGGAAAATTGAAATTGTATCAAGTATCTTTTCCGAGCACAATGCTATGAGACTAGATATCAATTACAGAAAAAAAAAACTGTAAAAAATACAAACACATGGAGCCGAAACAATACACTACTAAATAGCCAAGAGATCACTGAAGAAATCAAACAGGAAATCAAAAGACACCTAGAAACAAATGACGATGAAAACACGACAACCCAAAACCTATGGGATGTAGCAAAAGCAGTTCTAAGAGGGAAGCTTATAGCAATACAATTCTACCTGAAGAAACAGGAAAAATCTCAAATAAACAACCTAACTTTACACCTAAAGCAATTAGAGAAAGAAGAACAAAGAAACCCCAAAGTTAGCAGAAGGAAAGAAATCATAAAGATCAGATCAGAAATAACTGAAAAACAAATGAAGGAAACAATAGCAAAGACCAATAAAACTAAAAGCTGGCTCTTTGAGAAGATAAACAAAATTGATAAACCATTAGGCAGACTCATCAAGAAGAAAGGGAGAAGACTCAATAGAATTAGAAATGAAAAAGAAGTAACAACTGACACTGAAAAAATACAAAAGATCATGAGAGATTACTACAAGCAACTCTATGCCAATAAAATGGACAACCTGGAAGAAATGCACAAATTGTTAGAAAAGCACAACCTGCTGTGACTGAACCAGGAAGAAATAGAAAATATAAACAGACCAATCACAGCACTGAAATTGAGACAGTGATTAAAAGTCTTCCAACAAACGAAAGCCCAGGACCAGATGGCTTCACAGGCAAATTCTATCAAACTTTTAGAGAAGAGCTAACACCTATCCTTCTCAAACTCTTCCAAAGTATAGCAGAGGCAGGACACTCCCAAAGTCGTTCTACGAGGTCACCGTCAACCTGAAACTGAAACAAAAGATGACACAAAAAAAGAAAACTATAGGCCAATATCACTTATGAACATAGATGCAAAAATCCTCAACAAAATACTAGCAAACAGAATCCAACAGCACATTAGAGGAACACACACCATGATCAAGAGGGGTTTATCCCAGGAATGCAAGGATTCTTCAGTATATGCAAATCAATCAATGTGAAACACCATATTAACAAATTGAAGGATTAAAACCATATGGTAATCTCAATAGATGCGGAAAAAGCTTTCAACAAAATTGAACACCGATTTATGATAAAAACTCTCCAGAAAGTAGGCATAGAGGGAAACTATCTCAACATGATAAAGGCCATATATCACAAACCCACAGCCAACATCGTTCTCAATGGTGAAAAGCTGAAACCATTTCCACTAAGATCAGGAACAAGACAAGGTTGCCCACTCTCACCACTATTATTCAACATAGTTTTGGAAGTTTTAACCACAGTGATCAGAGAAGAAAAAGAAATAAAAGGAATACAAGTCAGAAAAGAAGAAGTAAAACTGTCACTGTTTGCAGATGACATGATACTATACATAGAGAATCCTAAAGATGCTACCAGAAAACAACTAGAGCTAATCATTGAATTTGGTAAAGTTGCAGGATACAAAATTAATGCACAGAAATCTCTTTCATTCCTACACACTAATGATGAAAAATCTGAAAGAGAAATTAAGGAAACACTTCCATTTACCACTGCAACAAAAAGAATAAAATACCTAGGAATAAACCCACCTAAGGAGAGAAAAGACCTGTATGCGGAAAACTATAAGCATTGATGAAAGAAATTAAAGATGATACAAACAGATGGAGAGATATACCATGTTCTGGGATTGGAAGAATCAACATTGTGAAAATGGCTATAGTACCCAAAGCAGTCTACAGATTCAATGCAATCCCTATCAAACTACCTATGGCATTTTTCACAGAATTAGAACAAAAAATTTCACAATTTGTATGGAAACACAAAAGACCCCGAATACCAAAGCAATCTTGAGAACGAAAAATGGAGCTGGAGGAATCAGGCTCCCTGACTTCAGACTATACTACAAAGCAATCAAAAAAGTAATCAAAATAGTATGATACCAGCACAAAAACAGAAATATAGTTCAATGGAACAGGATAGAAAGCCCAGAGATAAACTCATGCACATATGGTCACCTTATCTCTGATAAAGAAGGCAAGAGTATACAATGGAGAAAAGAGAGCCTCTTCAATAGGTGATGCTGGGGAAACTGGACAGCTACATGTAAAAGAATGAAATTACAACACTCCCTAACACCGTACACAAAAATAAACTCAAAATGGATTAAAGACCTGAATGTCGGCCAGACACTATAAAACTCTTAGAGGAAAACATAGGCAGAACACTCTATGACATAAATCGCAGCAAGATCCTTTTTGACCCACCTCCTAGAGAAATGGAAATAAAACCAAAAATAAACAAACGGGACCTAATGAAACTAAAACTTTTGCACAGCAAAGGAAATCATAAACAAGACGAAAAGACAAACCTCAGAATGGGAGAAAATATTTGCAAATGAAACAACTGACAAAGGATTAATCTCCAAAATTTACAAGCAGCTCATGCAGCTCAATACCAAAAAACAAACAACCCAATCCAAAAATGGGCAGAAGACCTAAATAGACATTTCTCCAAAGTAGATGTATTGATTGCCAACAAACACATGAAAGGATGCTCAACATCACTAATCATTAGAGAAATTCAAATCAAAACTACAATGAGGTATCACCTCACACCGGTCAGAATGGCCATCATCAAAAAATCTACAAACAATAAATGCTGGAGAGAGTGTGTAGAAAAGAGAACCCTCTTGCACTATTGGTGGGAATGTAAATTGATACAGTCACTATGGAGAACAGTATGGAGCTTCCTTAAAAAACTAAAAATAGAACTACCATACAACCCAGCAAACCCACTGCTGGGCATATACCCCTGAGAAAACCATAATTGAAAACGAGTCATGTACCACAATGTTCATTGCCGATCTATTTATAATAGCCAGGACATGGAAGCAACCTAAGTGACCATCAACAGTGAATGGATAAAGAAGATGTGGCACATATATACAATGGAATATTACTCAGCCATAAAAAGAAAGGAAATTGAGTTATTTGTAGTGAGGTGGATGGATCTAGAGTCTGTCATACAGATTGAAGTAAGTCAGAAAGAGAAAAACAAATACCATATGCTAACACATATATATGGAATCTGAAAAAAATAATGGTTCTGAAGAACCTATGGGCAGGACAGGAATAAAGATGCAGATGTATAGAATGGACTTGAGGACACAGTGAGGGGGAAGGGTAAGCTGGGTTGAAGTGAGATAGTGGCATGGACATATATACACTACCAAATATAAAACAGCTAGTGGGAAGCAGCCGCAGAGCACAGGGAGATCAGCTTGGTCCTTTGTGACCACCTAGAGGGGTGGGATAGAAACTAACTCACCATTGTAAAGCAATGATACTCCAAAAAAGATGTTAAAAAAAAAATAGTCATGTACCACAATGTTCATTGCAGTACTATTTACAATAGCCAGGACATGGAAGTAACCTAAGTGTCCATCGCCAGATGAATGGATAAAGAAGATGTGGCACATATATACAATGGAATATTACTCAGCCATATAAAGAAGCAAAATTGCATTATTTGTAGTGAGGTGGATGGCCATGGAGTCTGTTATACAGAGTGAAGTAAGTCAGAAAAAGAAAAGCAAACACCGTATGCTAACACCTATATATGGAATCAAAAAAAAAAATGGTTCTGACGAACCTAGGGGCAGGATAGGAATAAAGACGCAGATGTAGAGAATGGACTTGAGGACACGGGGAGCAGGAAGGGTAAGCTGGGATGAAGTAAGACCGTGGCATGGACATATATACACTACCAAATATAAAATAGATAGCTAGTGAGAAGCAGCCGCATAGCACAGGGAGATCAGCTTGGTGCTTTGTGACCACCTAGAGGGGTGGGATAGGGAGGGTGGGATGGAGATGCAGGAGGGAGGGGATATGGGGATATATGTATACATATAGCTGATTCACTTTGTTATACAGCAGAAACTAACACAACGTTGTAAATTATACTCCAATAAAGATGTTAAAAAAGTAAATAAAATGGTTTCTTCTGACAAAAAATAAAATTATATTAAATATCATAATAATTGAACTTATAAATTATTTGAAGAAAAGTTGAAAGAAAGAGAACAAATATTATTAGTTTTCAATAATAAAAAAATATTTTAGCCCAAAATTGTGCTTTTGCAAACTCAGGTCAAGATTAATAAACAAAATATAATGTAAGAAGAATAATCAACAACAAAAGGGGTTACTGGTGAGACATTCAGGTTCTTCAAACTCTGAGGAAATATTGGACCCATGACTTATTTGTCTTTGGCTTTGTCATTTATTATGTTGAACAATTCATTTTAATGATTTCAGTAGTATGTCCATGCAAGGGAAGAAAGATGTTTTTCAGAGATGCTACTTCTCTATTTCAGTTATCTTTTGCTCTGTAAAAAGCCATCCCCAAACTCTGTTGCGTAAAACAATGAGAGCCTTTTTTTTCTGCTAGTCTTGTTTGGAGCTGCTCATGTTGCTGCAGTAAGATGGCAAGTAAGCCTGGAATGCCTAAATGGCTCGCTCCCAAGTCTGCTGAATGGCAGGGACATCTGGGTGATGATGACATCTCTTTCTGCACATGGGCTCTCCATGTGACGAGATTCGGCTTCTGTGAATGATGGTCAGATTTGTCACAAACTACCCAGATTCAAGAGGAGGGGGAATAAATTCCATCTCTCAATGCGAGGGGTGTCAGGAATTTGTGGCCAACACACCTAGCCTTGAATGTTGTTATTCAAAACCATGTCTTTTTCCTCTTTTTCTTTTTCTTTCTTTTCTTCAAATCATGTCATTTGTAGTCTGTCTTCAGTGAATACAGAGATTCATAGAGAGTTGCCTCTTTCCTTGAAGTGTGCCAGAACTTTGGCATTTCTAGAGGGCCCATTGGAGTCCAGAAGCATGATTTCAACCCTGAGCAGAGATTCAGCAGATGAGGGTGAGCTCAGTGAGGATGGTCCAACCTGTGAGATTGCTTGAAAGCTGTCAGGGCAAGTTGGTCCAAAAGATTCCCCAAATTTGGGCAGGATCCAGCCTGAGTCCTGCATTTGTCACTAGGTGCCTGGGCCCTGCCAGGTCCACAATGAAGATGTCCAGTAAACAGGCACACTACTTACTGCTGACTCTGCTTGCCAGGACAAAGCAGTAGGCAATTCTGCTCTTCCCTCCCCACACCCACAGTGCAGCAGATCCCTGGATAATGATAGGTTTCATCTTTATTAAGTAAATCACATCGGCATTACAGCACTTCCATAAACTCCTTGACCTTACCAAATGGGCAAAAACCAAGCATTATGAGCACTTATCCATGAAGTTTAAACCAATTGCTTAGGGTGTTTATTAAACGTCCATGTCTATAGATACATCCTGATCTTAACTATCGCATAATAAATAACATGAATTTTCATCAAAGAGCAGCATTGATTTTTTTTTTTTCTTTGAGATAGGTATGTGGTAATGCTTTCCTCTTTTGTTTTGAGAAGCCAGACAAATAGAGATCCTGGAAGTTATGGGTCCAACTATAGATATAAAACCCACATTTTTTTTGTAAAACATTGGACCTCAACACTTACAAATCCAGTAATAAGGTTCTAGATCTGGGGAGGCCTTGTGACTATAAAATGCATATGGAGCATTTTAGTCTTTTTTTTAAACAGTTTTTAGCCCTATCAGCATAAATAAAACCAGTTGCAATAGAAATTATGTAGTAAAAAGTAATGCAGTGGTTAAGAGGGTCTTTCCATATTCACTTGTTTAAGTGAATGACCACAGTTTAGGGATTTTTACTGATTCTCCAAAGAAGAGAGAAATGAGGTGGGAGGAATAAACAGATTTCTTTCCTTGTAATGGAGACAGTAAGTTCCAACAGAACCAGCCTAAACAAAATCACATCCAAGTCCATATCCAATGGTGAAATTAAGGGCAGAATTTTGGTTACATAATGTTGTCGACTCTTCTTTGGTACTGGAATTACAACAATGGAGAATGATAAGTACCAAAATGAGTGGTAAGTTTTGATAGGAGCCTCTTAACAAAAGGTGAGTGGAGGGTAAGGGGGATAGAGAGGCATATTAAAAAAAAACTCCCATTCTTTTCTTTCTTCATCTCATCAGAATGTCTTTGTGACTTCATGATGAAAAGCTTTTGTATTTAGAGATTCAGGAATAAACGCCAAGGCTTCATGCAGAAGCTGAAAGAATTAAAGCAGGAATCAAGAGGAAATAAAGGCTATTTTATTTTAGTTTTAAAAAATTTTACTGAGGGCTTCCCTGGTGGCTCAGTGGTTGAGAGTCTGCCTGCCGATGCAGGGGACACGGGTTTGTGCCCCAGTCCGGGAAGATCCCACATGCCGCGGAGTGGCTGGGCCCGTGAGCCATGGCTGCTGAGCCTGCGCGTCCGGAGCCTGTGCTCCGCAACAGGAGAGGCCACAGCAGTGAGAGGTCCATGTACCGCAAAAAAAAAAAAAAAAAAAAATTATTGAAGTATAGTTGATTTACAATGTGTTACTTTCCTTTGTACAGAAAAGTGACTCATTATACATATATATATATTCTTTTTCATAATCTTTTCCCTTATGGTTTGTCACAGGATATTGAATATAATTCCCTGTGTTGTTTTTCCATCCTATAAATAATAGTTTGCCTCTGCTAATCCCAAACTCCCAATCCTCACCACCCGCCCTGCTCCCGGCAACCACAAGTCTGTTCTCTAAATCTGTGAGTCTGTTTTTGTTTTGTAGATATGTTGATTTTTATTGTATTTAGATTCCACATATAAGTGATATCATATGGTATTTGTCTTTCTCTTCCTGACTTACTTCGCTTAGTATGATAATCTCTAGGTCCATCCATGTTGCTGCAAATGGCATTATTTCATTCTTTTTGATGGCTGAGTAATATTCCATTGTATATATATACCACATATTCTTTATCCATTCATCGTTAAAGGCTGTTTTATAAAGAAGAGCTTTATTGGTCTTCCTTGATTTTAGTCCCCCTGATGATTCTGGTATCTTCTTTCTTTATTCTTCTTAGTGTCTTGGTATTTTTATCATCATTTTCCTGTTTCTCTCACTGGTAATTAAATGCATGTATTTTTATGCTGGTCCTTACTTCTTTTTCTGACTGTATTGTGAGAACTTAAAAAACAGCAAATCCCATCTTCTATTCCCACTGTAATTTTTTCCTGCCTAACACAGTGCTCTGGGTTCCTTGGGACTTAGTTCATACTCTTGGTTGATAAGGGGAAATTGCCATATTCTAAATTAACACCAAGGGTGTGAGCTTGTTCACTATTTCACAATGACCACCAAAGGGAAGATAATTACTGATAACTTGTGTGCCACTATTTGTATGTGTGATGGCTACACAAGGAAATAGATCTGCTTTTGAGTGCAGGTTTCAGTGGAAACTAACTAACTAACTATGGGCAACCTACATATTCACTTTAGGCCCAGGGGTCATCACCAATACCACAGGGGTAGTAATAGTATATATCTCATTAGAAGGTTACAGAATTAATTGAGATAATGAATGTAAGGCATTTAAAGTATCTGGCATATAGTTAGATTAAATAAGTGTTGTCTGGGGCTTCCCTGGTGGTGCAGTGTTTGAGAGTCCGCCTGCCGATGCAGGGGACACGTTTTCGTGCCCTGGTCCGGGAAGATCCCACATGCCACGGAGCGGCTGGGCCGGTGAGCCATGGCTGCTGAGCCTGTGCGTCCGGAGCCTGTGCTCCGCAACGGGAGAGGCCACAACAGTGAGAGGCCCGCGTACCGCAAAAAAAAAAAAAAAAAAAAAGTGTTGTCTGTGTCATCATTATCATGATTGTACTGTGCTCATATTTTTTTAAGTGCTTCAGTTCTTGAAATTTACAACACTGACTGATGTTGGCCTATTTTTTTTTATAAATGTATTTATTATTTATTTTTGGCTGCATTGGGTGTTTGTTGCTGCACATGGCTTTCTCTAGTTGCAGCGAGCGGGGGCTACTCTTTGTTGCGGTGCATGGGATTCTCACTGTGGTGGCTTCTCTTGTTGCGGAGCTTGGGCTCTAGGCGTGCGGGCTTCAGTAGTTGTGGCTCGTGGGCTCTAGAGCGCAGGCTCAGTAGTTGTGGCACACAGGCTTAGTTGCTCCGAGGCATGTGGGATCTTCCCAGACCAGGGCTCGAACCCATGCCCCCTACATTGGCAGGCAGATTCTTAACCACTGTGCCACCAGGGAAGCCCAGCCTATTTTTTTTTTTTTTTTTTTTGTAAAAGTTCCTGCTAGCATGATCCTGGACCAAATAAATATGTATTTCAAAGTATTTACCTATTTTGAAGAATTGGGTCATTTTACTTAGAGTCATTGCTGTGAAGGCTTTTAGGAAGCTTAAATTGTGTGCCTGCTCAGTCTTTCACATTGAACATATCACCATTTGAAGACACCAACTTTCACGGATTTCAGTCTGTAAATAACTGTTTTACTCTCCCTATTGCACTTTTGTCACAGTACCTGATTGGAATTTTATCAGACTGGATGACATATTTACTGCCTATTGTCCTTTTTTAGGCTTGTTCTTAACCATGCCCAAGCCCCAGGGTCATTTGGTGGTGACATGTTATAAATAACATTATTACCATAATTAAAGGATGGATCAGAGTAGCTTGGGAGGAAAATCTACTCACCTTTGGCTTGCAATCAAGCCTGAGTCACTGGGGTCATTAACACAATTTACTGTAGCTGACCAAATACTCTTCTTTGGGTAGGTGATGTTTTTCACAGTAGACATACCTGACACTTGACTGGTGTGAAGTGACCTAATTCCAAGTAAACTGTAAAATCAAAAATATTCATTGATGGCCTACTGTGTCCTTTTATTGTGCTTTTATGCAGATTCTTCAAACTTTATAAGACTCTATTAAACTATGTAGGTCTTCCAAACCTAACCTTGTCAATATGTAAAGTAAAATGTTTACTTACTGAAGAAATAACAAAATATGATCATAATGAAATTTATTGTTTAATTACTTGGGAACATATTGTCTTGTGCCATCAGTGGGTAAGATGATGACCATTAATCTGAATTTCTTTCCAGCATCTCTCTCTCTCTTGCCTCAGTAGCAGCTAATTTGCCATAGTTCAGGATGGAACAGCCAGAGCTGGAGTGTTCTGGGGGTTGGGTATGTGTGCTGGTCTCTGTAATTTTCCAACGTTCTCCAGGGAAATCTGGTACTCTACTACCTTCCTTCCCTGGTGCCTCTGGGAACTACAGAGGAGCTCTTTCTTTCTCCCTGCTTCTTCTCCTTCTCTTTTTTGGTAGTCAGGTATCTTCTCCATAGGAATAGAGATCATTGCATTAAAAAAAAAATAGGAAGATTAAAATGAAAAGGGCTCTTATACTCTTATAAAACCTAATTGTAAAATTTTCATTCACTTTATGTTTTATTTCTTCTTTCTTTTATTTTTCTATTGATTGAAAGTTAAAAAGAATAGAATCCTGTAATGAGCACTAGTTTGCATACAGAATGAATAAAAGATTGTTTTCGCATTCTCTGAGTAAAATATTTTAAATGGCCAAGTACAAGAATATTTGCCAGGCTCTGAAACAATTTCAGTGGTACAGTGCACGTTCACAGTGGCAACATAATCAAGGGCCTGTCTGAGGCCCTCCTGGGAATTAACATCTTCATATCTGCTTTTGGCAACCTGACCTCACTGACTGCATTTAACCATCTTTAAATAAGGGTGTTTGAGATTTAATTTGTACAAGTAGAGAAATATTCTGAAGATAAAAGTGTATGTACACGTATATAGAACCTAGCATGTATTTATTCAGTCAGTTTTAGTTGAGCTGGTATATTTGTATTTTCTCATAACAGTTAATATTCCCTCACTGGCAGTTTATAATGCAATATAATATTATACTTTGTGGATATTATAAATAGAATAAACTTTAACCGTTAATAATAAAACATCTATGGCACTCATTTATTCTTGACTTCTTCACTTAGATCATCACCATTTATTAGAACTGCACACAATATTTCTCTAATAGGTTTAAGGCAGAACTGTAATGATTTCAAGCAGAATTGTAATGATTTCAATAGTTACTTATCAAAGGAGTTGAAGATTTCCATGTAATTTCTTCCTAGTCAGGTCTGGATACGAATGAAAGGAACAAGAAAAGATAGAATCTCGGAGCTATGAAAATAATTTGGGAAAACTATTAAAGCAAAGTATTATAATGTGTCATTGATCAAAAAATTTTTAACTTGTACACCAATTTTAGTTTAATTGCATAACTATTTAGCAGTCATATCAATTAAAATGCTCTAAAATGAAATAAGGAAAATGAAGTTAAAAATAGAGCGAATTACTTTAATACCTTATTTAAATTTTAATTTGCCTGTAAGACAATTTATTTCAGGTCCGGGAAATATTCTATTTTTTGGCTCTGTCAATTAAGATCAATCCCCCAAAAGAACTTGTTTGTAAAGACCAACATTTCCAATGTGGCGTCTAGACCAGCATGCAAATTATTAATAAAGTAATATAGTGCAAATGACCCAACAAAAGCATATTTTCAATTCATATTTCAATTCATGCAGGTATTTGATGACACATTAACAAATTATAATAAATTTCTCTCATGAGAATTTGGCCCAATGTCAATCTGACTTTGAAAAAAAGATCAAAGCTGCCCTGTCAAATTAATTCTGACATACTTGTCAGAATTAAATAAATAAAACTTGACATACTTGTCTTTGGCTATTGAAATTTGACCTCTTAACACTTCGTATATTTATTGCTCCTTGGATTGTACACCAATGGATTTTACTGAGGAAAAACTCATCGTATTTATACCAGCTGAATATTTAGAAATGTGACAGAAATTTGGTATTTCTACATGGCCCTCTAGTACACTGTTCTCTTTATGTCTCATACATTCTTTTGTTCTGGCAAAGAACAGGACAGTGAAAGAAGGGAAAAAGAAGGCATTCTGGTATGTCTTTTGCTGACTCCTCAATAGTTGGGATTTGTAAGAGATCACAGATCAGAAAGGATTTTAAACTCTAGTGCATTTGAGCTTCCAACTGCTGCTTGAGCAATGTGACAACAGTTTGAGATGCCCTTCCAAATGTGCCTGGCTTAAGTTACAAAAAATGTTAATAGCTTTGACCTCTTCAACTATTACATGAAGAAAAGGCTCAACTCACTTAAGGGCCACCCTGTTGTAATCTCTATCTTTGAAGTGAGTCACGTACTAATTTCCTCTCAGGAAAGTTTAAACCAAAATATGTTTAGTCAGAAGGATTACTTTTTACTTTAAGAACCCCAAACAGCTGAGATTTGGGCAATATGATTAAAAGATAGCAAATTAATTTGAAAAATGTGTGCAAAGTACTGAACTAAATTACAACCCACAGAGCCTTCATTTACTTTCCTATGTTTATATAAATGGACATTCTATTAGTAAATTGAATGCAAATGAATAAAACAAAATTTAGTATCTGTCATAGCTACATGAGACAGTAACTTATACAGTCATAAAAATAAGAGATCTCTACTACAATTAAACAAGCTTATGTAGATCCCAGATAGTATGTGACCGATGAAAGCCTTGTTTATTATACTCACCACTGGTGCATTAAGACTTAGGAATATTTGAAATGAGGACATCTCAGGATTGTTCACTGTGATACCAGGATTTACAGTATTTTAGAAGTGCCCCGGAGTTCTAACTATTCTTTGATAAACAGAACCTAGTCTTAAATCATGCTTCTGATTGTCTTGTAGTCCCTTTTCATTAAATATTAAGTGATGATTATAATGAAACCTTTATTAAATTTTTACTCCATTAAGGAGTTTTGGTGAGCCTGTAAGATTTAGCCACAGCTGTTGTTCTCTGAGAAAGCTTAAAAACTGACAGAATCATCTCTAAGGTTATTCTAGAGCCTAGGTATTCCTTTATGATCTGTGGCAATGTATGTTGGGTGGGTGGTAGATTAAAAATAAGGACAGATGGAAATGTATGTTTATTCTTCTTCTACTGTATTTAAATCTCTAAAATCAGAATGTAACTTACGTGGTGTTACATAGTTAAATTGCAGTGTTTTTCTTCTTTGTTTATACATACTATAATGGTACATCTTGCAATTGATGGAGTGGTGGATATAATGAAATGTGGCAGCTCCTATTTTCTGATTCACATAAAAGGCTAAAAAGCTAATATTTTACAATTTTTCTATCAGTGAAGATCCATGACTTCATATCAGTCTCTGTGTATAGCTAAGAAATCCTTCCTACATTTCTCCATTTTCAGGTTCTGGGCTCGTAACATTGCCTGTAATAATTTTTATTAATTTGTGCGTGTGTGTGTGTGTGTGTGTATGTTTAGTGTCTGATAAAACTCTTCAGGGATTGTTCTCAGTGAGGATAGTGGAATAGCACTCAATTTTTTTTTATTACCAGAAGTTAGTGAGCCTAACCAAGAAGACATTTATTTAGACAGATTGATCCAATTGATTCTCTCAATATTGAATTAAAATCAATGGAAAGGCAGGTTTACCAGAGAAGCTGAGAAACATCTTGGGCGAAATACTAAGACCCTGAATTTCAGAGCTTGAGCTATACAGTTAATGGAATTGAGTTTAACTAATGATTGCCTTTCTCCCCATATGAATACCTGGATGCATGCTAGCATAGAGCTAGTCCTTAGCAGTTGACATATCCTGTTTTCCTCATACACAGTGTTTAATTCTATGGGCTGACATGCTCAAGCAGATAGGACTAGGATTCCCTAGAAAAGTGGATTTAAATATTTTTGACCACAGTGCTAAATACAGTCTGTTCTACATCCTGACATAATACATATGCACACACATAACTGAAAGTCCCACACAACTGAAGTGAGAACATTACAAACAATAATTACTACTAAGACTTTTTGCTTATGATTTACTCTAATATGTTCTATTCTGTTCTATTCTCTTCTTTCCCCATGTCATTTTTACTGCTAACTTCTATTTTTTTCCTTTTATGTATGAAAAAGCTTATGTATCACTTGAAAGATTCAAAAGAATACATATAATATAAACACATTGTGAAGCATAGTAATGAAACAAACTCCATTGCTCCCATCTAGAATATTATGAACATAATGAAAGCCCTCTGTGTGCTTCTTGGTATCAACCCCTGCCTTGTACACAGAGATTACTACTTTCCTGAATTTCTTTTAGTTGTACCCTTGCTTTTCTTTTTAGATTTACCACATAAATTTGTATTCTCAAACAACATATTTAGTTTTGTTTGATTATAATTATTTGACATTCTTCCTTGACTTGCTTTTTTATTCTTTTTGCTAAATGTTACATTTCAAAGATCAACCCATATTCATACATTCATTCATTCAACAAATATTTATTGAGTGCAGACTATATGCCAGTTCCTCTGCCATGTGCTTGGTGTGCATCACACAAACCAAATAAGGATTCCTACTCTCCTAGAACTTACATTCTACTGGGAGGAGACAGGTGATAAACAATAGATGTAATAAATAAGTAAATTAAATCAAATGTTAGAAGCTTATTTTATCTGTATTGCTTTGTGTTTTCATGATTATTCTGCATGCATCTCCCTTGTTAAAACTTTGATTTGGGGAAGAGTGCCATTACTGGAAATGAGTTTAGAGAATTATTCTCAAAAACAGAAGGAAATGGTTCTCACCTAAATATTAAGAAATAATCTCTATTTCTGATAAGGAAACATAGAGCAGGATTAGAAGAATCCAGAGTGCTAAGGTAAAGGTAGATGGCAGTTTTAGAAGGATTGTTCTTGAAGGGCCTTGTAAAGAAGTTAGCGGTTGAGCAAAACAAACAACCAACCAACCCATGGATGAGTGTAGTTGTAGTATTTGTAGTTGTGTAATTACTTTCACTGCTGTATAGTATTCAATGGTGTAGATACACCATTGAATCCTTTCTCTTCTTTATTTAATTATGATATTACAAACATTCTTGCCTTATCTCCTGGGACATGTGCAAGAGTTTCTCTAGAAGTAGAATTTCTAGAAGCTTATGAAGAATTTCTAGAAGCGCATGCAATATCTAACTTAAGATACAGACAACTTAAAAAAATTATTATTATTTTGGCTGCACCACGTGGCATGCGGAATCTCAGTTTTCCCCACCAGGGATCAAACCCACGCCCCCTGTAGCGGAAACGCAGAGTCTTAACCACTGGACTGGCAGACAAGTCCCAAGATACAGCCAAATTATTTTCCAGTGGTTAACCAATTTATACTCCCACCAACAGAGTATAAGATTTTCTATGGTCCACATTTGGCTAATGTTCAAAATTATGAAACTTTAAAATTGTGCCATATTTAATTTTGCCATATAATTATCTTTGCATTTATCTCATTTCTATTGAAGTGAATACTTTTTAATATAACTATTGGCCTTTCTTGTATCTCTTCCGTTTATGAGTTTTGCCTATTTTTCTGCCAGGTTATTTCTATTTTTTCTCATTGGTTTGTATAATCCAGATGATCTCATCTCAAGATTTTTAACTTAATTACATCTTTTTCAAATAAGGTAATACAGGTTCTGAGAATTAGGACATGGACGTATCTTTTTTTTTTTGCGGTACGCGGGCCTCTCACTGTTATGGCCTCTCCCGTTACGGAGCACAGGCTCCGGACGCGCAGGCCCAGCGGCCATGGCCCACCGGCCCAGCCGCTCCGCAGCACATGGGATCCTCCCGGACCGGGGCACGAACCCGCGTCCCCTGCATCGGCAGGCGGACTCCCAATCACTGCGCCACCAGGGAAGCCCTGGACGTATCTTTTTGAAGGCCACCATTCAACCCACTAGAGGAGGTTTGGGTATAGTCCTCATACCCCAGCTTTGCTTTCAAGCCAGTGTGTTCCTTTAGTTCTGTACAAAACCTCTACTAATTTGAAACTGATACCATCTTGTTATGTGATTTTTATGCCCCTCCTCTTTGCTTTAATTTGCAGTATTCCTCCTCTTCCAAACTTGTGTCTAAGTGGATAACTCAATCAATATACAGTTTCTCAGTCTCTTCCTGACATCACTACTATCTCACCTCCTCCTCATTTTAGCCAACCCACACCTGTGACTATCCTGGGGGCTTTTTATGGCTCCAGGTTTGTTTTTTAACTTCTTTACCTTTAACTGTCATCTTTAAATTCAACACATCAGGATGTCCTTCCAGATCTCGTGTTCACTTACCTTTCCCCACATGTGTTCTTCAGCAACATTGAGACCTAGAGTCTCTCAATCCCTCATTTTTACCCTGTTTATAAGCCCTCTAAAGTGCTCAGTAATTGCTATCTGGTAGTGGTAGCAGAAGGATTCGTATTCAGATTCATAGTCCATCAGCTTAACCACTTCCTTGCCAATATTCTCAATTCTCTTTTTTTTCCCATGCCAAACTGTATCCAGCTTTTTAAATGATACTTTTCATAAGCAATCGTGGTATTTCAGGCAGGACATGGGAAGGCAATCATTAACAGTATACAACAACTTTCAAACTCCCCTTTTCAATGGACTACCAAAATCAGAAAACCACTATAAAACCCAATGAAGTCTTCATGTGATGCTCTGAACAGGGAAAGTGTAGAGTGAGGGTTGACATTTCACAGTTAGCATGTTATTTAACAACTTTTTACAAGCCAACCTAACTTTCAGGAAATGTAAATGTAAAAGGCAGAATTATCGATTTGAAGATCCACAATCTAAAAAAGGAACCGCTACTTTTTCATTCTCTTAACTGCCCAACCCCAAACCTAAATAATTTACAACAAAATAAATGTATCTCTTACCCTCATGGATCTCCAGGCTGATTGCAGAGAGAGACTTGAAGAGATAATGAAAAGTGTCAGTAGTGTTCTAAAAGTGAAAGTACAAGAAGCTAGTTTAGGAGAATAATTATCCCCTGAAAAAAATGACATTTAAACTGGGTCAATGAAGAGCGAAGAGAAGAGAGTGCTGGCAGTTGGAGAAACATGCGCAAAGGCCAGATTATCAGGTGATTCTGGTCTTAATTTAGATTATTTTCTCTGTGAAGCCTTCCCTGGTTTCCCGTGTCTAAGTCAGGTCTCCCTTCTTTACACCTCCCCAGGAATCATCAGTTCTCCTTAGTTAGCACTTAGAATCAGTAGTTTCTCCTTTCTCAAATATGTTGTATTTGCCTGTTTTTGTTTTTGTTTTTTTTTGCGGTACGCGGGCCTCTCACTGCTGTGGCCTCTCCCGTTGCGGAGCACAGGCTCCGGACGCGCAGGCTCAGCAGCCATGGCTCACGGGCCCAGCCGCTCCACGGCATGTGGGAATCTTCCCGGACCGGGGCATGAACCTGTGTCCCCTGCATGCCTGTTTTCTTGACTTTCTTTCTCAGTGGCTCTGGAAAGAGTTTGGTATTTGACTCATTCCCCATAATATCTCCATGCCAGGCAGTATCTGACATATAATACAGGCTTAATAAAATTTGTCAATTAATTTAATAGATCAATGAGAGTAAAGTACTCCAAGGGCAATAACTCTATGGGTACAAATGGAGGCCAAGTGATTTGCTTTGCCTTTGTGGTGATCATATTGATGGGACCTATTCAAATCAGTTGAATTCAAGGCAATGTATATTTATCGTAGAGTATGGATATTACTGTAGGCATGTTGAAATGTCACGTATTCTTCACTCACATGGTATAGTGATATTGATCTTACCTTTCTGAGGAAATCCCATACAAAATAAATGATGTACAGAGTATGTTTTGGCAGACTGAGTACTCAGTCCGGTAAAGCAAGAGTGTTGTTTTTATATATGTGTATCAAAGCACTTTTTTTTTTTTTTTTTTTTTTTTTGTAGGACTCACTGAGTCACTACATAGGTTTCAGGCTCTGTAGCCATGAGAGATTTGGAAATCCAGTCCCAGGACCACAGTTCTCAACAATACCTCAGTGTGTCACAGTCAGCTCTGAGGTAATGTCACCAAAAAATGGTGCTAATGTGTTCACAGCTCTTAGAGGTTTATCATGATTTTGTAAGAAAAGGTGGGTAGAATGGGAATTTGAATTAAGACAAACCATTAGCACATTACCTCTGGGACTGATGATAGGTCAAGGGTGTTACCCCTTTCAGACAGATTAATGCAGTTGTAGGCTTAAACAAGAGCCCTTTAGAGGAAAGAGGTTGGGAGAGGTGTGCTGGCAGACAGTTTTCTTGTTTAGATTGTGTCTGATGAAAATCTTTACTTTAAAGTCACGGCATTAGTAGGAATTTCACTTCCAAGAGTTAACATCCTAAGTATTATCAAAGCAAATCGCATAATTTTGCTATAAAGGCATCAAATTTCTAGTCACCTTAGGGGACAAAAAGGTAGACCAACCCACTTCCTGCACTAAAAAAAGGAAATGCCCATCTCTGAAAGGTGCTGACCTTTAGACGTTATGTCATATCAGTGGAGAAAGAAGATTGGATGTAGGCCTCTTGACATATTTCTTCTGAAAGGTAAGTTAGTACAGGCTACTCTCAGCATTGGTGTTTTCGTGTCAGCATTTGTAACTGATGCCAAAATATTGGCTGTCTGTGCACCAATGCTGAACAGAAATATGCAGACAGTTTTGGAGGAAAGAGAAAGAGTAGCTTTATTTCTTTGCCAGGCAAAGAGGGAATACAGCAGGCTAGCACCTCCAAACACTGCCCCTTGTAGAGGGCAGTGAGAAGTTTTTATAGTAATGGTTCAAAGAGATCGTGATCAGCTCATGGACACTTTTCTGACTGGTTGGTGGTGAGGTAAGTGGGAGTCAGCATCATCAAGCTTCTGATTCCAACTGGTCTGGGGTCTACGTGCTTGTGGGCAGAATACTATAGTTAATCGTTAACTTTTTCTACCTGGAGAGGGTTTCAGTATCTGCAAAACAGCTCAAAGATATTGCTGTGTGTGCCCGTTGATGGGGAACCAGGACCTTTCCCCAAGGCTGCACTACTGTTTCTCTTGACTGTTTGTTTCTCCTTTGTCTCACATCCCCTCCCTTCTCTAATTAACAACTGCTTGAATTTGCCTTTTGGAACTCAGGGAAGGTCATTGAGGCTGAATGAAGTCTATTTCCTATAATCAAAGAAATGGGGGACAGAGAAAGGCTTTGTGCTCAGGAGCCCCACCGGGCTCTGCTCGGTAACGTAACTTTGGCATTAGTTATCTTCATTTATAATAATATTATTTATAGTAAAACTGAGACTGTAATAGTAATAAATTTCTGTAATAATTAAGGGGCAATGGAGTAGAATGAACACTAGACTGAGAGTTTGAAAATCTGAATTCTTAGGTAGGGAGTAGCCACTAAATAACTAGAGGTTTTAGATGAGCAACCACTACATAACTAGAGATTTTAGATGAGCTACTGTAGGTCTTAAGTATTATAACTCAAAAATGAGAAGAATGGACTAGATCAGCTGATCTAAACTGTGTCCCTCAGAAACATTAGGGATCCCTGGTAACCCTCAAAGACCACTCAGTAGGGAACAGAGAAAATATTTAGGTGAGGTCTATATTTCTACTTCTACTTTAACTGGAATCTCCACTTTGGTCTCCTTTATATATTGGACTTCCTTAGAACATTTTCATAAAATGGTTCTTCTCTTCATTTCTTTTTAAGCAGTGGACTAGGTGACTTCCAAGTGTCTTTCCTGCACTAATATGCAACTACTCTGTCCTAATAGAGGTTTCATAAATTCACATATTAAATACCTTAGAAATTTAGCTTAAGGTGTTTCCAGAATAAGACTTAAACATTTTGTCCAGAAAGAGCATTTTAAATTATGTCATAGATGCCCCAATCTGGAGTTTATCTTAAGAATAAAAGTGTTTTGCTTATTTTAGAGCATATCATGAATATTCATCTGAAAATACATGTTATCCTCAGAATAGAGTACCAAAAAGCACAAGAAGTACCTTCTCCTTATTCTGAGAATAATTTCCTGAAGGTTAATTAAAAACATTTATTTTTCAACCATCATTGTTTGAATATCTAGTATATACTATCCAGGTACTGTTAGGCTTTAAAAATAAAAGAACCAGAAATGTCCCTCCTGACCTTAAGAATGTAGTCTAGTGGGGAAGACAGACACATGGACAATTAACCGCAAAATGATGAGGTGTATGTAGGGATAGACATATATAGTGTAGATTTTAAAAGAGTTAAGCATGGCGATTAGAAGCATAGGGCTTGTTTGTGTTCAAATTCTAGTTCCCTTGTTTAGTAATATTATGGCTTCTAGTTTCATGACTTACTTGAGTTATGGCTTCATTTTCTTCATTTGAAAAATGAGGATAGGAGAAGTAGCTGCCTCTTAGGAATTTTTTGTGCCAATTAAATGTTATAATCAGTATCAGACACACCTAACACAATGTCTGTAGTCAGTACTAACTTAAATGGCAGCTGCTATTGCTATACTGCTTAGTAGATTTTTTAATCTTTATTTTGTATATACGAAGGATTTGGAGACAGTATGTTCCTGCGTGGCTTGCAAGCAGAGGTCTTTGCTTCAGACTAGCTCTTCAACTGTGTTGCAGAGCAAATAGCCTTGGTAGATAGGGATGGTGTCTCCTGCTGGAGCAAAGCACAGGTGTGTTCACAGCCCACTGAAACAAAGACCTTGCCTCCCTCTGGGGCAAAAGTCAGGTGGGCTTACTGCCTGCTAGAAGAGAGTCAGGTTTCCGAGCTCGGGCTTCCTCTGCTGTAGCATAGCCTGCAGCCTGGGCAGGCATCACCTGGCCCTCTTTGTGTCATCCTGTGGTCAGTGGGGCTTGGGGAGCTGGCACACCTGCTGGCACTCTGTGGGTGATAAAGTCTTTAGTCTCTGAGTCAGGAGTCATGTCTTCTTACAGCATCCAGGGGACGTGAGCACCTGCTCTGTTAGCTTGCAGGAAAGTAAAATCTCAGAACCTTCATAGTTCCTGATACTAGAGATACTTTGAGGTAAAGATCTTACCCCAGCCAGAGGATCACAGCTTTTTAAACCATATTTTCTCTCTTTCCCAACAGCTTATTATGAAAAATTTTAAGCATATGCGAAGGTGAACACCCCTATTCCCATGACCTATATTATCCCAAGAACCACGTATTATATTGTAAAACTTTTTGTGAAAAAAAGATTAACATTTTTATTTTTGTTACAACTGTAACTGGCATCTGTACTTCACAGACCTTTGAGCCTCATGATCAGAAGTCAGAATGCTTAGGCTCAGAAAGCTTAAGGATCTTGCCTGAAGCCCTGTTGCTAGGAATCCTCGCAGCTGCTCAGTCCTCTGACTCCGTATTTCTGGCTTTCAGTAAAAGGGTACGTGTTCATTTCACAAGGTCAGGGAAGAATTACGTTCTCCCCACCTTTCTTGTGCTAAGGCAAAGAGTGTTTATACCTGGGATGGGCCTGAACATAGAATCCGGCTCATGGTCCAGTTTAATCTGGATTGTCTCGCACTGAAAATATATACACCCCATTTAGGAACATCCTGAACTTGGTAGTAGATGCTCCTTTGGGATGTCTCTACATCTGCTTTAACTGACACCTCCAGCCTGCACAAGAAACGCTGTTGTTACTCTGATAAGCATCAATGTGGATCCCTAGAGCTTCTCCAAGATGTTCACAAGCAACTGGGAGGCGTTTGGCCATCACCACTAGGAGGAGGATATGAGGGGACTGCAGATGCTCTGGGATGGTGAGGACGGAGAAGCTGACCTGTGTCAGAGGGGTCTATTGTGGTGTGAAATGAAACTAGAGTATGAAAGATAATTTACCTACTTGTGAATTAAATGGCATTTATGACCTGGCCTGAGCCCCACCCAAAAGTTGTCATATTGTTTTATAGGAAACACATTAATTTATAAGTAAGCTTTTGGCTGATAATATGTAAGTTGGAGATAAATGATAAGTACATATGAACCTTAGGCTTTAACACTGACATTTATAACCTGAAAAATATGTTATTCTTATTACATGCAAGCGTATCATAACACACCAGCCAGAAACATGCTTTATTGAGTTACTTGCATAATGTGTTCATTTTGAACCCCAGGATCTTTTTCACGGTTGTCAGGGGGTCCACTCAATGAGATTCTTCTCTCAAGCTTCATAAAAACAACCATACTATTGACCAATAATATAAAATTGGCACTTTGCACAGGTACCTGGCACGTTGGAAGTACTAAAAATATTCATTGACTAAGTGAATGAATGAATGAACTAACTTATACTATACAAGAATGGTTACAGATGAATGCAGTGATATATACCATGTTTCATCACTTCTAAGATATAATTTTCCACACTGTAATTAATATATCTGATATTAGATGTTTTAAATTGATACAGCTAGCAGTATTTTTTCATATAAAAGTAATGATACATCTTAAAATAATTTTTTTTTTTTTTTGCGGTACGTGGGTCTCTCACTGTTGTGGCCTCTCCTGTTGCGGAGCACGGAGCACAGGCTCCGGACACGCAGGCTCAGCAGCCATGGCTCATGGGCCCAGCCACTCCGTGGCATGTGGGATCTTCCTGGACCGGGGCATGAACCCGTGTCCCCTGCATCCGCAGGCGGACTCTCAACCACTGCGCCACCAGGGAAGTCCTTAAAATAATTTTTTATGCTCAATGAAATGTACTTTATATCTCTACTTTACCTGTATATTGTGTACTCCTGGTAGGTAGGCCTGTCCCTTCATTACATTAAGAGGTACTATATTCATTTCTAATAACCTTACAATTTAAAATAGAACATTTTTGTCAGCTTTTCTTTTAATAGCTTGGCATATGTGTTCTACCTACCTACTACTATTCATTTACATGATGGGTAGGGCCTAAAACTTTCTCTCTCCTCTGATAAGCACTCTGCAAAATTGTCAACTGCGACTGCTTGCTGACACAGGAATGACAATTTAGTCTTCACTAGCCTAGGGTACAGTGTAGGCATTCATGAACCATCTGGATTTTAGCAGACTGAGCTCTACCTCAGGAAAATTTCCCATTACACAGTGGTCACTTCCTATGTCACTCTGCTAAGGGTTCCATCACCTCTACAGTACCTGCAGTTTAACTTCTTAGCTTTTGACACCCACTTCTGTGTGGGCTCCACTGTCTGTCTTTATGTTCATTATTTAAGTGTTGCTGTCAGAGTGGGTGGTAGTACGCTCTCTCAATTGTCATGGCAACCAGAAAATCATTTTTCTAATCTTGTCGTTGGCTATTAATTGTTACTTTACAAATCTATTATATAAAACGTCTCCACATGCCAGAGTGAATCAATCTTGTATGGATTACTTTTTTTTCAAATATTTTACGATCAGATTCCAAACTAATTTCTTTGTTGATTAGGTGTCAATAGTCTAAAGGTGAGGTTGCGTACAGTAACATGGCAATTCAAAGCCCAGATTCCCTGGCTATTTGCCTGTTTTTCCCCCCCTTTTACTCTTCTGTGATAATTAAACATAATTCCAGAGAATTAGTAAAAGTAGAGTACTTATATCCTAGATGCAATACTTTAATATGTCAGCCTGGGGAAATTCGCTGGCTTATTCTTTGTAGATTGAAATGAGTTCTTTTAATTTTGTGCAGAATTGTATAGCTTTCCCTGCCAATGGTGTTAACGATACCTTAAAAGAGGTACTAAGTGCTATCTCTTCTTTAATTCCTGGAATAGAGAGCAGCTGAGGAGATGGAAGACTATGGCTAAATACCTTACTAGAATCTAAGTGGAAAGTAGAAATGTTTGTGCTTTAATAAAGGATTTAGGCCTCCCTGGTGGCACAGTGGTTGAGAGTCCGCCTGCCGATGCAGGGGACGCAGGTTCGTGCCCCGGTCCGGGAAGATCCCATGTGCCGTGGAGCGGCTGGGCCCGTGATCCGTGGCCGCTGAGCTTGCGCGTCCGGAGCCTGTGCTCTGCAACGGGAGAGGCCACAACAGTGAGAGGCCCGCGTAACGCAAAAAATAAAATAAAATAAAAAGATAAAGGATTTAACTTACAATGGTTCAAACTACTGAAATATTTGTGTTTAAATTATTGCCTTTGCGTTTGATTATCGATTGTTTACTTTGATCTGATTCATGTTAACCTCACTGGATGTCAGATTGATGGTGCGCATACTTGTCTGAGATTTCCATTGCATGTCAGCAGACTCAGCATGGGGGGAACAAGATTAGGATTTTTGCACTTGTAGCTCAGTGGATGGGACAGTACAGAGATACTTTGTGCCGTGTGCTATGTACTTTGGAATGTGCATTCTATAAATATTTTATGAGCCATCAACTTACTGAGCAATATCGTAGTGATTTTTTTTAATGGAGAACATAGCATCTTCTTTAGTTGTTTATTATTTTTTATGCCATATGTTTTCATTTGAAGCTCTCTGGATAATTCAGGCAAAAAAAGAAGTGAGTGTGGCTTAAAAATACCTGAATTAGCTGCTAGGCTTAAATTCTCTGAGCTTGTGATGCTCAAACAGAGGTGCACATCAAAGAAAATCCAAGGACCTTTATACATAAGAATGTTAAGACTCTCAGACCTCCTGATTCAGAAGCCTCCAGAGGTAAGACCCTGAATCTGTCTGTTTAAATAGATTTCAGGTGCCCCTGGCTCTTCATTCTGGCTAAGAACCACAGACCTGCTAAATACTCTGTTCCTGATTTATATGGTGCATACCTTATAATTTGTGTCTCTTGATTTAAAATTTTTGAGAAATCCTCATGCATGGAATCTTTCTAAATTTCTGGTTTGAAAGGCAACTTTTGATTACATTTAAGCCTATGCATTCGCTTACATTTATGGTGCACTTTACATTTAGCAAAGTACCTTCATTTCATCCTCACCATCATCTTGTGAGATAGGCCATGGCCAAGGTGCATGAATGTGCAAGTTGGCTCGCAGCACATGAGCCCCTGGTTGAGGGGACATATGGGGCCTCCAACCTGGTCCATACAATGAACACTAAATTGTGAGCCTGCACCAGGCTGGATTAGCTCAGAGGGGACATCTTCTTCTAACTCTCACAGAGGCGTGCCATGGGCCAGAGGCTCCCCTGAGGTAAACAAACCAGGGCTTATTATCCCCTTGAAGAGCTTGAGAGGCTCTGACAGGATCAATAGCTCTTCCAAGGTTTCACAGGTAATGAGTGGCCAGCTGAGACGATGTTACTTGGCTTTATCCAGTGCTTTCCTGTCATACTAGAAATTATTCTTGTATATTCTTTGAGATACCCATGTAATTCCACCAGAGTAATTTACAAATGCTCTGGTTGTTCATTAAAACTGGTTCCTGGCCATATAACTATGTAGAATGAGTTTCTTTTTCTTTTTGATCAGGAGCAATTTAGTCAACGTTGGTTGTGACTTGTATTTGAAAACAAACACTCATACAAACAAAACAAAACAACGGCCTGATAACCTTTGAAATTCTAGGCTATGCTGAACATCTAGATTAAAATATGGAAAATCAATACAACTTCTGGGAGTTTTCATAAAGATGATAATGTATGTAAGATCATCCTTCAGGACATGACTGTCTTGTGATGTACTGGAAACAGTAGGAGCCTGGAGGTGGGGAAACTCAACGTCTAGTCCTGATATTTTCCCTGATTTCATGCATGCCTAACCCAATTCATGATGAAATGATAAACCTCTGGCTTTTTTTTTTTTTTTCCTGGAAATTAGTCTTGCACAAATACGTTCCTTGGCTAGTCTGCATGGTTCCAATGGTGGGCCTTTGTATTCTTCTAGCCATGTCCCTGTGTCTTCACCAGCTGCCACTGTGCTCACCGGGTCACTCTCAGTGGGACATGGCTCTTCTCTCCTGACCCTTGCTGCTGCCAGCATCACTCTTGCCTCTTATTTCCCAACCCTGAGTGTAAAACCTTCCTCTCAACTCCTCATGTAAGGCAGAGATCAGGCTGTAAGTATTGGTGTGTCTTTATTAAAGGCTTGCAGTAGTGGAAAGGAAGTTCAACACCAAGAATAACTCATAATGCTCTCTTTCTGGGCTGGTGCGCTATCTCACTACCAGCCTGTCTCTGCGTTCCAGGCACAGCTCGCTCAGAAAGACTGGCAGAGCCCCAGGCCTCTCCAGACGCGGAGTCCAAGCATAATGATTCTCATCTACAAAAAGAGGAGGAGGGTGTTTCTCCCCACCTCATCTCAAGACCTGCCTCCCTGGTTTTTAATTTCTGCCCTACGTTTCAAATTTTCTAGGATTATTAAGAGTGGTAGCATCTGCTTACTTCAGGAGAAACCTCATTTCTGCCCAGAAGGATGTGGTATCTCCCTAGAGTCCCTATAAGACAGTTCAAAGGCATTAGTCAAGTCAGGCTCCAGTAAATTAATCCAAGTCTAAATTATTCCACCTTTAATGCTAGTCCCTGTGGGACACTGATGCTCTATCAGTGTGTATCTGTGCTTCGACTGGTTGAGTTCTATCTTATTCTCTCCTCTGAGGATTTCAAGTAATCTGGATTCCAGGATCGAGGGTCTCTTTTTAGACTTCTCTGTTCTTCTCATTTTCCAATATGTCAAATGGAGATGAAAAGTCCTTTATAGGGTTTTTAAAGGATCATATGTAAAGCATGAAATCATGCTATTTATGTGGTAGATTTTGTACAAATACTAAGTTTTACATTTTGTATATATATATTAATTTTAATTTAACAAATACTAAATAATAATTGCCAGGTACCATGCACTTCTATAAATGCGTTTAAGAATAACACATTTTATAACATCCCTTGGAAGTACTATGATTATCTTCATTTTATCTTTACTCTGAGACTCAGAGAAGTTAAGCAATTTGCCCAAGGTCACGCAGGTAGCAGTGGACGAGTCAGCCTGCTTCTAGAATCTATGTTCTTAGCCATTTTGCATAGGCTTAGAATTTTGGTATCTGAAGACATGACCAGAGTGAGCAAAAAAATAAATGTTTATTTGCAATATGAAGGAAGCCTTAAATTAGGATTTTAGTGGAAACAGTTATCCAAGTATATAAATCACCAAGAAAATAAGGATCTGTGTTCTTTCAGATGCCAGTTTTTGTGTGGCTTGTTATTGAATTTTTATGTGTAACAGGTGTTGATAGAAGGCAACAACGAAGGGCCCTATCCTTAATCTGGGGCCTTGCTATTGAAAGTGTGGTCCCAGGACTAGCAATATCAGCATCACTTGAGAGTTTGTTGGAGATGAGGATTGTCAGGTCCACCCAGACCTGTTGAATCAGAATCTGGATTTTACCAAGAACCTCAAATGATTTCTGGGCACAGTAAAGTTTGGGAAGGTCTGGTCCAGAGCAGCATATGTTCCAGCATTGACACAAAATAATATGACGCAAGTATAAGCAGCTGTTTACCAGATGTGCCGGGGGGGCATCAATATGTTCGTATTCCTAGAATGAACTTGTAACACGTCACTCTTCAGCAGCGGGAGAACTCTGTGTTAGTATATCGTGATTGCCACTAGGAAACATCCCTCTGTAAAGTTTCTTCTATTTGATACAGACCTCCCAGACCACCATTGCCAAGCTCCATTTGAAGGCTCTAAGGTGATGAGGGTCCATGTCATCCATTCCAGATCATAACTCGTGGATCTGTTTGAACAGGCACACAAGTTGATCAGTGTTATCCGGGTGACAGAGGCTATTCTGTGATGTCATTCATGTCTTTGAGATTCTCAGTGGCGATTTCCGCTCTCCCGGTTTATGCTTTGACCCTTCTCCTCCAGCACAGGGGCTTTCTGACTCCTGCCTCTTCACATGGCTCCTCCTGTCTGGCCCAGAGCTCAGTGTGCTGGGATCTGGTCTGAATACTCTTATCCTGTTTCTCTCATGCCTTCCTGTCCTGCTTGGACATCTTGATATCCATCTGAGAGCCCCTCTCCAGATTCTGAAAATTGTTGGTATCCCCTAGCTGTACCCAGCGGTGGATTCTCCTCCATGCTGGAGTGACTGCATGTGTGTTGTCTGTGGGACTAATCAGACACGGGGTTGAACCCAGCTTCTGATCTTTCTCTTCCAGGCTTGCTCTGCCTTGTGTCCCTTCACAACTCTACAGCATCCCTTGCCCTGCAGAGAGGTCTAAGGCCCGTAGGCACTATTTCTTGTGGATGAGCATGAGAGTGCAAATGCACTATAAAAAAGGTAAGGCTGTGAATGCATTCAGTCATGCGGGAACTGGATTCTGTTTCAATTTCTGCTGTCAGAACAGCTATTCTTCTAAATAAAAACATGAGCCAAACACAGTCTAATTTAGTTAATAGAATATCATGATCAAATCAGATTGGATATTTTATAACCTAAATCAGTTGCGGAAATGAAATAACGTGCCTTGAGCTCCTTCTTCTGTGGCAGGTGTGTTAATAACTGCTAGTTCTCTTTTTCCTGGCAATCAGTTCAAATAAAATAGAAAAGGTCTGTTTTGATGTGGTGGGTAAACCTGGCTTTGATGTCTGTATTCTAAGTCTGTCTTCCTAAAGGCATGTAGTAAGCTTCATAAGAAGTGTCTGAGGCCATTAAATTCTACTGGACAGTCCAACCATTATGGTCAGAAGCACATCATCAAGAAAAGCTGTTATTTTTTGACAGTGTTTTTTCCATAATTGATAAAAGCTACAGAAGAGCCTTTGCACAACCCAGGGTCTCTGTAGGAGTGTGAGGCTGGCTTGGGAATGAACAGTGTGTGTTTTGTTCAACTTGGTTCAAATCATGGAGCATCTGGTTTATGCAGATAATAGAGAGCATTTGTCCAGACACCTGGCATGTGCAAATTGCTTCTCATTTTTATACTTGCAAATTAGGAATCCAAGACCCCTGCAAGGTTATGAATAAATAACAGGGCTAAGGGCTTACAGACCAAAGTCATTGTTAAAATAAACAAGCTTTAGCTCAAGATTTAACAAGCCAGTCACCCTGCAAGTAGTGCATTCCCCGCTCTGCATTGTCATCTTTGTGGCTTATATTCACCAGTCATTTCTTTTTCTTTTCCTTTTTTTTTTAAAGAGATTGTCTCCATTTCCTCATTTTGATGGCCTTTGACAGATGGTACACAAAGGAAATATGGTTTTATATAGTGAGCTTGGTTGGTATGAGGATGAGGTTAGAGGTCTTTGCTTTTCTACCCTTGGTAAAGTCTCAGAAAAGAGTTGGCTCTGGACAGAATTGTTAGGAAGTGCGTCCTTCCATTCCATGGCGTTCCTCTTTCTCTACCCTGACTTTGCCCTATGATGGATTGCCTCCCCTGAGTGTTCTTTTCCTTCTCACCGCATCTGAAAACTTGTTTTCAGGAGATATATGCAGAAAAACTCATACTCATGAGCAGACAGCTGTTAAAGTTGTAATATATTCCTTTTACAAAGAATATTGGTATTTTAAACTGGAGACAAGAAACCACATGTCAGAGGAAAAAAATAGGAACCTGTTAATTGCAAAATGTTAGGCATTAGTGAACAGATGGAGAAAATATTTCAGTGGGGGAAGGAGATCCTGAGTTTCATTAATCCACACAGGCTACTTGCCCTGCCTACGCATACAATAGGCTGTTCTTCAGAGTTGGAAAGTCAGGACTGAAGTGGAAGGGTGGGGGAGAGGAGGGGATATATATGAGGATCAGTGGAGAAGAAGAGCAAGAAGAAATATGTATGTGATGCTAAGGAGTTGGAGTTATCTTTTTATTAAGAAACTGAGGCTTTGGACTAAGAGATGGAAAACAAGGGTGCTTACAATTCCTACTTAATACTGTGGAGTGGAGGCTATCCTGACAATCTGGTGTGCTTTCAATGTAAAAACATACTTTTGAAGAGTGATAAGTCCTTATGTAAAAGCTTGAAGTCATTATTCATTTTGTTAATATTTTCACTTGTTTCGTGTTTGATTTGCTTAAAGTAATGCACTTTTGCACAGAAAATAAACCCTAGGCAGTAAAATTTAATCAGATATGGTGTGGTGGCCCCCAGGATGGCCCCCAGTAACTCTTGCTTCCTGGTATCCATGCCCTTGTGTAGTCTTTTCCCATACTGGGTATTATTGATCTATGAGACAAGTAGGATATTATGGAAGTGACGCTGTGACTTCTGTAAGGTTAGGTCACAGACGTGTGGTAGCTTCTGTCTCTTACCATCTGCATCACTTGCTCTGGAGGAATCCAGATGCCGTGTGATAAGAACATACAAGTAGCCCCACGGAAATCTCATGAGGGAGGAAGTAAGGTCTTCTGCCATTAACCAGCTCCAACTTGCCAGCCAAATGAATGCCTCCTGCTGGAAGCAGATTCTCCAACCTCAGTCAAGCCTTCAGATGAAAATCCAGCCAACATTTTGATTGTATCCCCGTGAAAGACCCTGAGCCAGAACCATGTAGCTAAGCTGCTCCCAACTTCCTGACTCACAGAAGCTATGAGAGATAACCAGTGTTTATTGTTATTTTAAGCCAGTATATTTGAGGTAATTTTTTATGCAGTAGTAGATAACTAATACCTATGGATAAGGCAGGGACCTAGGCTGGAAGTATGCACAGAGAAAGAGTGCCTGTGTTTTGCAGAAATTATACGTTGTAGAAAGGAGAAGGGCAGTGTAGGGTAGAACAAACAGTTAATGACTTGTGGAAGAAGTGGCACAGTAGATGTCCCACAAAAGACCTGGGACCACCTGAATGAATGGTCCCAAGAGAAATTTTTCTGGTGGGAAGAATGTGATTAGAAGGCAGAGTGATATGGGGAGGGGGAAGGGTAAGCTGGGATGAAGTGAGAGAGTGGCATGGACATATATACACTACCAAATGTCAAATAGATAGCTAGTGGGAAGCAGCCGCATAGCACAAGGGAATCAGCTGGGTGCTTTGTGACCACCTAGAGGGGTGGGATAGAGAGGGTGGGAGGGAGACGCGAGAGGGAGGAGATATGGTGATATATGTATATGTATAGCTGATTCACTTTGTTATACAGCAGAAACTAACACACCATTGTAAACAATTATACTCCAATAAAGATGTAAAAAAAAAAAGAAGGCAGAATGATAGAAATGAGCAAGCTCTTTGGGGGAGGTCTAGTGTGTGTGTGTGTGTACATTCATGTAGAAGGGTCTTAAATGCTAGTTTCTGATTTTTTGATCTTGGAATATTATCTAAGAAGTAGAAAAAATCTTTAAAATTCTTAAGCATTAGAAATCATCTTGGAATCAGATTTTAAGAAACCTAATCTGGTTTTAGACTACAGGATGAGTTAGGAGGGAGTAAAGATCACTGAGAGGATCCCACAGTGATATAGGTTTGTGAGAGATTTAGTTGAGGGCAATGAGAGTGGAGAGGAAGGGCAAATCTATGAGAAGACAAAAAGGCCAAGTGACAGCCTCTCTTCCCTTGGACTGCAAACACCATGGTGTCAGGAACTATTCTCGTTGCCAAGCATATAACCGGCATTGGTAAATGCTCAATATGTATTTATTGAATGAATGAATGAAAAAGGGCCAGTCCTTGGCAGAGATGTCAATAAATAAATAATCAACAGTTGGCAAAAGTAAGACCTCAGGAAGTGTGAACAACTCCCTTCCAAGTCCATCCTCCTGTTTACTCTTCTTTTGTTCACTGGCCTTCTTTCAGGTGTAGAATAGGACCATATTACTTGCCACCCCCCGGGTCTTTCGTCATGATGCTGTCTGTTCTTCCTGGGCAGACTACTCCTGGGTCAGTAAGGTAATGAGAGATGTGAGGATCATTTGATTAGTATCTGGCTATCCTATTAAAATGCAAATAAGCTCCACAAGGAGAGGGAGCTGTCTGCTGGAATCACTCTTATATCTCCAGGTCATTTTACTGTACCTATTTAAGTTAAGGATGAGATACCAAGTAAATCTCTTCTTCTCCATCACATCTCTCACTGCCTAGAATACCCCCATGTTCTCCATTTCTCTTCCTGAACAGCTCTTTATCTCACAACTCATATTCTACCTGTGCATAGAAGAATTAACATAGCCTTCCTGTGACTGCTATCCTTCAAAGGGTAGCTTTCATGGTTAGCCGTTGGCTGGTGTCAGTAACATGAATTTCTGGAGGTTTTCCACCATTCCCTAACTGATAAGGGTGGTTCGTTGTACCTAAATTATTTGTACAAATAGTATTCGTATTGGACACTTGCTTTTCTCTGGGAGTTTGGAATTTTTGTACAGTTAGGCAGATGGTACCTATGTGGCCAGACCCCAGTAACAACTTTGAGGACTGAGTCTCTGATGGACTTCCTGATAGACAATATTTCACACACACTGTCACAGTTCAATGCTGGAAGAATTAAACACCTTCTACGTGAGTCCACGGGGAAAGGACTCTGGAAGCTTGCGCCAGGTTTCCTCCATTCTTCCCATGTGCCTTTTCCCTTTGCTGATTTTGTTTTGTATCCTCTTGCTGTAATAGCTCACAGCTGCAAGTACAGCTCTCTGCTGAGTTCTGGGAGTCCTAGCAAATCATAGGAACTGGGGGTGGTCTTGAGGAACCCTGACCCCACCATCCATTGGCAAATTCTGTCAGCATTGCTTTCAAAATCTATCCTGAATATGACCATTGCTCATTTCCTCTACTGCTTCCACCCTTGTCAGAACCATTACTATATCTCTCCTAGTTGGTACTCTTAACCACTCTCCCTATTTCCACTCCTCTTTGTTTTTGAGCAGAGCAAACTGATTAAAACAAAAACATGACCTGTCACTCCTCTGCTCAAACCCTCCAGTGACCAGACCTCCCACTCAAAGAAAAAGCAAAGTACTTACATGACCACTGTAGCCTGGCTGCCCATTGCCCCCTAGCTTGCGTACCCTCCTGCTTCCACCTCATTCCCATTCCTCCACAAGCCCGTTCTCCCCTCAGAGCCTTTACACACACAGTCCTTTTGACCTGGAATGTTCTGCCCGGATGGATTTGTGTGGCTCAGTCCTTCACTTCCTTTAGACTTTTTATCAAATGTGGCCTTAATATGAGGCCTTCCCTGGACACCCTGCCTGAAATGTCAACCTCTCCATATTCCTCACAGTCCCCATCCTTCTTTACTTTTCCCCCTTAACAATTATTATCAACCTATTATACATGTGTTGCTTATTTACATTATTTATTGTAGGGATTTTTATCTGTGTTCACTGATGTAACTCCGGTGCCTACAATAGCTCCTGACTTATGGAAGGAACTCCAGAAATGCTTGCTTAATGAATGCACAAATGAATGAATAAATAACACACAACCCAGCCCCAAATCTCACCTTTTCTGTATAGCTTTCCCCAATTCCCTAGAACCTTTTGTATGTAACTTTGTTTTTTTTAGTAATTTTCTTTTCTTATTCTTGTTGTTTGCTACTTCTGATTGACAAATATTTCCTAATTCTCTTTGTAGTCCATACACCTGGAACAGTTTCTGGCATGTTGTAATTCAACAACAACAACAAAGTTTTGAAAGAGTGCATGAATAAATGAACTTTTCTTGTCATGCAAAATATCTTTCCAAATGATTATTCCAAATTACACTGACGGTAGCAGTATATGAGTGCACTCCTTTCACGAAAGATAAGGTAAGGAGTTTGTTTTTGCTCCTTCAGTCATGCTAAGTGGCTATATTGTATTTTTGTTTGTTTCTTTGATTGCTACTGTTTAACTGTTTTCAATTCTTTTTGTTAAATCTATAAATCTGTTCTGCTTGTACTAATTTGTAATTTATTTTAGAAACAATGAAAACACAAAGTTTCCAAAGACTATGGAAATTGGTTGTTTCTTTGCATCAGCAAGATTGGAGAGCTTGTGAGTCGGGGCCCCGGATGCCTCCAGGGCCAGAACTGGAAGTGAATGTTCTGTTGGTGGAGATGGGATGTACATTCTCCGCTGCTCCTTGCTGCTAGTATTCGGTACCACTAATGAGTGCCGCGAGGGGAAGTGGGCTCTGTGTTGCCAAAGTTTCCTTTCCAAAATTAAGTTTTTCATCTCTTAGGTCTAAAGGTGAAATCCTGGAGGTGAAAATACAGAGTAACTTTAGCAGTAAAAATATTCACCTTAAGAGATAATGAAATGGTAAAAGTGCTAAAAAGTAATCAACAACATGAGAAGCTGTGATATAGATTCACTACCCTTGGGAGTGTTGAACATAGTATGTGCTTCATATTCACGTCTCTGGGAAGTATTAGTACGGCTTATGATGATTAAGAAATCATTTGTTTTTGTTCTTTTTCTCCCTCTATCAGATTTCCAAATTGTAACGATTGAACCAGAGTTGGCAGAAGGCTACTCCTACATTTGGTTTCGAATTTGGTAATTCATTTACAGCAGCTATAAAATTCCTGACTGATAGGTCAGGGAAGCTTCTGGCCAGCAGAAAGCATGTGTTGTACATATTTTATCAACCACACAACACAGCAGAATTCCTCATTTTCATTGCCAGCTGCCCTATGCCAACACTCTCCTGGAGTTATGTGCCGTAGAACTAGGGTTATACTATTAAAATCTGTAGTCTTGAAGAAATTGCTTTGTTTTCAAAGAGTTGCTTGCTAGAAAAGGGGAATGACATTAATAATACAGGCTGGCCCATCATTTGGACAGTTCCCTTGGTGGTCAATTATAGCTGGCATCCTAGGGTGAGCAGCATCTGTTCTACAGACTTCAAGTTTTCTTCTCACAATGAAGAAGATGGAGAAGCTGTTGAATGCACATTGGGAATCTTCCCTAGTTTTGTAGGTGGCATTGCCAGATCTAAACTGTTAGCGATCACCTTGTGTTAATCTTTTAAATTTTCTTCTTTTTTAAAATATGAGGTTTTCTGTGGCTGCCTACAGGATTTCAGCATAGAGCCATATGTGTCTTTTTGTGAAAATAACTGAAGTGCTTATTGCTACTTAAAATTTCAGAGGAGACAGAATTTGTCAAGTTCAGAGCTCTCAACCAGGTGCTCTGGAAGAATATAAAAGAGAGAAGCTTGGTTTATCATGCCTAATAGGAGATAGCACTAGAAATATCTGGTAGTGGTTCATTTAGTTTGTTTAGGACATGATTGTAATGTTGGTGTATAATGAAAGTTACCCAAAACCCATTTTCATAATACCAAGTAATGACTGTACTTTATCATAGCACCGTTGTCCTGTAGTCTAAACATTATAGCCTTATTCATCATGCCAATAGCATTATTTTCATATCATATCTCTCTTTTTTATTCCACTGTCAAGGCAATAAGTAAATTATGCTGCCTTTAATTTTCTTTGGGCAAAAACTATATAATAATTGACTTTATTTCTCTTTAAGTTAAATATTTTCTAAATTTAGAATTAGTTCCTTGATGTTTCAATTAGGTTTCATCTTGTATATGTCCTGTAAACATGTTCTGTAGACCTCCTGGTAAAAGAGATCAAGCTATTTAGGGAGTGGTTATGGCTTTTTCTTGAATAAAAACCAAAAACAATCAGAAAAGCAGAGTAATAATAGGCTTCCATGGCTGATTATTGGTCTGAAAGAATATATGATATTCAGAGCCTGCTATGTATCAATTACATGCTTGGTAGTTTAAAGACATTTATCATTTCTACAGATTGGCCTTTTTCAGTGAGTATTAGAATTCTCTTTACACAATAAAAACACAAAAGCACCTGGTAAGGAACAGTACTATTTCTAACAGCCTCACTATGTGAAACTGAATCTTCTCTTTTTGCAAATAGTGGAAGAGATTCAGGATAAATGTAAAAGATAAATTAGCTACATGGTGGCACTGAGGCTTTTTGACATTGCAGAAGGAATGAGTTCAGCAAACCAGTTTGATAGTCGTACCGGTTATGTTGTGTTCGGCTCTAGCGGCCCTTTATGGCGACACTGATTTCTCTTTAATCTCGCAGGATCATGTGCCTCCACATGAGTCTGTGTCCTTTAAAACAGACACCTTGGGGATGCTGAGCATCCAGAAAATGCGCCAAATATTTCAACAACTCATCCCTTTGAATTGCCTTGAGAGTAACTGGCACTTTCTTTGCAACACTTTCAGTGGTGACAGCTCTTCGGGCTTTGAGGACTGGTTTTGAAAATGTGAAGGAAACAGGAAAAAAAGGGAAAAGAAGGAAAAGTTGTCCAGAGCTAGGTCTAGAGAATGTGGTAATAATTGCTTTACGTGAGCTCCAATTGAGATGTGATTATCCAATAGCAAGCATGATTTTCCCTCCCTTCCTCCCTCCCTTCCTGCATTCCTTCTTCCCTCTTAGCCTCCCCCCAACTCCTTCTCCCCCTCGTCTCCTCTTTTTTTTTTTTTTTTGCGGTACGCCGGCCTCTCACTGTCGTGGTCTCTGCCATTGCGGAGCACAGGCTCCGGACGCGCAGGCTTAGCGGCCTCGGCTCACAGGCCCAGCCGCTCCGTGGCATGTGGGATCTTCCTGGACCGGGGCACGAACCCGTGTCCCCTGCATCGGCAGGCGGACCCTCAACCACTGTGCCACCAGGGAAGCCCCATCCTCTTTTTTCTTGGCTCATAAAATGCTTTTGTGAAGAAAATTTCAAAAGTGTTTTCAGCATGGAAAATTCATAAAATAAGTAAATATTCTTCCAAAGTGATGGCTTTGAATACTAATATTTTGAAAAGTAAGTTCTAGTGTGTTTGTAAAAAAAAAATCTATCTTACAGCTAACCCCAGTGAAAATACCCATCTCTGGTTATCTGTTGCTGTGTACAAACTACCCCCAGAACTTAGTGGTGGAAACGGAAATCGTTTGCTGATGCAGTTTCGTGGCTCAGGAAATCAGGCAGGGACGGCAGGGGAGGCTCCTCTCCACCCTCACCCCCATGAGAGCTGGGGCCTCCACCGGTGACTCAGTGGGCTGGAGTTGGCTTGGACAGGGCACTTTGCGGCCTCAGTTCTGGCTGTGGTCCTTGGGCCTTGTCCACATCCAAGATGGCTTTTTTTTCACTCACATGTCTAGAACCTGGCTTGAGATGGCTAGAATGCCTGGCTCTGGCTGGCCTTCTCTCCCCATGTGGACTCTCAAAATACCCAGGTCCAACTTCTTGACAATGTGACGGTTTCAGCAGCTGGATTTCCCACACAGTGGCTGGCTTTTCCCAAAGCAAGGCTTCCAGGAAGCAAGAAGTGGAAGTTGCCAGAGTCACAAAGCCTGGCCTGGAAACTGATGTAACATCCCTTCTGCCATATTCTTTGAGTAAAAGCAGTCACAGAGCCAACCTCGATTCAAGGGCCAGGGACATGAACCTCAGAATTCAATGAGAAGAGTCTCAGAGAACTATGTGGTCATCTTTAATCCACCGCAAAACCTAAAGCTATCCAGATAGATAGGACATATAATCTCTGGATTCTTCTCTCATTTGAAAACATAAGAAATGTTCCAGGTGCTCTATGAATTAAAGGTGAAATGTCAAGCACAGATTTGTCTAAGGATATGGTATGTATATGCTCAGAATGTACATACATTTATTTCAATAAATATATTTTAATAAGGAGATAATTCTGGTTAATGTTTATATCTACATGACAGACTCATTCTAACAAATAACCTATCAGCAAATTTTGGATACTTTGGAAAACAGTCACCCGATAGATTAATGCAGTTTACCTGTGCTGTTATAAATCATATATTCCTCTGTACCTTATTCATATTCATCTCTTTTCTTGAAATATATTACTTACATTCATACTTGATTTGCTCCCTAAAATGTCTATCTAGCCACCAAAATCCACATCTTCCATTAAGTCTTTCCCATCCCCAAGTCATGTATTTCCTTTCTTCTAAGCTTCCGTAATTTCTGGAGGCTTAGAAGAAAGAAATTTTCAGGTAAATTTTGGACCTGTCTTACGATTCTTCACATACGTTACCTTGGATTAAAGCTATTTATTTACTCATTGTCTTTTCCCTGCTGATAAGCTCCTAGGAGGTGGGACTGTTTCTCATTTATTTTTCCCCCTGATGCCCTTCTTAGCATGGTATCCTGCCCAGAGTAAGTGGTGGAGAAGTATTGGTCAAGATAAATAATTGAAAGACTAATACATAAGGATTTCTGTTGATTGTGCTAGTTTTATAGAAAGATCCATTATTCTAAAAGATGTGATAAATTGAGCACTTAGCCTGGACAGAACAATGGTAAGTGCTTACGTACAACATCCATTCAGCATTATTAAATGAGGGCCCTGGTACTTGCCTAAACATTATGCTGGGCAAACAACTGAATGCGGCTTCCCCACTCAAGGCACACTCATTCTAGTGGAGAAATTGGACACCACACAAGAAAGGGGATAACCATTTAGTAGAATTGTGGTAAGGGCTATTAAAGAGAAGCACAGTATGCTAGGAGAAGATAGAACATGGAGGTGACTTTTGAGGTGAATTTTAAAGGATGATCAGTAATTAACAAAAAGATAAGGGAGTGGCATTCCGGGACCTGACGGGGAAGGATGCATGGTCTGTTGGAGAATGGAGAGTAGTAATGTTTCTGCTGAGATCTGAAGGATATATAGGAGTTGACCAGGTGTATAGTGGAGGAAAATAATATCAGGCAGAAGAAGCAGCTTGTGTAATGTATCTGAGGTGGGAAAGAGCAGAATTAAAAGAAATTGAGTGACAAAGTGACAAAGGCAGGACTTAAATTCAGGCTCTCAGATCCAAAGGTCAGAGCTTTTATGTGAAAGAATATTTGCAAGTACCATTCCTGCTTAAGCTTAGGTGTGGACTAGTTCATATGTTGGACACGTGAGTTACATTTCAGGTCCATTAAGAGCAAACTATGTCTTCTCTATGCTCGACGTGGCTTCTCCACACCTCTCCAGTCACATTAGAAATAGGGACATCGTTAGAGAAGACATACAAATCACGGCTATTTCCAGACAGCGCTGGGCTCTATAGAGTAGACTGCAACTGTGAGCTGAAGGAAGCATTTCATGGTAGGCGTGAGTGATGACGTCTTCTGAGAAGCCCTTTATCCACACAGTAAAGAAGCAGGCTGTGGTCCTCTCTGCAGTGTGATTGTAGAGTAACAAACTGCATACAAACACACCAGAAACTGCAGAGAGAAGCCTGGCTTAGGAGCCGAAAAGACTCAGACTAAAGTGCTGGTATGGTTTAATTTAAAATCCTAGCCTAAAATTACTAGGTCTGTGACGCTCTTAACTTCATTGAGCTTAAGGTTTTTACCTGTAAGAAGAGTGTCATAATCCTTACTCTAAGAGGCTACTGTGATGATTAATAAGACATTGTAAAATGACTGCACTCTATCAGACACTCTACAAATGATAATTAATATTGCTGTTATTACTATTTCTATTGTACATTTTGCATCCTTTGGTTGCCAGAGCAGGAATAATGGCTGTATAAACATTGACTTACTTCGTTTCCTCTATGTAGCATCTGTGTGTGGTAGACAGAATAATGGCACCCCCAAAGATGGCCACATCCTAATACTTGGAACCTATGAACATGTTAAATTACAAAGCAAAAGGGACTTTGTGGATTAATTAGATTAAGAATCTTGAGATGAGAAGATTATACTGGATTATCAGGGTGTAGTCACAAGGGTCATTGCAAGACTGGAAGCAAGTAGATCAGAGTTAGAAATATTGAAAGATGCTACTCTCTGGCTTTGAAGATGGAGGAACAAATTCTCCCCTAAAACTTCCAGAAGGAACCCAGCCATGCCAACACCTTGATTTTAGCCCAGTGAGATCTATTTTGAACTTCTGACCACCCGTACTGTAAAATCATTGTTGTAAGCCATTAAGTTTGTGGTAATTTGTTACAGTAGCAATAGGAATGAATACACGACGGGACAAATAATTTTAGCTAGTAAAATTTTTATGTGCAAGCTTTGTGCACAGGAAAGCATCTTTGTTTATATATATGTGCCTTATAAAATCATCTGCTCATAATTGATGATGCTTTTATTGATGAAGAAAAAGCCTGTACCGAACCTAAATTTATCCCAAGAATCACTTTATTTCTCCTTTTCTTTACCATAATATTATTTTTTTCTTGTTCTTTTTAAGAGTAGCCAAAAAATAAAAATAATACGATAGAAAGTCTTTTGAGAAGAAGATTTCCCGAGATGTTTCTATGCCTGGCATGATGGAACTCCCCCAATGACATTTATAACCGGGAAGCACTGAGTTCTTCAAAGTTCGCACGGAATGAGAGCCTGGCCTCTAGAGCAGGAGTATGTCATCGGCCATCACCATGACTTTCTGCCAAAATGATGGCTTGCCTGTCTCGGGAAGGATATTTTTAGGCAAGAATTTCCAGTATAATCTACTCCAGTAAACGTGAGATTTTAGAAGATTTTGGTGATTCTGCCTTAGTCTTGGTACTGAATGGATTAGTAATAAAATCATTTAAAAATGGATTTTTTTCTGTCCCTCCATCCTGTCTTATTCTTTCCCTCCATCCTGTCTTGTAGCCATCTGATCTCCCACTTAAAGCCATTTACTCCGCAGCAAATAGCAGAGCATTTTCACTTGGCTGTATATGTCTTTGATGTTCCTGTTTGTTTATGCATTATGTCAGGAAGTAAAATTTAAAACGTTTAACAAGCACCCTTACCTCTGTTGAATAGACATAGAGCCAAAAGAGTATATTATGAAGTTCAATACAGAAAGAGGAGTAAAATTTTAACTTAATACTAGGGCTTTTTGTGTTTTTCTAAAAGTTTATCAACTTTCTGTACCTTATGCTTAGCCTTTAGCGTTTTTAAGACCATGACAACACTATGAAAATAAAATGCCATGCTAAGTTGCTAATGTCCTTGAATTATTGAATGTTGCTCTCGGAACTGTAGTTATGTCTCTGGAAATAAATCACGGCTTTATATGTAGGCTATCAATACTGCTCCATTTATAAATACTAAAGTATTTCTATTGATGAAGAAAAAATTTGCTTAGAATGGTAGCTTATGCCACATCTATGAACAAAATAACTACTTTAGTTGAAACTTGTAATGACGTCAAGTTTACTACAATAGAATTGAAACTGCTCTAAAATCACATATTCCCTGATCAGCACTAAGGCCAGAACTGTGACAGACTGTTTACATTTGAGCCCTTTAATAATTTTATCTTCTTCCTGACTAAACCTGCCTGTAGTATGCAAATAGACTTAACATAGAACATTGCTTCCCTATATAGGGAGGGTGCAAATTACTTTCAAAACAGAGCTGTTGTAAGTGGTTTGGAAAACCTCATTCGTGATTCTGATCTGGGGCTTCCCATATCTCCACTCAAAAAGTGCCTTTTTAGAATACCTATGAGTTTATGGCAAACTTTAAAGCAACTAAACTAGCCTTTCAGTGAGGCATTAGATAATACCAAATGTCATAATCTCAAGAAACTGGAGTGACTCTCTCTAGAAGGAAATAGCCAGAGAATTATCTCAAAGGTGTGATTAAAAAAAAAAAAAGATGCTAGATTATTTCACTTAGCACAATGCCTTCCAATGATATCACTAATATGTGGAATCTAAAAAATACAACAAACTGGTGACAAAAACAAAATAACAATAACTGGTGACAATAACAAAAAAGAAGCAGACTCACCGATATAGAGAACAAACTAATGGTTACCAGTGGGGAGAGGGAAGGGCGGAGGCTCTAATATAGAGGGTTAAGAGGTCCAAACTACTAGGTATGAAATAAGCTACAAGGATATATTGTACAACATGGGGAACATAGCCAATATTTTATAATAAATACAAATAGAGTATAACCTTTAAGATTATGAAACACTGTTGCACACCTGTAACTTATATAATAATGTAGATAACTATACTTCCATAAAAAAAAAACTTAAAAAGGTTAAAAAAAGAAAAAAAGAGGCACTCGATTAGACACTGTCAGTACTCTGCCCATATCCCCTCACCTTTGTCTGTTCAGTGCACTCTGACCAAATTCAAATGCATTTCTCTACCTAGAGGCTTTTTCCACTTTGTAGAGCTCACTTTGCTGCCCACAGGCTAGGCTGGGAGAGGCAGGGAATTAATGTCCTGCCTGGAAACAGCCTTTGGTTTGTGACTGACAGAGATTGGTATACAAATAACCCAGCTCCATCACCCTCAGGTGAGATAAATCTGAGGCATGTTTCTACACTGGCTCACAGCCTTCTCTAGAAGGGTTAACCTCTAGTTACCAACAGTGGAATCTTGCTTTGTAAAAATCCTTTTTCACCTGTTTTTTTTTTTTTCCTATCTCACTCCTCTACTTCCCTGTTGGAATTACCTTCAGTATAAACCACCACCTAGGCTCCTGGAATCCATTTCTAGCAAAGAAGTACATACATTTTGATAAACAACTTCTTTTTTTGTCCACCCAGTTTTATTGAGATATAATAATTAACATATAACTTTGTGTAAGTTTACAACATAGTAATTTCAAACACATGTATATTGTGAAATGATTACTGTCATAAGGTTATGTAACTACCATTTTTTCCTTGTAGTGAGAACATTTAAGATCTATAGATTTACTCTTTAGCAACTTTCAAGTCCATAATACAGTATTGTTAACTATGGTTACCATGCTGTACATTAGATGCCCAGTACATACTGTCTCTTCTTACTGTCCTGAAAATATGATTGCCCATTTGACTCTAAGTAAGATTACATTTATTATTTGGTTTGGGGCTCTTCTCTAAAGTTATCTTCAGATACTTAAATATCTGTCTTTTAGCTTCCTGATGATTTCCATTTTTATTATTTCCTTTCTTTCAGCCCTATCAGAAGAGAAAAATGTTCAAGGCAAACACGTTGGCTGGAGTTGGTTGGATTGGGCTATAACGTACTATCTAGAAGTTGATTATCCCAGGAACACAGTTGATTCAACACGGCAGGTTTTACTGGCAGCACATTAAATTTAGGTATCTATCTGCGCCAAGTTCTATAGAATTGCCCAGCGTGGTGGTGTTTGAGTTGACGTTCCAGTGACTGGAGTATTATACTGATGAGATGAATAGTTTAGTCAAATTGTAAACTCAGGTGTAAAGTGTATGGCATTTCTGACATTCCTGGGAACTGTAAACATACTTAAATTAAGTGTAAATTCTAATTATTTCTTAAAAGTGATATTTTTAACTTGCTTTAATTTTCCATCATGAACATTTAAAAGATGTTTGAAGAGCTATGTAAATTAATACCAGCCTGTCAACTCATGAAATCTTGCTGAGGTCAAGTGAAAAACTTACAATAAGCATTAAGGATACAGTTACCACTGCTATACTGCAGTATTTTTTTAGGAAGCCAAAGGATACATTATTATGTCAGAGTAGTTGCAGCATTGAATGGTTAAGGACAGGTATACATTTTAGGTCCTGATAAAAGTCTTTGCTTCACTTAACTTGGATTAGATTACTGACCTAAGGTAATTGGTTACATTTTTTAAAAAAAATATAGAATAATAAGCCCTAGTAACAAATCATTAAAGGGAAAAAAATTCCATTTTGCAATGGGAATAAAAGCAACATAACATTTAAAATGTTTGGAAAATAGACATAGTAGAAAGTAGATATCCATGAGTAAACTGGCTTAAAATTGATTTGTTTCTGTTATGGTTACAAATAGGAGAGCACTCTAAAAATATATAGAATTGTGTTAAGTGTATAAATTGTGTTAATGTTTTGGCTGGAACACAGGACTCTTGTAGTCTTTCAGTCAGCTGTTTCCAGGGAAGCACAATCCTGCTGTTGGAAAGGGAAGGGGGAGCCAGTTAGAGCCCTTGCAAAAAGTGGTAAAGCAGGACAAATGAGGATGGTAGCCATGGGGGAGATAAGCGGCCACAATGCTGGTGGTGCCCACTGGGATTTGTTAAGTGTTGCTGAGTGGCGATTAAACAGACCAGAGGGAAAAGACCATTTTCTCTAAGATTACCCCACTGCCTAAATCATGGTAATGCTTATAGCAGGCCCACCTGGCTGATCTTCTGAAGCCCTTCCAGGGGTTCATACTTTGGGGAATACTGGGAGACAGGACTGTTTTAAATGGAGCTTTAGATACAGCTAACAGATTCTTCAAGCCTTAGTTTTTCTTATCCATAAAATAATTATAATTTTCCTACCCACTTCCAGGGGAGTTGTGAAAACCAAATCACTTAATCTATGTTAAAAGGCTTTGAAAATTGTCAAGTGCTATTAATTATAAGATGGTATGATGATGACATCTTAATGCATACCATATCCATTATCTGTCAGGCACACTTTTAGATGCTTAATCCTTAAAACAACCCTATGAAGTAGGTAATATTATTATAATCATCCCTATTTTATAGATAGAAATGAAAAAACAGAGACTAAGTAATTTTTCCAAGGTCACAGTGAGTGGTAGAGCCCAGAATCAATCCTGCACAATAGGCTCTCAGAACCCATGAACCTCTGCAATCCACTGCCCCCTGTTCATGGCACACTGTTCAGTGATGAGACGACAGTGACAACAAGGATGACAGAGATGAAGCTATTGATGGCGATTATCTAATCTAGAAAATTGTTTTGGGCCAAAATATAGCTGAACACCTGATAAACTGACACAAGAACTGACTCTCTTGTAAGTTCTAAAATCGATTTTTACAGTGAAAGGAGATAATTGGGAAAATACCCTCAGATAAATTTCCCCTCCTTATTTCCCTTATTCTGATGTATAGAAACATATACATTATAAAACCGTAACATTCAGAAGGATCTTAGAGGTCAAGAAGTTCTGACATTTCAGCAAATAGATGTATTACCAACTAGGCTACTAGAACCCTACTTCACTAGAACTGCCATTGGGTCTTTGGAAGAGGGATGGCTCAGGTTTCACTGCCACATACCCATTCCTTTTTTTCCCTGGAGAAAATGTTAATATTCTTGGGGGAGGTATAGTATTAAAAGTTTTAAACTTTTATAAATTAGCACAAATGGAATTTCTCGGTCAAGTTTTTCATGTCACAGCTAAGAAGGGAACAGTCCCCTGTTAGAAAATATATGTGAACTTTAAAGTGTAGGAAAAGCCCAATTTTAAATCTTTGTCCGAAGATGGAAGCCTTGGGTAGACAGGGGGCAGCCCACAGGCATGGGTGATGGGGTCAGGGAGAAAATACTAACTAAAAGCCTGGAGGATTGTGAAGGGGTTGGAGAAGGTGCCACCAAAGCAAACTTCACATTTGGGGAGCTTTGTGTGAACTGGCATCCTTTAATATTCACGGATGAAGACAGAGCAGACTTTGGATGCTTGTGCTGGCAAAATGGAAAACACATGACAGACATGATTAAAAGAGCCAAGAGTCATTTGGCTTTTCAATATTCCATTAGGGAAGGAGAATATTTTATGATGTGTTTCTTTCTCTGTTAGACACTTCTGATTGTAAGAAGAGAGATCTGCTCAAGTTACTTCTAGAAAAAAAAAAAAAAAAAGAGTGTTATTTAAGAACATACCAGATCTGGAACTTGAACAGGAAAGGTGTAAAAAGCTAGAGCTATTCTGGGGTTTCTCACCCTCCTCAACAGCACCTGTGCTCTGTCTTCCATCTGCCTTCTCACAGCTTCCTAAGGCCACATGACTCATGCCTCTGCTCTGTAGGCCCTGCTAGCTTAGCTTCTCTGCTAACTGCCTCATTCTTACAATGTTTCCTATTACACATTATAAAGACAGGGAAGCTCAGGGACCATGCTGCCATACCAATTTTCTTTGTAAATTGCTGGCCAACTTATGGATTGACTATCCTTGGGCTGGGTAGGTGGGGAAAGAAAAGTGGAAGCACTTGGTAAGAAACATGTATACCAAAGGGCTGCCCCTACAGGGAACGAGAACAATTTATGACCGGTAGAAAAAGTGTGGCCAAATGAGGTACTATGATTACATAATGTTTCTTGACATCAGTCAACATCTGTGTTTAAATTATGGAGATAAAATGTATTCATGCATAACTAAACCGTAAGTATAACCTCAAAACTTTAAAGGAAAACATTTAAATATATAATTAGAGGTTGAAACTGCAAGAGGAAAAATAAAGCATTAGATCTCATGTTTTAAGTGAATGATTGATCATCATTTTACAGGGATAATAAACAGATTACTTCCTATAGAGCTTTAGGATTAGCTGGTGTTATGGACTGAATTGTGTCCCTCCAAAGTTCATATGTTGAAGCCCTGACCCCCAAAGTGACTGTATTTGTAGATGGGGTTTTAATGAGGTAATTAAAGTTAAATGAGGTCATGTGGGGGGTGGGCCTTAGGACCGATGTCCCTAATTAGAAGAGGAAGAGACCAAGAATGCACATCCAAAGAGAAAGGGCCTTGTGAGGGCAAGAAGATGGCCACCTGCAAGCCAAGGAGAGTGGTCTCACCAGAAACCAACCCTGACAACACCTTGATCTTGGACTTCCAGCCTCCAGAACTGTGAGAAAATTAATGTTTGTGTTTAAGTTACCCAGTCTGTGACATTTTGTAATGGCGGCCCAAACCAGCTAATACAGTTGGGTTGACTTTTCATGGGTCTGATGTTTATTACATTCTGCCTAATAGAACAGCAAACTTACCAGATTTGACAAGTCCTGTAACATCAACATAGCTAAGTGATCTTATGGGGACACATTTTTTTTAGTATATCATACTCAGCTTATTTCAGAAGGTTGCGTTAATATGCAGACACATAAATACTGATTATACCTATCATTATTTTATAGGTAATGGCAATACAGTCTTTGCTTATCTATCAGTCTTGCTTATCTATCAGTTTCTATTTCTCACTGGGCCAATAGAAAAAGTTCTATACTAAAGCAAAAACAGAAATTGGTTTCCTTTTACACGTGGAAAACCAAGGGATGCTATTTCTTCTTGATTAAAGATAAATTCATTCCGTTACTTCTAACGCATTTTCAGAACAGGATTCATTCCGTTACTTCTAATGCATTTTCAGAACAGGATACATAAATCAAACACCTGAGTCCTCTTACTAAATCTTCCTATACTCTCACTCCCAGACTCCATCAACCTGGGGTAAAAGAAGGTCATACCAATGGTCGTATTTAATAGTCCGGCTGAGTCCTTTCCAGGAATTTTGGGGAAGCTTACTTTCACTTACCTCGAAATCCCCCTTCAATTGTTGTTAATGTTTTTAAATGTGACATTAAATGTTAATATTTTTAAATATTAAAAAAGGACCTCTATTTTTCAGAGATATATACAGAAATATTTATAGATAAAAGGATAAAGGATAATATGCTTGGAATTTGCTTCAAAATCCAGGGTGGGTTGAGGGATGGGAGCTATAGATATAACAAGTTTGGCCATGAGTAGAGAATTTTTAGGCTTTGTGATTGGTGCAGGAAATGTATTATACAATTTTCTAAAATCTTGTATAAATTTGAAAAATTTCATAACAAGTTAAATAGTTTTTCTTTGCAGAGCAAGAAACCTCAGGGGTATGATAGGTGTGCTCTGAGAGGGCATTGCTAACTCATCAAGGCCATCATTGTATATTGCATTTCCAAGTTGCGACCTGAAAAATCTGCATCCCTGTATTACTTGCTCCTGTCATACTAAGGCAAGGCTCTTCAGCTTCTCTCCAGCAATCACCTGACTGAGGTTATGATCTATTACCAGTGACAGGTCTTTCATAACATTTCACCTATCCTTAGACTTTACCTCACTCTTAGAAATACAGCTCTTTTTCTGTGTGTTAGGCTTTTTTAGTTCATAAATTTCACCATTCTAGGATAGAAGTTTCAGTTCACTGACAGCACATCTTACTGTTCTCAAAATGATTTCTCTTTGCTGAATCTCCTAACCATCCCTACTTCCTGTCCTCCCTCCTCCACCTTCAGTAAGTATTGGGCAAAGCTTGTGGTCCTTGATTCTCTATAACTAGAACGTACATCCATTCCCTGTAGTATTCTCTCTGGAGAGAAGGGCTGACCTTTATTGCCCAACTTCTTAAAGATAAATCCTTATCTCTCACTCAGTATAAGAGCCCTCATTCAAAGCTCCTATTGGCCCCATGCCACGCAGCCCCACAATTCATTTATAGTTATCTGAATTCTTAGTGTCTACATGCACACACACACACACACACACACACACACAGCAATACAATGCTTCTAAAATCTTTCTGACTGTGACTCTTGGTCAATCCAATTATATATGATCCATGGACTGAGTGACACATTTGGAGAGACTGATATTCTGGGTAGCTACTGGTGATACCTCCACAAAAATAGACTCCTACCAACTAAAAGTTAGTTCTGGATTGGTTTTGGAATGGTCCTGGTGTCAGGCTTGTAAGCACAGCCTAATCGTTTTGGGGTACTAGAATTTAAGAATGACTTTCTTCTTTTCTCTAAGAACATGATGTTCTTTGGAGACAGAGGAAGCATTGGGGATGGAGCAGACAGCTTCCCCTGAAAGACCATATGTTCAACATTGACATGGAGGCTGGTATGGTTAAGAGTGGGTGGAGTGCACTGTCATATCAAGCTGGCATTCGTAATCCCAAAGAACAGGCTGTGGCCTTGATGACAGAATTATGCTGCCAGCCTTCCTTCTCTCAAGCTTCCCCTGTGGCCTTTGAAAATGTCTACCTTGCTGAGGTTTATTCAGGAGACAAGACAATTTCCTAGTAACAACTGAATTCTAGAAATGGAAATTAAAGCCTCATTATATGCATTAGAAATGATTAAATTTACTGAACATCCTTCCAAGGAGAAGTTTGTTTCTGACTCATTACTAGTACTTTTTTTCTTTGATTATTCATCCCTAAGAGAGGGGACCATTTAAGACTCATGAAACTTTAATCATACTCTGATACACATTATTTGGCTATAAAGTAGCTTCTTAGTGGGTGGTGTAAAAGAGTGGGAGAAGCGTGGTTAAGAACATTTTCCTATGAAAGAACAATATTTCTTTCAAGGATGCATGCAGTTGGAAAAAGATTTCAGGAAAAATATGGCCTGGCTTTACATGATAAACTCCCTGATAGATGGTTTCCTTCCTGAAAGTAAAGATCCTTGATGAACCTAGCCCACGCCTTCCCGTGGTGGTAATCTTAGTTGGTGTCTAAGAACATTTATAGCCAGATAGTTCTTCCTCATAGCTAACCTCCCTTTCTTCCTTATTTCCTTTTTTTTAGGCCTGGAGGAAATGGAACCCTCTAGTCACTCTTCTTCATTCAAATAACTGAAGGCAGTTCTTTTGTATCCAAGGTAAATAGCTAAAATTTCTTAAATGTTTACTTAAAGGGCTTGTCTTCTAATTCTTTTATTGTTTTTACCTTTTTTTTTTTCTTGGACCCTTAATTGGTTTTTATGTGTACTTGTAAATTATAAGTTGTAAGACCCCAAATAGACAAAACACATAGTACTCTAAGTCCTGAATAATGCCTAAAGGAGTGAATAATTTCTCCTTCCTGTTATATTATCTTTAAGTAATGCATTGAAATTTATAGTCAGCATCGTGATGCTTGATTTTCTGCTACAATCCTGGGAAGCCAATAACATGAGTCCCATAAACTTTCTGAGTACTTGTGTATTCAGATTTTAAAATTCTGATTTGCCTGCTGATTTTAATCTGTTAATTCAAAGGATGATTATTTTCTTTTTAAGAATATAATCTGTTATTTTTTTGGTAAAAATCAAGTTTATTCTCCTGAACATTAGTATTAAAGCTGGGAATTAGAATTTAGGCATTTTATTACTGTCTCTTTAAACTCATTTCAGACTGTGAATCTTGTTGACCACACCAATATAAGGGGATAGATGGAAAACCTAAAAATCTCTTCATGACAAAGATGAGCCATCAGGTTTTAATTGTGATATTATTTTGTTTCAGGCAATGTGATTTGCTAGGGGAATATTTAAGTGATGCTGTAATCAAAGAAATACAACCCAACCCAAATATAATTTTGGAAAGTGACAGAATCTATATTTAGTTTCTTACGATGTATCATACTGTCAAGCTGGATATCCAAACTCATTTCTTCCACTCAACATAGCTGCTTTGGTGCCCCTTTCAAATTTGCGTTGAAAATTCTCCACCATTAGCCTTTGTTACTCTTATTCATTCCTATCTTTTAGTACTTAAATGTTCTTTAGTCCAAGATAGTCTTTTTTAAAAATTGCTCCCAGAAACAAAAGGTTCCTGTTGGCTTTACATTAAATTTTAGTTAGCATTTCTCATTTTCCTTTTGATCTTTTCTCTGAAACCTTGACTTGAATCAGAGATCAGGGTAGAAACTAAGCATACATGAGCTGTTTTTTTGTTTTCTTCTTTTTGAAGACAAGATATTAGCTCAGACACTTGTGCACAACATTCCCTTACAAGCTATAAAGTTGCCTCAGTCTTATTCCAGGGAAGACAAATATGAACTATAGATGTGATTTTGTATGTACCGGAATGCTCTATTTTTGACCTTTTGGAAACATCAGTAAAATAAGAAGTGCAGGCTAGTAATACGTGTGAATATGGTATTTATCTTTCTGATACCACAATCTAGAGGCCTGACTACACATTTCCAGAGCCATTTGGAGCACTGGGACCAATGCTATGGGAAGTCATCTATAGATGCAGAATGCACAAGTTCACTATCGTTAGTAACATAGAGCACCCGTTAGTATGGCACTCCACTCATCACAAGCCCATTCACATCCATTCTATCTTCTGATCCTCATAACATTCCTATGAAGCAGGTCGGGTGACCCCCAGGTCAAGAGGTCAGAAAAATTAAGGGACTCTTCCAAGTTCAGTCGCTAATAAGTGGCTGAACAGTGATTCAAACACTGTCCAGTGTCCTTCCAATTAGACTTGAGCCTCTCACAAGAGGCTTTTAAAAAAAATTTTTTTTTAATTGAAGTATAGTTGATTTACAATATCATGTTGGTTTCAGGTATACAGCACAGCAATCCAGTTATATATATATATACACATATACGTCTATTCTTTTTTCAGGTTATTTTCCCTTATAGGTTATTATAAAATAACCTTCTGCTATATAGTAAGTCCTTGTTGGTTATCTGTTTTTTATATAGTAGTGTATACATGTCAACCTCCTAATTTATCCCTCTCCCCACCCCACTTTTCCCTTTGGTAACCATAAGTTTGTTTTCTCTGTTGGTGAATCTCTTTTCATTTTGGAAGTAAGTTCATTTGTATCTTTTTTTGTTTTTTTTTAGATTCCACATATAAGTGGTGTCATATGGTATTTGTCTTTGTCTGACTTACTTCACTTAGTCTGATAATCTCTAGCGTCACCTATGTTGCTGCAAATGCCATTATTTCATTCTTTTTCATGGCTGAGCAGTATTCCATTGTACATATATACCACACCTTCTTTATCCAGTCATCTGTCCATGGATATTTAGGTTGCTTCCATGTCTTGGCTATTGTAAATAGTGCTGTTATGAACATTGGGGTGCATGTATGTTTTCGAATTGTGGTGTTCTCTGGATATATGCCCAAGGGTGCGATTGCCAGATCATATGGCAACACTAGTTCTAGTTTTTTAAGGAACCTCCGTACTGTTCTCCATAGTGGCTGTACCAATTTACATTCCCACCAACAGTGTAGGGTAGGGTTCCCTTTTCCCCACACCCTCTCTAGCATTTATTATTTGTAGACTTTTTAATGATGGCCATTCTGACCAGTGTGAGCTTTGATTTTCATTTCTCTGATAATTAGTGATGTTGAGCATCTTTTCACATAAGAGGCTTGTTAACATAGCTCACAGTATGTTATTATTGCATTGAATCCTCTTGATAGGAATTATCTGGGACATTATTTATTAATTCGAACAATACTATGAGATTGGTGATGAGTAGTGATGCCTCCTTCACAGAGATAGAAATTATGTCACTAAGTGGTAAAAACGGCTTGTCCAAAGGTCAAAGAGAAGGCCAGAAATATATTAGAATAGGTTTGTGTTCGCAGAGAATACTGTCCACGTAGGACTAAACTACACTAAGGAAACTAATTTATGAGAATTCAGAATCCCATCAAACTCAAGGGTCTTCATTGTCAGGCATTTACATGTCATTTGAGCCAAAAAAATACACCTAGTAAACTGGAGATTGACATTTGGTTGATATCAGAATTAATTGATGTTTACAACCTGAATATATGGTGGTGGGCTGTGTAGCAGCCCCATTTACACGCTTTTCAAGTATGGAGTCAGCGCATAGTAACTGTCAAAGAGTTCAGGGCTGGTGGCGAGATTCCAGGCACTGTTCCAGCTAAGCTTTCTGGTTGTTGATACCCTCAAGTACTGCTAAGGAGACGATTCCTGATTTTACGTAGTTTCCTCAGTGATCAGGGAGAAGAGCTGTGCTGTATGTCCCCAGATGTTGGCTAAAACCATTGGTGCAAAGTAATCCTTGTTAACTTGGATGTTAATTGACTTCGTGGAGTTGTCTCTCAACCACGTGAAGATTTAAGACTGAGTATGAAAGTGTTCAGGAGAATCTAGACTACATTATAAATATTTTTGTGTAAAAACAATGAGTAAATAATTTTAATTACTTTTTTTTAAACTTATTTATTTATTATTTTATTTTTGACTGCATTGGGTCCTCACTGCTGTGCGCGGGCTCCCTCCAGTTGCGGCGAGCGGGGGCCAGTCCTCATTGCGGTGCGCAGGCCTCTCACTGCGGTGGCTTCTCTTGCTACTGAGCACGGGCTCCGGGCGCATGGGCTTCAGTAGTTGCGACACGCGGGCTCAGTAGTTGTGGCTTGTGGGATCTTCCCAGACCAGGACCCGAACCCACGTCCCCTGCACTGGCAGGTGGACTCCTAACCACTGCACCACCAGGCAAGCCCAACTTTTTAATAGAATTTTGGCCCATTACAGCAACAGCCTTGTAAATTAAAATTAAAATCCATAATTGAGTTACTAATTAAGATTTGTGATCTTAAGAGGAAATCTTATTTTATGTACTGTTTTGAGACATAAAAAACATTAAGTTCCACAATGTTTTAAAGTTGGTTAGATTTATAAGAAAAATTTAATATTCAAGGGAATTTTATTTATTTCAGAGAAGAAAGCACCTGAAAAGGAAGTGAAATATAAAATGCAGTTAAAATTTTTTGAACTAAGCTTTTAAAATGGGAACGCTTTCAAAGTGTTTTTTTATTAAATTTGCTAGACATAGAGTAATAACATTTGGCTAAACTTAAAAGCTTAAGAAATAACTAGATTTTTTAATCTAAAACTTTAATAAGTATTTATTTTTTAAACAAAACTAAACCTCTGAACGTTTTTTTGCTTAGCACAAAAATCACTCTCATGGGTAGCATAAAAAGTTCATTAACACTGCATTGTATAATACTATATGAAATCTATTTATTTTAGTATTTTTTTCTTAACTTTTTCTTCAAGTATTTCCAGTTTGTTTGTCCTAGCTCCCTAAGAAAAATCTGGAGAAGACTTTGGTGCTTAATAAGCATGCAAAATTTCACCATACTGAAAAGAATTACTGAAGCCTGCCACTAAAATGATAGCTCCCTTGAAAACATCATTGTGAGTCAAGGAAGTCTGATTCAACTCAAATAGCACCAAGGGACACATAAGGAATGAGTGACTTGCCCTGTCCATCAAATCAATCTCTATAGGCCCACCCAGCCCCTTTCACACATTCCACACAGATGTACACGTATCTCTCACAGGGGTGGCCACCCAAATTGAGATCTCAGAATCTCATCTAATTTCAGTTTAGCTTATAAATCCAGGGTTTTGTTGGTGAAAACAAAACATATGAGAATGCCCAATAATTGTGAAAGAGTTATGTTTCAGGAATTTTTTTAATTTTCAAATTCCTTGTTCCATTTTAATTATGCAAAACAAGTTCTTTCGTGGAAGGGGAACATGTGGTTTACAGTTCTAGCCTTTTGGCCACAATTTTGGCTTCTATTTGGGAAAGTTTTCAAGCAATGAACTTGTACTGAGTGTCAGTTATATGAGTAAAGAATTTGTAAAGAGCTTCTCCTTTCTGGGGCAAACAAGGGGATCCCTGTCTCTCTACCCTGAGTGTGGCGTGTGTGTCTGTGTGTGTGTGTGTGTGTAGATGTGCATGCACCATGTGCATGCAAATGTGTTGTTTTGAGGTAAGGGAAACCACCCTTATGAGCCTTCAAACCGAAGGTAGACTTCACTAGACATTGTGATCTCCCCTTAATTATCCTCTAGTCTTCAAGGAGCTTTCCTGAGACAAAAATAGATGCTCATACTCTACTCTCCTCTTGACACTCATGGGGCTACATACTAGTCGCTGAGACCTTCGCTAATATTGTTGTAAAAAATCCCAACTCCTCCATGATTGTGTCAAAGCAAGAAGTACAGGAACCTCAGGAATGTGGTCTCTTCCTCACTTTCCTCTTCAACATGCCCTGCACGTGCATGTGATTGGCCAAACCGAAAATGAAGATCCTGACTCCAGTGTACTACACCTTTTTTCCTGATGGGTGTGGTCACATCTGGTCTTCGTGCCTACAGATGGTGACCTCTCCCTCTAAATGGTGTGAACCTCTACAGGTGCTATGTACACAGCCCACGTGGGACTTTTCTGCTTATCTTTTTCTTCCAAGTTCAGGAGCAACAGGAAAGGGGTAAATAACAATGGAACAGATGGAAATTGAGGACAATTTTTTTTAGGTTCTTTGAGCTAAGTGTGAATTACACTATTTTTGCCATCTTTAATCCCTGGGAAGTCTGCAAAATGAAGACCTATAACATGCTGACAGTGGAGGTCAAGATTTTCCCCACGGAAAGGGTCCCAGGCATTAGAGCTTACCCCGTTTACTGTGAAGGACCATTTTCTTGTCCTCTGTTTTCCTCCCTAGTTTTGTCTTCCACACTTTCTATCTACATGATGATCAGAAAGCTACTAGTTACTATGTAGGTGAAAAAGCCATTGAAGTTACCATGAGAAAGATGTGGTTATACTTCTAATTGAAGGAATGGAATGAGTTTATGCACTTTATTTTTACACCAATGAGGTAAGCGTACATACCTATATTTTACATCGTATTAATACTATGTGACGAATATAAGTTTGAATGTATGTATTTTCTTACTGGTCCTACTTTCATTACTAGGAAACATTTGTCTCGCTCTTTGGCATTGATGGATCTTTAGGACAAAGAGTTCTTTCCTCCTAGTCTCCAGTTTAATCCAGTCTCTGTTCAGAGGATCTATGAGAGGCACCATGGTTGAAAGTGCTTGGACTATTTCAAGGCTCTCAGTCTGGAAGCTGGAGGCCGCCCTCCACATTTCTGAATTATCCCTCCCATGTGTGGACATGTAATGGTAAAACACTATGCTCAGGCATTAAATGGACTTTAGGAGAAGGGTTCTGCAAAGTGTGTCCTTCTGTTTGTCTAACTTATTAATGAATCCTCTACTTGAAACTTCAAATTATGGAAATACAGGGGGAATTATATAATAATTAATATATAATTATATATATTATATAATAATTAATATATAATATATATATAATAACTCTAATATAATAATAGAGTGGTCTTCATATGAAGTATGCCAGTTTTAATACTTTTATTCTCTCTATGGTTAAAGCCTTGACAGTATCAAATAAGGTAACTGGATTGACCAATAATCAGGCTACCAGGCATGAAAAATATTGAAGGCATTAAAAGAATAAAATTTATTATAATGGACCATGTAGTTATTGTTTTGGGTTGTTCAGAAAGTCTTCCCATTGCCATTTTAAAATATAATGTTACTTTGCCCACTCTTGCCTACCCATTCCTAGTAACCAGCTTCTTAGTCCCTGCCTCAGAGGTAGGGCAGTGACTCAGGCCTGACCCATTTCATTCCTCTGGATTCTGGGATTTGTCCGGCGAAGGGCATGCTATTCAAACCAGGCAGTTAAAAATCTGATCTCTTCTGGCTCATTACTGTTGCTTGACATTTATGGTTATAGATCTATTGTTTTGTCTTGAGCACTGCCTTTGACTTGTTTTAATATACAGATCCTTTTGTTGGGAAGGTAACTCCTTAATTCTGAAACTTAAAGCGAACTCAGTAAATCAAAACTTACATTGTCAACAAGAGGAGCATGTTGAGGTTGAGGCAGAGAATACGTTGTGGTGGACAAATGATGGGCTTTGAAAGGGGACTGTCCTCCCTGTGCTCTTGAAAACATTCCTTAATGTTTCTAAACCTCACCTGTAGAATGCAATAGTAAAATCTGCCTCACAAATTTACTATGAGGGTAAATAACACAGTCAGAATGTGAAGTCTAACCCACCTGTATGTTAATCCTGATTTACTAGGTTAATCCACACTTACTAGATGGTATAGTCCTCGGGAAGTTTCTTTCCTCTATGAGCCTTAGGTACCTTATTAGTAAGGTGCATATTAACACCCACTTCATAGATGTTTTAAGTATGGAATGAGGTAATATGTAAAAAATGCCTAGTGCTGGACATGGCCTATAGTAAATGCACAACGGTAGCGTTCTATTTTTGTTAAGATCTCTGAATAACTAAGCACAGTGCCTCAAACATTAGGTGCCCAATAAATATTTATTTGCTAACCCTTCTCCCATCCTCAGTCACTGAGTATTGGGAAAGAACAGACATTGAGAGAGAGGAAGAGAGTCAGTGGTGAGCTGAAGCTGGCTGGCACCAACTTGCAAGAACCAATTGTTAACTTTGCAAGAATTTGTGAGTCAGTTTTTAAAGACTTTCATAATTAAAAATTGAACTATATTAACCTACAATTAAGTAAGTTAAAGTTAAGGGCAATAAGTACTAAAAACTCATCCCTTTCTAATTGTTTTACTACATTTTACTATTATCTATGTTTTTGAGGTTATTTATACTTACTGTCTCTGTGTGGGGCAAATATAATGATGTGTTACTACACACTGATCCCAGTTCCATGTTCAGTGACATCATGTTGGTAGCTTGAAATCAGCCTCGTCAATAGTCTTTACCCTGTGGAAACTGGCAAATGCAGCAAATTAGATTGTTTTTCCCTCCAGAGAGCCAGTGGTTAAATATGCCCTGGCATACTGTGGGAAGGACAGTCACTGACTAGCAGAAAAGGAGACTCCTGTGCTCACAGAACTTCAGAATCTACATCAGGCTGCTTTGGGCTCTGAAATGACAGCTTTACTTAGTAGAAATTTTCCAATCTTTGAAAAAATGGTATTTAAAAACTAAGGCACAGAGGTTACCCCCAGATTCTGATCCAGTGGGTTGGTGAGGGGTACACAATTTGAGTACCATGTCCTATGTGTCATCGAGAAATGAGATCACAGTTGCAAGGAAACACCCATCAGAGGCTGTCTCAGTCACCCTCTGCTTCATTATGATACATAAGAAAGGTAGATGAAAAAAATGTTACCACTTAAAATAAGTCATAGACTTTCTAAATAAAGACTTAGATAATTAGAGCTGAAAATACTTGTAGTTTTAAAATGAGAACAATAACACTCTGTTTCTGTATTGCAGTGGCTGCATTATAAAAATCCAATAGTTATCAGCTTTCAACTGTCATCCCTCATGAAAGAGGAGATAAAGATGAAAAGAGAGGGAAAAAGAGGAGGGGCAAAGAGAATCGCTTTCAGAAAGTCAGTAATAGTTTAGAGCAAAGACATCGAAGTCCCTGTTAAGTCATAATTATGACGTTTCGATGATGGAGAAAAAGAATTATGGGTGTTTCTCAGCTAAATATATTCTTAGAGCTATTTACATAATTCAAGGTGTCCACCAGAATAGTAATAAAACACATACAATGTAATAAGAGCAGCTATATTGTAGATAATGAACTATTATTCCTCTAGCGTAAAACATTAGACCCATTAACCACACTCTAATAAGAATTTTTTAAAAAGATAAATGAAAAAAAATTAGACCCAAATATTACCAAAAAATCTGAGTGCACATACAATATTTAAGTTCCACACTGTTCAAATCAAGTCACTTCTTTTAACCTTCATATTGCAGAGAAGTCCATAATAAAGCAAGGTAGGTCCTTCTTCATGTTAGATGTGTTAGGTAATGGAACCAGCAAGTGATGCTTGATGAAAAGTGGCCTACTTTATAGATTACCGAGCTCAGTGATTTCTGAAGGTCGGGGAACATGGTAAAAGTGGCCCCATGCCTTGTGCCCGATTGTATTACTGGAGTTACGGCTATCCAAACAGCACAACTATGCTGTCCACATAATCCTGCTTATATCTTTAATAGAACTGCCATTCTATACAGTGAGGGAAGTGTTTTTGGGGTGTTGCCAGCTTTCATGGAATTTTCCAACCTGTGTTTATTCTAGTGAGTGACTGGTATAAGCAGGCCAGGTTGTGATTCTAGAATAAGGTCAAATGTCAGTGAAAGCAGAACCACAAATGGCTTCATCACTGCCCCTACTCTGCCATTCTCTTCAAAAATGTTAATCAGCTACAGATCAAAGACTTTTTTTTTTTTTTTTTTTTTTCGGTACGCGGGCCTCTCACTGTTGTGGCCTCTCCCGTTGCGGAGCACAGGCTCCGGACGCGCAGGCTCAGCAGCCATGGCTCACGGGCCCAGCCGCTCCGCGGCATGTGGGATCTTCCCGGACCGGGGCACGAACCCGTGTCCCCTGCATCGGCAGGAGGACTCTCAACCGCTGCGCCACCAGGGAAGCCCTACAGATCAAAGACATTTACATGCTCATGTAGAACATAAAATGTATAGATTTATTTTGCTGTGCTGTTGATTGCCTGACGAATTTCATCAATATCCCCGTGCAGGTGCAGAAGTCTGCTCCCCTTCATAATTAATATACTTTTTGGTTAAGTATTGAAGGATACTGATGAGGTTGCAAGATAAATTTTATTCTCATGAAAATCTGTTGTATTTCTTCCAGCTGTCTCTTTTCATTCATGCAAAGTCTTAACACTCAACACTGTTGCCTTCTGTTTCGGCCTACCAGCTCTGTCATGAATCTCTTTGTGACTCTATCAGCAGGAGTCACCCTGACCCTAAAGACGAGGTTGACTGATTTTCATTCCATTATTGGGCTTCTCAGGGACTCCACTATCAGGACCATTGGTGGTGCTGAGTTCTTGCTTCCTCTGGGTTAATACAGTTTATAGAGTATCTCATAGAACTTCAGTCTTTTGCTAGTACACAAACACACGCATGCACACGCACATGCACACACATGCCCAAGAACAACAAAGGGGACTCGACTGAAAATTGGGAGAAAAGTGCAGGGATTGATGTTGAGACCCACAAACCAAAGTAACTTAAAACTGAATCTTAGCTGTTCCTGTTATGAGAAATCCTTCAGCATTCTACCATGTTATTTGCATATTTTCTCTCTCTTAACTCTCATGTACTTCTCTTTGTTTCTTTTCACTCCCAAATCTTGTTTATTTCTAACACAGCAGTGTTTAGGTCTCCCTCTTGGTACCTAGTCTTCTAATAATCCAACTTTTGTCCCAAGAACCTTATTAAGGTGTCCCCTTCTAAAAAACATCCTGTTACCTCTGTAAGAGAACTCCTGGCTCTAGCTGTTATCATAATTTTTAACCCTACCACATAAGCATGGGTCAATCATACAAAGTCAATAAATAGCTTAATGCACAAGTTGTATGAAGAGTTACATAGATGAGCTTCACCTCTGTGTATATGTGAATATCTGTTCTTGTGTGTAGAAATAGCCGTAGGCAACACTTTCATTCATAAAAATGTTCATGAAAGTCCCCAGATATTTAGTGTTATAGAATATTGTTGGACCACATTGTACCTTCATCAATCTCTCCTACAACCTTCCTTTCCTTCTTGGGAATATCTGAAACAGAGGAAAAATAATATCTAGCATTACTTGGAGAAGTTCATTTAACAAAACCATAGTAAATGTCATGCACAAAGCATGGACTTCAAAGTTAAACATACGTGCAATTGGATTCTCACTCTGGCTTTGACTTAGCTCCGTGGCCATGAACAAATTGAGCCTTAATAACTCTAAAATTGATGAGCAAGTGTCCATTTCAAAAGATTATGTTAAAAATTAAAATCAAAAAAATGTCAGTAAAATTCTTACCACCATGCCTGGCCTATAGTGTTTAATAAGTATCAGTTATTATTGCTAGTTATATTAAAATATTCAGCATGATGTGGATCAACTATGTAGTGGCAGAGAGAATTCCTCTGAGCCCTCGCTCTGCAAAAGCAGTTATCCTACCTGTGGCATGGCCGCTTTAGTCCTTCCAAGTGGACATGGAAAACTGGGAGGTCACCTTGCTTCTTTGCGTTACATGGCAGCTCTTCACACTGAATCTCAGAAGCAGCCAGGAATGCCTTTTCTCTGCCACCTCCGCCAGACCATCATTCTCCTTTGGAGGGTGCCTCTAGCAAGGACCAGCACTGTCTTCCTTCCCCAGTTACTTCAGAGGCAGGGATGAGGGGATGCTGTTCCTTTCAGTTTCTAGCACAGATGACCTAGTTGCTGAGTAATAGGTGCTAAATATTATTTTCTATTTCCCCCACCATTGCTATTACTGACCCCATTTTTAACCAGAGTCCACTGTCAGTTTCACACACAGTACAGCTGAAAGGTCTCTAGCCCCCAGAATTTCAGCTGCTTTATCATCATTAAAGCAGCTGGCACAGTGGGCTCTCCATGTATACCTGCTGAGCAAAAGAGGGTAACGTCTGCTGTGATTGTTCTGATGTCTCCCCTTCCAGGGACTCTCTCTCCCTCCTTGGGCTGACGCCACTCGCTCTCCGCTGATGCCATCCTCCTGTCCTGCTGTTCCCAGGCAGTGCAGGGGAGCTCATTTTGGTTCTTTCCTCCTCACTAACTCTTTTTCTTCCCTGCGTAGCACTGCTGGAGTCGAGTGATTAAAAGTCTTACTCATAGACAACCATAAACCACTGTTCATCTTCGAAATATTATTACATTTATTAGTCCTTTATTTACAATCTCAACACTTGCTGTATGAAAGAAAAAGTTTTTGAAAACTCATAATTGTTTAAAAGGGAAAATCAATCTTTTAAGAATGATTATTCTCTCCTCTGAGCCCTGGTTAGTCTTTTATCTGCTTCTCCAATTATTATATATTATAAGAATCAGTGATACATATTTAATGGCTTTATTTCCCGCTTCTGAATGGTATTCTCCTTAAGGATAATAACCACATCCTCTGCACAATAGCAATCATAATAGTAATGATGTTGATGAAACATCATTGTGGAATATGGAATAGCGATTTCCACTTATTGAGCACCTACCATGCCAATTATTAAAATATCAAAATGTATGTATCAAAATGATCTTTTATGTAGGAGGAAGCTGAGACTTGGATGTGTCAAGGATTCACTCCTGTAAATTCAAAACGTGTTGAAATTCATGTTCTTTTCATTGTCTCTACATTGCCTCTTCCCTACCCATGGGACAGTGATCTGGATCCTGTATATGGTTGTTAACTATTGGCAGAGTCAAAAGGATGCTAGGAAATTTGGACACAGGGTAGGTGAAGAGGATTCTTTACAGATAACCCTTATTAACAAAAATTTTCTCAAATTTGGAAGTAAGACAGAGAGGTAGGATGGGGCAGCATATCTTTTAATATAATACTGGGGCATTGATAGCACTGCTCAAGGATACATAAGTCTAACAAATATTTTTCCCTTAAATTTTCTTTTATATTTTTAAAAATTATTTTGTATTTTGGTCTTTTAAATTTTTGTCTAACATTCTTATATCAACAGTAGTTATATCAATATTATATAATGGATCAGCTTTATATGACATCTAGTCCAATTTAACTTAAAATATTGAAATATATATATACACACACACATGCCTTTCCTTCAAATTTTTATATATGATTATATATAATATATGTTTTATATATTAAATATGATTATATATATTAAGATTTTACATATATGTACTAAATATCCTTAGTGGATAAGGTTATTCAAGGAATAATAATGGTAAAGACCTTCAGCTGTATATGTAAGGTAATGTTTGTTTTTGTTTATCAAGGGAAAAAGATGGCAAATTTATGTTAGAATAAAATATCAAGTTGATCCAGAATATGCAAGAGCAAAGAGAAGGACAAAATTGAACATGTAAAATGTTAGAAAAGTAAAAATACTACCAACAAAGAGAGACCTCTTCACACCACTATGGAAAGAAAGAACCTGATTTATTATTAAGTATAACAGAGTACATAGCCCTTAAGAGATGACAAAATCACTATAAAATTTCACACAATTTATACAACAAAGCACATTCAAAGTTCATGGGGAATTGAGGTAGGCATTTACTCTGTTAACTGTTCCCTTCTGAAAGAATAATATAACCTATATCCTCAAGAGACAGGGGTTATATCATGAGATAAACTCCTAGGCTAACTCTGGAGCTGTATGTTTACATTTGCAGGGGTTATAAGGCCCTAGACCTTGGAGAAATCTATTGTAAAACTGGAGACTGGGCATATCTGGCCCGTGGAGAGATTTAGTTACCTTCCAAAGGCCAACTATGTCTTCAAGGAGACCTTTCAAGAAAGGAGGAACAGGTAAGAAGGGGAGAGGAGGTAGTTGCCAATACTGCCTGTGTTTATGCAGTTAGTTCAAGAATCATCACTTTAACACACAATGACGCGGAAAGGTGTGTTTAGCCTCCGCACTTCTGTTCAAGCAGGCTCTATTTTGATGGGCTCTTCCATTAAATAATGTTTTAAGAAGCTTGTGAATCTTTTACTGTCAAACAATATATTGATTAAAAATAGGTTAGATTTTCTCCTTGTTAAAATGGGAAGTATTTGGTCTTTTCTTAACAAGGGATGGTAAAGCCATACTTGACCTACTGTGTAATCTGCCTATATAGCAGAGATGAGGATTCTCAAGACAAATGTTCTTACTTTGTGTTGGCCTTATCTTCCTAATTATTAAAAAAGATAAATAGCTAAAGTTTCTCAATTCTAAAATAAGCTAGAATTATTTACAATTGTGTTACTTTTTCTGTGTGTATTTTAAAATGTCATCCTGTCATTTTTACAGGTAGTTAAGCTACAACCACTTGTTGTTATCAGGTGCCCATCCTTCTATTGTAACCAACTGACCAAATATCCTCTCAAAATCATTTTGATTTTGCCTTCCTAAGATCAGATCCTAAATTTGGAAAAGTAAAATTCTCAAATATCCTTTGACATTAAAACTGTCTTTGATATTTCCCTGCAGGCCCCTGGAAAATTGCAGGGAATTGTCATTTCACCTGTAAAAAGAGGGATGAGAAAAATCACTAGTTTGGTAGGCTCAATAGTTTTTAATTAGCTCAACACTGTTGTAAGAGCTGCATGGGGAGAGCTGTAAATCAAAAGAGAAACTTGGCCTTCCCTGCCATGGATTTTGTAGATAACATATTATTAACATAAATGTTCCAAAGATTGTAGACCTTACAGAATGGATTTGGAGGGCCATGGAACATTATCCTCACTGTCTGTGTTGTTCTCCTCACTGGAAATATGGCTCAGGCCCAGATCAGAGAGCTGTGCTTTGCAGCCCAGCAGAGAATCTTACTTTCTTCCATGTTATTATCATTAGTTACTGTAGCAAACAAACTACAGCCGTTCAGGCTCATCAACAAGTGGTTTCTACTTTTTCACTGATGCTTGTCTGAAGACTCTGCTATATGCTTCAGGTTACAATTTGTTTTTCAACCACATAGGATACTCTCAGTGCCCTGTAAAAAGGACTGTACCTAATATTCCTAACTACTGATATCTCAATGAAAAAGAAATGTGGGTATAGGCTTAAAGCTGATGGCTGAATTTTTTAAGATAGCTTTCTGAGCGTACCAGCAAATTGAGTTTTTTTAGTCGAAAGAAATGATTCCAGTAAAACAGCCTGCTGACCCAAGATCTAGCAGAACAAGAATTACTTACATCAAACTGAATAAACTGATGAAGAAAAATTAACTGAGATTATTTCTTTAAACATTATTGATGTTGTTTAAATGTTCTATTTTCCAATTGGTATATAAGGAAGCACCTCGCCTTTCTTCTTTATTTATTGCTAATCCTCAATTTAGTAGATCATGCTTTTGTAACTGAAGTGAAACATTAAAAAAAAATCCTATCTGATTCTCACTGATTCCTCAGAATTCTGGAACAAATTCTGGGCCTCATTACTTTTCACAGTAATATATTTATTTTCCTTGGTTCAGTAAGAATCTGCTCTCCTATTTACCAGGATATAAATAGACAAATTGATTGTGCAAGTGCTATAGTTGGTGTGTCATATTACAGAGGAATACTCATTTAATCAGCTATGAGAAGCTCATCATTAAGTGATAAGAGTTGCTTTGATATATGAGGTCAATGCCTACGAAGTCCTCTGAGGAGAACAGGCCTGGTAACTGGCTCACAGGGGCCCAGTTTCACGGGTGATGAGGAAGGTCACTTCCTGGTAGGCGAGGGACCTTGGCTTCTTTTAGGAATTTTGAGGCAAGGGAAGCAGATGAAAAACGTTTCATGGGCTTGGCTTCCTTTCCTTGGGTAGAAGAGCAAATAACTGGAAGTATTTGAAAGTCAAATATGAGATTCTTTATAGAAATGTCCAGGAAGAAGTTAATCCTCTGGCCTCAGTAGTTGCACAATACCAAAGAGCTCCAGCTTCGCTGAGCAAATTCAAGGAGGCTCACGGGAGTAATTAAGTCTTCTTGCTCTGCATATGGAAATAGCCAAAATATGAGACTGGCCTTCTTTGTGTGTGTAATCAAGAATACTCTTTGTCAGTTACTTATGACCAAGGTGGGAGACTATTAGATAAATATTATCCAAAACCTAAAACTAAGGCAAAAATGAGGGAGGCATATCCATTGTTACTAGGGTCCTGTTTAACAAGCTTACCAGGTGATTATTTAATTCTCTAGGAGCATGCTCTTGTGTTTAACTAGTTATTTACTATTTAATTTGGCCCCAAAACATGTTAATTGTATATTTATGTCCAGTAGGAAAGATAACCTCAAAGTTTATTTTGTCTTTGCCCTATAGGCCATTAGTAGTTTTTATTTAACCCAACAATCTCCCTTCCTTCCTTTCTCCCTTCATTCCTTCCTTCCCTTCCCTTCCCTTCCCTTCATCTTCCTGTCTCTCCTTCCCCCTTTCCTCCCTCTTTTCTGTCCCTTTTTTCTTTCTTTTCTTTTTTTTTAATGTTTATAAATATCCAGTTCCTCAAATGCCTTTGGAGTAGTTTTGCCATATTACTGTTTTCCTCATTATTAAATGTTTTTGCATGTGTAGATTTTATATTTATAGGAGAGTCATTTATTTAACTTTCTGTAAATTATACATTGATACTCTCAAATAACACGCATCAGAATCTGTTTATTTTGACTCTGAGCAAGCCTCTTCAGCGTCTCTCCTGCAAATGAAAAAAAAAAAACAAACAAAACTATGGACATTTACCTATATTTGAATTTATAATATTGTTCTCCTGCTTCTAAAAAAAGGAGATGAGGTAGTTTACATTTAAAATGACAGTGTAGCACGTTTGAGCCCACATGGAATTTACTGCTGACTTTGAAACATGTCTGGCAAATGAGTGGGAGATATCCATCAGAATACCATTTTCATGATGATCTAAGAAACTTTTTGGCATCTAGTAGATTCCAAAGCACAGAGTGCCATTTGGTGTTATGCTTTCGTTATATCAGCATTTCCGATGGTGGCATCTGCCGTAGTACCCAGTGGAGTGGGTGGTACCCAGTAGGAGCTGGTGATACCCAGAAGGGGGTAGTAGTCGCTGCTAGAAGCAACAGTGGTGTCTAATGCGGTGGCGGCACAGTAGGAGCAACCTTTGAAGGAGACAGCTGGTCTGTTGGCACTGGAGGCAGTTGGGAAGGGAATTAAGCTAATGTAGTCCAAGTGCATTCCTTATTAGAACTTGGCATAAGTACCGCTCAAGTGATGTCTCTTGAATATCATTAATCTGAAATCCACGTTTGACAGGACTTCTCTGGAGAATGACTGAGGGCAGCTATTTTGAGGTTTATTGTTAACTGTAAAGAAACATGCATGCTTTCAACAGTGAAGCAGCAGTGTTGTTTTTCTGTTCGGAAACCAAGGACCCTGAATGTTTTTACCTAAACAGAGGCAAGTCACAGCACACCTACAGGTGGAGCCAGCAAAGTCTTCAGAAAAGAGATTCAGACCTGCTCAAAAGTGCAAACATTGAAGCTGGGGAGCAATCTCCTCTCAGTGGTTTAGGAATCACTTGATAATTAGGAAGCCTACAGATAGATATTTTCTCTTTTTTCTTTTCACATTTTAAAAGATGGGAGAAAATAAAGTTGTTCATGGGCCTATTCAGTTAAACTGACCAACAGGCTGCATTACCTGAATGAGAAGTAGGTAGGTATAGCAATTACTAGAGAGTGTGTCATTAACAATCTTTAGGGAACTCAGTGGATGTAAGGTATTGTTAATGACAATGAGAGTACATACTGCTACTGTGGAAAGTGCAAGGGGTTTGCTAAGTGAAAGTTATGAAATTACCTCCACGGTTGAGTGAATGGTTTCAGTCCTAAGTATTCCTGTTGTTTTCCTTTTATACCAATTATCAGACTATTGAGAGCAAAATGGAAACAGAGTAGGTAATAATAGCTCGATGGGAACCCAGTGTTTTAAGCTTCCTTGGACTAAAGGCATTATCAAACCCATTGGTTTTAAGGCACACAAATTCTGTTTCTGAGAAAAATCTGCCTTTTGAATTACCTCCCACTTGCGATAACATGTAGCAAATATTGTACCTAAGCAATGCTGGAGTTTAGAAACTACAAGCTAAAACCATTTTCCTTGTCAGATACACTGGTGTTTAAGAGGGTTGCACCCTTCGTGACTAAGGGTGGGAGAAAGAATCTGACTAGAGTGAGAAAGGGGGAGGGATGGCCTGGGAAGAAGCTGTCAATCTGCTGTTCACTTCCATAATAACTCAGCCATTTGATGATCGCCTCAACTCAGTGTCATGAAAGAGAGATCAAGGGGAAATTCCTGTCAGATATTTTAACACGAACGTCTGTCAACATTCTTTGTGTCTTGCATGGTATTCAACGTGTTTGCATAAAAGGGAGATGCAGTTTTTATAGAACCCATAAATCATAATACAATTGATCAGGGTGGTAAGGACTCAGAGAGCTGGTCCATCTGTTTCATAAAATGATGCAGAGAGAAGATGTGCTGGAGGTCCCATATTAACTCAGTTACAAAGCCAGGACAAGAGCCTCAGTTTCCGGATTCACTGATAGTGTTTTTTCTCAGACCACAGTGCGGTACCAAAGAAAACTGAGTAAGAATCTTCAAACAGTCGAGGTCAACATTTCTTCTTCTCTTCTCTGATCATCCAGGGAATAATTAATCTTTCTTGTTCTACATTTTATGTGATAGATTTGATTATGCCTGTGTCCACGTAGATTCTTGCTGTGGTATGGGAACCAGATTCAGTTCTCTGTAAGTTGGGAAAATGTCTTTGACTTTATCTTAATTTCTATTTTTCTTTCCTCCCAAACACAATGAAATCTAGTCCATGTCCACCACCTATTTTAATTCAAACTTCCATTAAAGTATTAACTGATAAAAGGCAAATAATTTTATCACGAGTGCCAGATCAAGTCACAATAGTTTATTCTGGACCTAAGCTCCGAATGATTCTAAGCAGCAGGTGATCTAAGCGAGAAGGAAAGATGCTTATATTGGTTAGTGCTACCTATTAGGATGGTGACATAAGGAGTAAGAATGGTTTTTAAGAATTTCAGTTGCTGCTTCAAAGAGACCAAAAGCAACAGAATTGAGATTCAGAGACGGGACAGTACAGTATGTGTTCTTTGGATGGAAGTAACTCTGATGTACCTGAACAGCTGGGTGTATTAAAGACATGTAAAAGGAGCTGTCAAAGGCAGTGATAATATTGGAGAAGGCCTAGTTTACTGGGCTCTGGAGTTGGACACTGCCAAGACCGTCTGTTACTTAGGTCATGTGCATGGCAAGATTGAAGTTGTTTCTTTTTTAGGAATATTAACTCAGCAGCAATGAGAAGCAGAGACTATAGGGACAAAAGGGAAATCACAGACAGCAATTGACAGGCTGCTTCAAAAGGCTAGGTGAGAGGCAGTGAACCCTTGGACTAGGGCCTTGATTATAAACCTGGAAAAGACAGAGTAGATATGAATGACACTGTAGATGTAGAATCAGTAGTACTTAGTGTCCAATAAGATGACTGGGTATTGAAAACGTGGGTCAAATAACACCAACGTTTAAGCCTGAAGTGTTATGTTGTTATTGATATTAACTGTAATGGGAAGGGTTACAGGTAGAGGTCAAGGATAAAATCGGGTGAATTTTGTTTGTTAAATTTACTCCTTCCCAATCAAGAGTTAATTACCTCAGAATTGTAGAATATTCATGTGAAAAGTGGCCTTAGGAGACATATGTTGGAAAAAAATCATACTTGAGGGCTCCTCTATTTTTTTCCATATCTGTTATCTTTAGTAAATACATCTCTATATCTTTATTTTCATCTCTAGATAGCTTGCAAAATATTCTAAGCTAATAACTTTTTTTTCTGAGAAATGGTTACACAAGTAGGGAATGAACCACTTTCTAATCTTTAATCTGAAATGTCTAGCTGTTTATCTACATTACTACAGTTGAATGACTATAATCTCACAATTAGTACCCAGTTATAATATGGATTATTTTACACTGTAACCAAGAACCTAACATTTTTACACTATTGGGAACCGTACATGTTGCTCATGACTTATAGGATGACTCCATTTGTAATGGGAACACAAACCAGATACTTCTAATAGATGCCAATACCCAGTTTTGTCAACTGCAAAGGGTAACAAGAATCGAAATGAATTTGGACAAATGAGAAAGACAAGTTTCCAGAACAGTGCTGAGCTTAAACATAACATAAATGTAAAAGCTTCTCAGTTTTATATTTTCCAGGCATCCTAGCATTGAAATATCATATTATGAATAATATTTTCTTGAATTAAGTCCTAAAATGTACAGCCACAAAATATCCAGTACCTCAATGCTTTGCTTGCAAATTTCTCATTTGCTATACATAGTACTGCAAGCAAATTTACTTGGGGCATGCCTTAGCTCTAATAGAAAATATAGTTATATGAATCTAATAACCGTTCAGCTTCAGTGTGGGTTTTATAGAAGGATACTTGGCCAAGCCTTTGTTTCACACAGTTGGACATGGGATAAGCTCTCAGTGCCACAGTGACCAAATCCAAGATTTTAAAATTTTAACCACAAAGAACGTAAATTGTTGAAGGTATGTGTAAAATACAAAACACTTATTTTAAATTTAAAACCTAATGGGTTGTTCCTGACACCGACAACCTACTTTTGCTTTCTAGTACATTCCATTGGCCTTCTTGGCTCTGGTCCAGAGATTCTCCTGGTGAGGGTCTTGGCAGTAACTTAGCATCCCAGACTCACTAGAAGAAGAAACTGTTCTTTTTTTCTTTTTTCATGTTGACCATTCTTTTATTTTTAATGCAACTTTTAAAAGAAACTGTTCTTAGTATTAACACTCTTAGAAAGAACAATAAATGTTAAGGGCTCATAGGAAGGCAGCCATAATGATTGAAGCTTTTTCTTTTCTTTCAAGAGCCCTATTCTGAAGCTCAAGGGGGAAACCTAGGATAGGACAACCAACCTGAATGGAGAAGCCTATGGAAGGCAGAGAACAACCAACAGGAATTTATCCTTTATACATAGGTCAAGGCAAAACAAATATATCCATTCTACTAAAGTTTATAAACACCTAGACCCTGACATGAATAAATGTGCATAAACATACATACACATACATATATCTAAAACAAAATAAAAGTGTAATTTGAAGATGAGAAAGCAGACTCAGTAATAACCGAAGTGTTGGCCTTGAAGAAAAGAGGTGAGAGGGTTTACAGAAGTGTGAGGGTGGAGCCTCTGTATTTCTGGCCTCGTGTCTACCATGGAAGGGCTTTCACTAGAGTGACACCCACACCCAGTTTCCTTCTCCACATCCTTACTCATCCCTTCCTAGAGGAGAAGGGGTGATATATCTGATTCATCATCGTACTTTAGCATCATTGAACTTTACCACTGGTGTGAAAATTAATCTGGTGAGTAAAGGATCAAAATAAAAAGATACAACATCTAATTAGATCAAACCTACAAGGCATCTGGTATTGTCTGGGAAAGAAACTGGTGTCAAAGGTGACATATTTCAACTTTGCTGCACAAATTCAGCAAGAGAACACCCACAATCCACACACTACTGTGATTGCCACATCTACATCATGCTGGGAATCAGGAGATCTGGAGTGGTTGGGGCTGAGAAGTTAACTAGAAAACCGGGAATTGCTAGAGTTACTATTGTTTTCCTGTGGAATTCCCATATATATAGGTAAGTGTCCCAAAGGGAAGGTGAGGGTGCTTTATTTGATGACTATGATTGACACTGCTGCCCATAGGGCAGGTGGTGATTGCTCAAAAGTCAACGCTAATTCAATGTCAATAAGTTGAATGACAGGGCAACTGGGTCAATCAAAAAGCTATACATTTTTATTGTTCTTACTAGGTATATTTACCTATGTGTATATATGAATGTATAAATACTTAGAATCAACATATGCATATTCATATTTATAACATATATACTTATATTTTACATATATAATAAATACAGTACATATAGGAAAATATATTTTGGAAAATTTCAAATATGTACAAAAGTAGAGACAGTGGTATAATGAATTCCCCACATACCCATAACCCAGCTCAACAATTATCTACTAATAGTCAATTTGTTTCTTTTACACCACATTTTTAATTTTGATTCTCTCCTATTTCCCTTTCCACCTTCCTGATTGATTTGAAATAAATCCCAGATATGATATTATGTCATCTGTATATATTTCAGTGTTTGTCTCTAAAAGGCAAAAAAAAAACCCCAAAACCCTCTTTTAAATGTAACCGCAATACTGTCATCACACTACATTTTTACTTAACCTTAATCTTATTTTTTAGTACCTTTCTCCGAGACCTAAATTCTGGTTTTCAATAACACCCACCTAATCACTCAATTTATTTACTTATTATGTATATGACATACCTAACAGGCTTAATACTACCATCAACAGTATGGTCACTGAAAAACAGTTTAAGATTTTTTTTTTCACACTTTTCTTTGTGCTAAGAGATGTACTTTCAAAACACTGTGTTTTATTTGGAATAGTTCCTATGTCACTTCCACCAACTGGAAAGGCAGATTCATTTAGTACATTTTGCTTTTGATGTTTAGGGTTTGTTTTTTAATTTTAAATTTTGTTTTTTAATTATGCAAAATATCTACGTGGTGCTGAAATCAAATCCACAAAACAACTGATATCCATGGAAGTTTAACTTCTATTTCTCTCTCTTTCATATTATTCCCTCATAGCTCCATTATTATTATGATTATTGTTTTGTGTTTTAATTAAATAAGCATATCCTGACATAGTTAAATAGTAGCATAGACTTCACACTTCTTTTTCACTTTGCTATTTTTACTTAACAATATATTCTAGAGAATATTCCAAAGTAGTATGTAGCTATATTAATCATTCTTATGATAGGTATATAGATTTCCATTGTGTTCATGTACCAGAGTTTATTCAATCTATCCATTATTATTATAAGTTGAATTGTGTCCTCACAAAAAGAAAGATATGTTCAAGTCCTAACCCCTGGTACTCGTGAATGTGACCTTATTTAGAAATAGTCTTTGCAGAGGTAATCAAGTTAAGGTGAGGTCATACTCATACATTACTTGGACTCTAATCCAGCATGACTGGTGTTCTTACAAGAGGGAGAGAGAGACACACAGGGAGAAGATGGGCATGTGACAATGGAGGTAAAGATTAGATTGATGTATCTCTAAGCCAAGGAGCACCAAGGGTTGCTGTCAAAGACCAGCAGCTAAAAGAAGCAAGGAAGGATTCCTCCCTACAGGTTTGAGAGGGAGCATGGCCCTGGTAACACCTTGATTTCAGATTTCTAGCCTCCAGAACTGTGACACAGTAAGTTTCTGTTGTTTTAAGCCACCCACTTTGTGGGAATTTGTTGTGACAACACTAGGAAACTAGTATACCCACTGACGGCCATTTGGGTAGTTTCTAGTCTTTCACTATTGCAAACAAGGCTGCCATGAAAAGCTTAATAAACATCCCATTTTTTTTTTTTTTTTTTTTTTTGCCATAGTATCAATACTTAGGAAGGAATCTTAGAAATGAGATTGCTGGTCAAAGAGTAAATGCCTATGTAGTTTTGGAAGACACTGTCAAATTTCCTTCCATAGGGGTATTATCATTTTGCATTGCCACAAACGATTTTCAAAAGTGCCTATTTCCCCACACGTAAAATTTTGCCAGTCTGGTAGGTGAAAATGGTTTCTCAGTGTATTGTAGTTTTAATTTTGATTCTCTCCTATTGGTAAGAATGATCATATTTTCATATGGTTAACAGCCATTTGTATTTCTTTTTTTTATTCATCTATCTGGCCCACTTTTCTATGGGTATATCTCCTTTCCCATATCTAGAAGTTATTTTTATATTAGGGCTATTAATCATCTGGGGTCTATTGAAATTGTTTTTCTCAGTTTATTTGTCTTTTTATTTGCTTATAAGGGGTTAATTATTTATTTATTGCCATGCTTAAAGCATTTTAAGCTCTTTAGTTCTTAAATTGAACAGTTTTGATCTATAATCAGTCCACGGAGAATGTAAATACTTTTATTAAGGATAAAAACCAAAATAGATGACTTTTTAGACGTTTAATTTTTTAACCTTATTGTACGTTATTGGCTCCATGCTTAAAGTTAATTTTGAGGAAGCGTGATACAATTTTAAGTTGCATGGCCTATGGCAGTTAGGTTAGGTAAGTAAAGGGATCTTTGCTTGAATTAAAACTTTCTCATCAGATAGATGTGTGTGTGGATAGAAAGTGTCAGATTGCTTATTAGTAAGGAATGAATCAGCAGTTAAACATTTAAAAAATGCATTCAGTTTTAAAAATACATTCCTTTGACATTTAAACATACCATATATATATATATATGTATATGTATATATATGGTATAACAATTCAACTTTTATCAAACACTAAAAATTTATTAAGTCTGGCACACATAAATATATATCTTCTTTCCAGTGAATTTGTCATCTAAAACTGATCTATTTTATCCAGACTCTGCAAGTAATTATCTCTATAACTTTGAGCAAATGTGCTTCAGTTCCTATCTCTGTAACATGAGGTGACAGGAATAAAATATTTCTAAAGCCCATCCAACTCTAATGGGTATTAATCTGCTTCTGTGATAAAGATCTGAGATGTTTCTTAGAAAACCCTTGAACCAATTTTACCTGATTATTAGTACTTTTAATTTGTGCAAAAATCCATTTCAGCACCTCTTACTTGATAGATAGAAAACTGAATTTCACATTGTTCTATGCCCCTCCTGTGAATGGCCCGAGTGAACATTTACAGTAGAATGGTGTTTACGAGTGCAAGTGAGGGGTGAGGACGCGAGGTGAACTCATTTCAGGGGTCTTGATGTCTGTGTATATAAGTACCCCTGGCAGAAGTTCTCCTTCAGGATGAGCTATGGGGTGCTTCTTTTCTCCCTAGGTGATAAGGAAGAGAGGGAAGAGTGGGAGAGCAGAATCTCCAGATGTTTCCTGCATTGACATTCTTATTGGTAACTTCCTTTGCCCAGTTTGGAGGCAAAAGTTCAGTTAATGCTGACCACCCAGGGTAAAAGGGCCCCCTGAGTTATACCCCCTCATGCCTTTTCCTACATACAAATTATATATTTTTGGTTTGTTTATAAATTTTCTCTTTACCTTTGGGACTAGATTGCAAGCTCCCTAAGGACAGGGATCAGATTTAATAATTTAAACAAATGGATATTTGATAAAAATTTTTTTTTTGCTTATCATAGGTTTATTTATTAATTATTATTTTCCACATACTTTGTGAGAATCTGCACTCTGTCTCCAATTCTTTTAAATTTATTTTTATGGTATTTTTATTTGAATTTATTAATTATTTACTTTAATAATTATAGTAAATGTAATACGTAGTTTAATTGCATTTGTTCCTCATTATTTGTGGATTCCATATTTGCGAACTCACCCACGTGCTATGGTTTATTTATAACCCTTAAATCAATACTTAGTGCTTCAGTGGGTCATTCATGGAGGTGCACATGTGCAGAATGGCAAAAAAGTTGTCACTTGATACACACGTTCCCAGCTGAGGTCAAACAGGTTGATGCCTTCTTGTTTCAGCACTCATGCTATAAACCAGTATCCTTTTTAGGATCTATTTAGGGTCACAGTTTTTGAATTTTTGTTTTTGTGGTCTTTTTTGTTGTTGTTGATAGTTTTGCTGTTTAAAATGGTCCCTGGGTGTGGGGCTGAGGTGCTGTCTAGGGCCCCTAAGAAAACAAGGCTGGGTTGTGCCTTACACGACAGATACATGCGCTAGAAAAGCTTCATTCAGGTAAGAGTATGGTGCTTTTGGCTGAGTTCAATGGTAATGAATCAATTTATATTAAATAAGGTGTCTTTAAATGGAAACGAACATAAAATAATGTTATGTATTGATCTATTGATGAAAGTGTGAGCGGCGGGCTTGCAGGAAACCTAACCCTGTATTTCCCCTGTGGCGCAATGATTCAGTATTTGCTAATTCAGTGTTTGTAGCGATTTTATAAAACATAACTCCAGTGAATAATGAGACTCAACTGTGTTTAAGTTTAGTTTATAGTTTAAAACATGAAAGCTAAACTAATGCATATCTATACTTAGCATTACAGTTGATCCTTGAACAACATGGGTTTGAACTGCACGGATATACTTATATGTGGATTTTTTTCAGTAGTAAATACTATAATACTACACAATCCACAGTTGGTTGAACCTATGGATGCAGAGGGTTCGGAGGGCCAACTATAAATTATATGCAAATTTTTGACTGCAGGGAGGGTCAGTGCCCCTTACCCCTGCGTTGTTCAAGGGTGAACTCTAGTTGGTCAATAATAAGTGCCAAACAGACGATTGAACGATGATGATTGTAATCCTGATCGTGATCTTGAGAAAAGGACTTTTTCAGGTAGATTAGTGTTTATGGTCAATAGTCACTAAATGGGATGGATTGTGCCACATGGAAAGAACACGTCATAGCTTATCTCTACCATTTACTGACTGAGTTGCCTCCAGTAGATTCTTTAATATCCATGCCTCTGTTTCCTCATCCATAAGATAATGATTATGAGACTCATTTTGCAAGTTCACTATGGGGTTCTAGCCCAAAGCTTTCTGTAAATTAATATGAGAGCACTGACAAGGCTAGTTATTATTACTGAAGACAAGATCACAGCTCTGGAAGCTGGACCTGCAAACCAGCCTGGAGTCAAGGAGAACTCACTGTGAGATGCTGACTTAATGTCTCTTACCCATCAATGTCTGTCTTAGAGTTCTACTTTTATAAAATGGTGTTAGACTGGATGACTTCCAAGGTCTTTTCTGGCAATAGACTTCTAAGTTCTTGTGATATAATAGGCTTGAGCTCTGAAGGGGTTTCAAAGAAGTTGTGAATGGGTCATAGATTAATCATATCCAGGACAAGGGCAATGCCATGATCATGGTCCTGGTCCTTGGAATGATCTTGAGTTTGCTCAAGCCCTTGTGAACTGATTGTCTCCTTGGGAAGCGGTCTGTTAAACCCCTATTACCATGACATTCTCTCCTCCAGGAGTTAAGGGTTAATAGCACTGAAACTTGAGGTCTTCCCTGGAAGTATAAAATGATGCTCCTAAAAATTAAGGGGTATTTGAGAGCTCTTGATACTGGTTCCCAAGAGGATGACCAACTTAGGAAGTTAAAAATAAAGATAGATTGCAGCTCTTGATTTGTTTGTATAAATAGAGCTCTAGAGATATAGGTCAAAATATTCACATATATCAATGAACTGTCTAAATTTTATAAGGCTTAATTCTAAAGAGACATGAACTAGTTATGGCATATAGATCAGATCACATCACTCCTGAACTTTCCTTTCTTTAGCAGTGAAATGGAGGTGACAGGAGTCTGCCTTAGCTAACTCATAGTGTTGATCAACAAATAAGACATCTTATAAGTATCCTTTACTGTAACCTAGTGGAAACTTTGTAAGTATTACGTAATGACAATGGCAAATGACTCTATCATGTAGAAATCAAGTGCCAACAAAAGACTTTTAAAGTTTCATTTTGGTCCATTGTTTAAGAAATTGACCAAGAAGAGCGTGAGAAGCAGCAGTTTTAAAAATTTTAATAGATTGTTTGACAAAAATAAAACCATTGTCGTTTGTTCTATTAAAGCATCCAGTTCTTTTCAATGACCCAGAAGTGATGACTGCAACAGTGAAAATCTGATGTGTATGGATTCTAGTATTGAATATTCCCAAACTAAATAACAAAATAAATTATCCAGAGACATATCTAGTAACAAAGTAAACTATTACCCATGTATACCTATTGTCTGAAATGGACTTTTAGTCCTGAATAATAAACTCACTTCCAAAGCCAAGTGCTACAGGGATTTGAGTCTAAATTTGACATCTGCCTCATTAGAGATGGTACTGGCCAAACAGCCAAGATTCTGGGTAGCTATGGGCATATTTATATTAATTAAGATTATTTTGGCAAATCTCTTTACCAGGAAGTAAATAAATAATATCATTACAAAACTATATAGTTAATAGAAATATTTTGTTTGGTTGCTGAAATGTTCTGGTGCATGCTATTCCTTTCTTTGGATTCAAGGCTATTCTTCCCACTTGCATAACTGTCATAGTGAGACACAAGGCTCTTTCATATCTCTGTATGGCTTATTCCTAAAGTCATTTTCTAGTAGCAGTGTGATGACTCATCCATATACAATGACCTCGTAAAAGTTATCTAAAGGGAGCTGTAGGACTTTTATTTAAATTGATAAAAACATCAAGAAGTCCACATATAACTCAAAGCAACCTTGGTTTTCTGAATGCCGCCAAAACTAACTTTGCTTTCAGGGGTTTTTTAAAAAAATAGTGACACTGGCTAAAACTAAAAACAATAAGATGAACAGAAAAATATCTTCAAATACAATTAAAGGAAAATGATCACATTCTGTGACCAATCAGAACTCCCAAATAGCCTGAAATATATTTCTGTATTTAATTTTTAGTGAAAGGGTTGTTTATACAAGGGTATTAATATCAGAGATTTAGTGAAGAAAAATAATGACCTAGAGGATATTTGGGGGCTCTTCTTATACCAAGCCTTGTATTTCAAAATCTGGTTCTGCCACGAACTGCATGATTTTGATAAGTCACTTAGTCCAGTGTCATAATTTCTAAGGTTCTTTCTAGCCCTAAATCTATGATTTTTCAATGAAAATACCATCCATAATTATGATCAATTTCAGTTAATAGTGAGGTTGGGGGAGAGAAGGAAAGCATTTCTGATAAACTGTAAATAAGAGCTTAAAGCATCCTATTTCCTAACTAGCTAAGTTAATTATGAGATTTTATTAAAGAAGCTAGTTAAAAAAAATAAACCTACAATACTTCGATATTTTAGTGACCCTATATAATGGTTCATTGGGTTCAATTTTATGCTGTGTAGCAAAAATGGGCATCTGTTGTAGATAAATAAATACTTTTTCCAGAAAATGCAGGTAATCTCGGCAATGGGGCCAGTGATCCAGAACAGCTGGGTAGACGTGTTTCTTGTGGTTGTCTTAGCAGAGGATGTAGATTCTTGCCTAAAGTTTCAGTTTGAATATCAGTCCTGAAGATAGACACAGTGAAGCAAATGCATGCGAACACAGCCTTGGAACATACAACTACGCGGCATTATAAATTACAGAAGGATTAAATTCTTGCATAAAGTTGGGAATGGTAGTGTTAAGAAGCAGTTCTCTATGGGATCCATTCTATGACAGTCCCTAGATTTTCTTCATTCCATTTGCTCTTAAAACTTAGCGGCTGGCTCAATGGAGTATCTGTCTGCTGGCACCCTTGTCTTGTGTCTTGACAACTGTGATCATCTCAGACTCACCTGGGGCTCTGGAATCCAAACCCAACTCTACCAGACTCCAAACTGGGGCCATTTTTGCCACTTTGAGATGCACATGAACTCCGACACTCCACTGCAGGTATGGGTTTTGGCTTCCCCATCAGAGGAGTTGGATCAGTTAGAGATTGGGTATGAGAAACTTCTGCCAGAAAAATGCTACTCCTTTTCTCTCCCTGTTGGACTCTTGGAAGATACAAGCGCTTCCAGTTGCTATGATACCATTTTACTAACCAAATTCTAGAAAGTTCTTGGGACAGGAATAGTATCTCGTCAATTTTCACATTCCTCATCATTTAGTCAGTGCTTTACACAGAGAAGGTACCCAAGAAATGCTTGCTAAATGAACACAATGCAACCTTTTTCTTCTTTCACATTTGGACTCTGACGATGTGACCAGATTAAAACTATTGCATGTAAAGTGATCTCATATTGCTAATGATTCCGGTGGTATCTCAACCTGGTGACATGTGATTCAACAGAATACAATACGGAGAAAAGCAAGTTAGGCTGACAAAGCAAGCTAACGTGAGGTATCCATAGTTTCCTGACTGGAACTAGTACTGTGACAGACCTAACCTTTGAGGGAATTAATGAGACATTTAAAATGACTTTTTAAAGACTTTAGTTTTCTTCCCTTTCCACTTACTTCTCATTCCTTGATAAAGAACATTTACTCTCCTCCCTCCACCTCCGACTCCAGGATTCCCTGAAATTCCTTTCACTTTTCAGTCTGAAGGGGACTTCTGCCCGCTGTGTACATGTGCCAGTGTTCAGGTGATGGTTCCCCTCTGCTCAAGCCAGCCAGGTTGTACATTCCTTTGGAATGTACAACAACTGTTCCTCCTGGTTATTATGACCCATGTTAGATTTTAATTCTCCTCTCTTCATTCCTCCAATACTGCTGTCACTGCTTTAGGGGAACTTCATGGAAGAGCATTCCTCAGCTCCCTGGGCTCTGTGTCGGGACCCCTTCACCTGTGATTCATTTCTCTCTTCCAGCCCAGCAATGTATCCACGTCCCAGATCTTGTGATGACCAATAGCTGTGCCTCCTCTGAAGTCTTGATTTCAATTTTCTACCCTCCCCCTCGCCCTTAACCAGCATTTCTTGTCTTCCCACCTAACTTATTCTAGCTTTTGCTGCCTGAAGCCTTTCCTCAAGCCCATCAGGCCCTCAGTCCACATGCTCACCTCCTCCCATGAGGTCATCACTTTCTTTCTCGTCCAAGTTAGGTTTCATAGTCTCTCACATGCTCCTAGCTGCTCTCTGTTATATTTGCCTATAAACTTTCAACCCTGTTCAAATTTAAGGTTTCAACTGCTTCCCTCTTGTAACTGTGTGGATGAATATGGCTAGAGAAAAATCACCCAAACATAATGACCAATTTATGATCACGAATCCCAAAGGAGCCCTGACCTGGCCAGGCAGCCCTACTCTACTGCCCTAATCCATTCCCAGTGCCCTTCACTCCCACCCCCCGCCCCAAATCTTTGAGATGATTACATCTCTTCTCAAAATTCCCAAACCACTTCCTCTTACTTTTTTTCTTTTTAAGGTAAACCCACCCACAATAGCAGCAGACAAAACGCAAGTTCAAAGTTAAAATTATTAATAATTTCAGGACTGCAACAGCAAAGCATTGTGCCACAGGTGGGCCCCTTCTAGAAGCTGGACCTGTGTGACTACCGTGGTTGCTGGCCCATTGGCCACCTGATTGGGAGAGAGGTGCGGGAAGCCTAGCTCCACTGCAGGGGTTGGCAGTGCAGATCCCGTCTGTTCATTTGTCTTCCACATGTTGGAACATAGTACAATTTCCTTGGGCCCAGCTAAACATGTTTCTAGGTAGTATTATCCAGTTGTAACAAAATGAATCACTGCAAACAGGCAACTGGGAACTTAAGATAATACTGATAATGCAGGCCTGTGAAGGGGGAAGGGCAGAAAATGGCAGAGCTGATACCAAAAACATTTATCAATTAATGAGATTTCATAAGCAGATAATCAAAATTTCAAAAATAATAAAAAGACTTTAAAATAGAGATTTATAACTACAATTAAATTATGTTAGCCATGAACTTTAATCTAAATGTATTTTGTGCCTTTACAAATTAGATAATGACACGACACTATGTATATACCTATATTTGAATTGAATGCTCATTTTCTTATTAATAAGGATATGTGAGCTCTTAATTTCATTAATATCTGTAACTAGGTACAATTATAAATGAGACAGAGACAGGGTCAGGGCATACCTTAGAGAATTGGAATTCTTACATGTCAACTAATTTAGTCAGCATCCTCCATAATATAACCTTGTACTTAATACATATTAAGGACTAAAAAGTACTGTGGACACATGTATGAATGAACTATTCACTTGCTAATAAATTTCCCTTTGAAGCATCTTTACTAAGTAACCAGCTCGTTTACACTTGAACCTTAATTAATGGGAAAACTTACTACCTCTGAAGACAGCCTCATTATTAAAATGTTACCACACCGCACCCTCCCTCTCCCCCCATGTATGTACACATGCACACAGAGAAAGGGAGGAGAATACTCTGAGTGTGCATACAGTGTAAAATATGCACACCCAATTTTTCCCCCAAAGATACTGAAAGATTAGTTCAAATAAATCAATGTCCTTCCTCTACGGTCTCATTTAATGGAAGCATCATGCTTAAAGCCATGAAAACAGGCAAAAAGGCAAAAACCATAAGCAGAGGGAAAAGATAGAGTTGCACTCTACAAAGATAGATAGATGGATAGGTAGGTAGACAGACCCTGAACAGTATAAGTATGTGTGGCTTTATTAATTTGTGAATTTTAATGTACGGAGATCTATGTCTTTGTGCACTAAGCTCTCCTGGTCACCACAGCCGTGCTCACTAATGGTCGTGGGATGTCTTGCATAGAGCAGATGCTCCTGATGCATCATTTCCAGAGTTCCTGGCATAGGACTGTGAAAGGTCTTCTGGAAGCTGCCTAGCAGGAAGCCCTGGTGCAGCCCACAAGCATGTTTCTAAGGGGTAGTCAACACACAAGGAGCCCCACGTGAGAGCCATCTCAGGGCCCAGCGAACGTGGTGAGGCCAACTCCAGCCAGGTAGGCTGGAGAGAGAACTCCTTCTGAGAGTGTTGCTCTAGAGCTCAGAATGTCGAGCTTAACAAAAGCAGGTCTTTTCGAAAACCAACCACAGTTCTTTTCAGTCATTAAAGCATTATTTGAAAGCCCATCTTTTTCATGCTGGGATTTATCCTAATTATAAAATAATCCCTGTTCTTGAGATGCCTTCCTCTCAGAATGTCAGTGTCCATGGTGGAGACAATCTAATTATGCTTCTCCGCAGCCCTGGGCTGGGGCATCGCTGCATCACATAGAAGAGGAAACTAACTGAATGGGGCTCCTGACTCCAAGCGAGAAAGTGGATTTTTGTGTTAGCAGATTTGCTGTTCACCCCATGCAATCCTCCTAAGTACTGGAGCTACTAGTAAACGAATATCCTTAGGTACCATGCCTTCGTCTCAGGGCACGCTTGTCTATTTAATTTTCACCCACACCTAGGTGCCATTGATTTATATTTCTAAAACTATAGTTTCTCTTCAGGCTAAAATATATATCCTGTTAAATAACTGAGGCCATTTTTTCTTTTGGGAAAATGCAGTTATTTTTTAATATCAGGAAGGTGTCACTTTAATAATCATGTTTATTTTTGTTTCTTGCTTTTCCCTTATGACAGCAGGCAGAGGATTAAATTCAGTTATCACAGGGATGCAAATTGAAGCAGCGATTATCCCAGAATTTTTCCATGTCTTTCTATCTTTTCTGGAAGGTGAAATTATTTTCCCACATTGTACACATTTCCTCCACATTCTTTTTAAAAGAGTTAACATACATGTCTTTGTTGAAACCTCTTTTTTATTGGCAGGGGGAGGGGATAATCCAGAAAAGCAAACCAGTGGGTGACACAGATGCTTAGATTTCCTCACTGGAGGTGGCGCAGAGCTTCTGCTGTGGCCCTGCCTAAAGGAAGTGACGGTCTTCCTTGTAATAAACACGCTTTGTTCATCTTCATCTCCCTCCCCCACCACTGAGAACTGAAATAGTTGGAATTCACTGAAAGACAACCAGGAAGTTTGCACAAGGCACCTGGCAACCCTGTCCTTACTCTGAGAGATGTGTTTTTCAAATCTAGAGGTGGCTGAATATAAGAAAAGTAGAGGGCTTCCCTGGCGGCGCAGTGGTTGAGAGCCCGCCTGCCGATACAGGGGACATGGGTTCGTGCCCCGGTCTGGGAAGATCCCACATGCCACGGAGCGGCTGGGCCCATGAGCCATGGCCTCTGAGCCTGCGCATCCGGAGCCTGTGGTCCGCAACGGGAGAGGCCACAACAGTGAGAGGCCCGCGTACCACAAAAAACAAAAAACAAAAAGGTAGAATTTGATTCCAGGTGGCAGTTAATTTCAGTCATAAGATTCTACCTGGCTACTGTGCAAACTGACTTACATCGAGTAAACAAATAGCCAATAAGAGATCAAAAATTGCATTTCTAAGCAAAATATATATTCATACCTGAAGAAATGGTTGACTTATTTGAATGGTATTTCAGGTCTCACACAGGGAATATGTGAGACTCAGCCCTGCCCCAAATCTCTATAGGTTGACAGACAATTTGCCTATCATGTAACCAAGAACCCTGAGCCCTGTTAGCCTGCACTGCCTAGCCTGCACTTGCTGTGGAGGCAGGAGTCGGGAGTGTAGCTCAGCCGACAGGGAATCACGATATTCTAAAACCGCCTTACAGCCCATTTCCTAAGGACACTCATCTGGGGCAGCTGGTCTCTGGAAGAGGACATAGACTTTGAAGCAATTCCTGAGTTTCTACCTCAGCTTTCCCATTTATTAGCACTGTGACTTTAGGCCAGTTAACTTTGGTCTCAGTTTCTTCATCTATGAAATGGGAGTCATAAAGCTTACCTTAGAGAATTTCAAGAATTACGTTTTTCTTATGCTGCATATAACATGTCTCCTCTACATTCCTATTTAGTGGGAACAAGTTTAAAGCCACGAGAACAGAGGCAAGAAGGCAAAAAGTACAAGAAGTGGGAAACGATAAGAGTTGTGTTCTACCAAAATAAAGCCCTATTCAAGGTATCACCCATTTGGGATGTTTAAAAGAGCTGGTTTCTGTACAGATAATTGGGCAAGTGAATCTACCCAACCACAAAAAACTGCAGTGTAATTATTTGTTGTGGTTTGATCTCTTGAAGTTGCTAAAACTTAGAACCAGAATATTTCTTAAAGAACATCTAATTCAAACTCTTTATTTGAAAAGTGGAAAAACAGACAAACAAAACAAATCAGGCAGGAAGGTGGCTTTCACCAGACTTAACAACTCCTAAGTGGTAGCTCCAACCTCAGATTCCAGGATTCCTGACTTTACATTCACTCGTTCTCCCACCACACCCTGCCTATGACAACACAGAAAGAAAACTGAGTCTACACTCATTAAATATTGCTTTTAGAATTATGGCCTTTTATGTTGCTGGCAGACAATTTAAGAAAAACATTAAATTTTTTCTAGTCTTTGGCTACATGTATTCATGTAAAAATCCCCATGGGTTAGACTGTCTTTCTGCTACTAGATTTTCAAATTCCTGCTAGAGTGTATTTATTGGCTTATCTATTTGAGGGACTAATCCTTTTTCAGAAGTTTATTTCCCTAAGCCTAAATCATAAACCCCCTCCCCCGAAAATATAAAGAAGAAGGTATAGGGTTTCCTTTTTAAATGTGGTATCTTTGGCAACAGGACTCACGATGTCAGAGAATTCCCTGAGAGCTGTTGTGAGCTTCTTAGAGACTGATGGATCAACTTGGGTCTGGGGTAATTCATTCTGAGTAACTATCTTTTATTCCCACTTCAACCTTTTCCTCTTCCATTTGTCTAGCCCTCCAGCCTCAAAACCAATGGACTTGCCTTTACAACTTGAGTCACATAGTTGTCCTTTACTTTTTTATGTGTGTAATGTTTTGACTCAAATGACGAAGTAAAAGCCTTTTAAACAATCATCAGAAAGCTCCAGCCCTGCTTCCTGTGAGCTTCTTTTAATCACACATCTGGACTCGTTACATCTTATCTGCGACAAAAGACGCTGCTCAACATTTCCTCTCCAGCTGAGACTTTGGCCAGAGACCCTCCAAAGAACTAACACTTTGAGTCTGGGCCAAGCTGCAGACTCGGCAGCAGTCAGAGCCCCGGCGAGGAGAGAGAGCTGATGAATGCTGGGGTCACCAGGGCTTTCTCCAGCAGGAAGCCAGAGCTCCTGTGATGACACGCACACAGGATTTATAAAGTGGGAGGGCTGAACCAGAGCTGAGTGAAGGACACAGATTGTGTCACAAGTACTTAAGGGGCTGGGCTCTGCCTCTGGTAGCCTTGGCTGAGGTACAAGTGTGCTTGGAAGTTGTACGCACTTGAGACGTGGTAAACTCAAGCCGATGGATGTTTACCAGTTTTACTCCCATGCATCTCTCTTCGTTCATGTTGCCATGCTTTCTTCTCAGAGGGATTTTGACACCTGTTGGAAACAAGTGGGTAGAGAAAAGGACTCTCAGATTTATTGAATATCCATTGTCTGGACTGCAGAGGTTTGGTATTTCCTTCACCTTGTGCCCACCCTGTACATTTATCCCTCTGGGACTGGTACCACAGCATGCAGTGTGTGACTGTCATCTAGCGCTGGAGGCCGCTTTCTGCATTAAAGGGTCTCGTTCTCTGTGTGCACTGCGTGAACCTAAGGTGGCGATCAGCAATATTTTGCTCTAGTGATAGAATTATGGCTTGCGTGGTCGCTAAACCTCATCTGATTTAGTCTGAAATGACTCTAGCAAGATTTACTTGTTTGGTTTGAGAATATAAGATCTATATAGGCGTGAGTCAAAATCTCTCTCTTGCCAGTGTCTCTTTCTCTCTCTCTCTCTCTCTCTCTCTCTGTAAACTATTTTACATAAAGATAGTACAACTACAGAGTGAATGCTCCTGGATATTATTTTTAGAGTATTCTATGCTCCAGAAAATTAAAAACCTCCAATTAGGAAGTACAAGCTATTACCTGATTTGAAGTATCATTTTTTTCCAGTATTTATTAGTAAGCATACCCAAGGTTATAACAATAAAGCTATTTTCTCTAAATCAAAGAAATATTCTAAACAGCACAAAGATGCCATCTTACAGTCCTTAAATCACAGACAGTAACTTTAATGCACATATATTTACACATAAAGACTCTTTGACCAAAAGAATGCCTCCCAGACACTGATAAAGCGTATACATTTAAAGGCATCTCATGCCATTTCTGATGTGACTCCTTTTTTTCTGGAGAGGTAGGTAGAGAGAGCAGCCAGAGAGGAGAAGCATTGACTGAAAAGACTATAGTCATGCTGGTAACTTTTTCAGAGAAATCACAGAGAGGTCTGCCTGGTTGAGGTTAAAAATCAGAAATAAAAAGGTGAGAGCTTCCCTGGTGGCACAGTTGTTGAGAGTCCGCCTGCCACTGCAGGGGACACGGGTTTGTGCCCCGGTCCGGGAAGATCCCACATGCCGCAGAGCGGCTGGGCCCGTGAGCCATGGCTGCTGAGCCTGCATGTCCGGAGCCTGTGCTCCGCAGTGGGAGAGGCCACATCAGTGAGAGGCCCGTGTAACGCAAAAAAAAAAAGGAGGTGAATTGTGAGATCTCAGAGTTGCTAAGAGATTGACAAGTATATCTGGGCAGAGTGGCCATTTTGCTGCTTCTGCCAACACCAGATTTTTTCCTGCCCAGCATCTCTTCATTCTTGCAGTTTGGATCTATGTTGTTCCAGGGAAGTTGACTGTACAGGGGAGCATCGTCTGATGGACTAAACCGATCAGACCATTCTGTCCGCTAGCTTGGAGTGATTGAACCAGTACTGGGCAGGCGACCTTAACGGCCCCAGAACTTCTCCTTGGAGTTGCTGAGTCAAGGATGATCTTTCTCCACTGCAGATACAAATGGTAAAGATTTAGCTCAGGGAGCTGTTGGCAGCCATCTCAGGACCATAACGTGAGGTCCTGCCCAAATAAAATAATACAGAAGAACTGCAGCTAAACAGAGGGGGGAAAAAAAAACCTGAGTATTTGTTATGTATTTTAAGCCAGGAGATTAAGTATCACTTGAAAGTAGCTCTTCCAGGGACCTTTTTGAGACCACAAATCAATGGCTACCCTTCTTGCTTATGCCACTTTTAGCTAGGTTTTCTGATTCCTGCAATTGAAGGCATCCTAATAAACTCTTGAGTAAGTCCGTATGAGAGCCCTGAATTCTGTCCCCCATCCCCAACTCTGACTTCTTCCCTGGTTACTACCTCGACCTCACAGAGACAGCCAGCTACCAGAACCCAGCTGGTTAGGATCCTTCCCAGAGGTCGGTGCTCCATGGAGACAGAGTGCCTGGCGGAGACCATCATGGACCTGCTGCCGCAGAAACAGCAGAGATATCAACGTGCTCACATCCCTGAGGCTGGACAGACTGCTGGGCCCATCTGCAGGGCAGGGACAGCCAGGAGGGAAAATTGAGTGAAACGCTAATGAAGAGCTACAGGAGAACCAGAATACAGAGGACTTGGAAATAACGTGAATTTCAAAAGAGAACAGTGAGTCCAGTTACTTGACAGGGGGGCGAGGAACCTGCTGGAGACTTTGTGGAGAATAATCAAACTTCTGAGCAAAGAGTGTGTTCGCGCCATAAGAAAATCGCACTTTGCTGCCATGTCTGTTCCCACCGGGGCCTCCATCCTGCCCCCCTCTCACAGGGGTCTAAGGAATGTACAGGAAGTTGATGGAGAGTTACTCGTGCTTCTTCACCGTCCCTTCCTGTGCACGAGGCGGGGAGGAAGATCCAACCTAAGGCACGTGGAGAGCAACCTTAGTCTTCAGGGAGCCCCCCAAGTAGACTTGCGGAAACTTAAGCCCCTAGTGCTTTCCTTCCTGCACTTGGAAGGTCCCCAAGGTATCTATCTCCCTGTCTCTTTTTCCACCACCATCAAATGAAGGCACACAATTGACTCGATTCTAAAGTACTATTGTCTATATCAGTATATTGTGACTTTCACTTATCAGAATATTCAACAACTTGCTCCAGGGAGACACTTGGCTTTCTTTCTAAAAAGTCTTTGTCAGTCTTAGGACATAAGAAAGATAGTGGGCTTCCCTGGTGGCGCAGTGGTTGAGAGTCCGCCTGCCGATGCAGGGGACACGGGTTCGTGCCCCGGTCCGGGAAGATCCCACATGCCGCGGAGCGGCTGGGCCCGTGAGCCATAGGCCACTGAGCCTGCGCGTCCGGAGCCTGTGCTCCGCAACGGGAGAGGCCACAACAGTGAGAGGCCCGCATACCGCACAAAAAAAAAAAAAAAAAAAGCAATTTTTAAACTTTCTGAAATGAAGTATTTAGTAACCAGCAAAGAGTAGGAATGGGATGTATAATTAAAAGCTAGTAGAGAGGAAAAAAAGAATGACATAGAAAACTTGATCAATTTAGTAAAAGATAGGAAAGGAGAAAAAGGCAAAGAAAATCCACAAAGAAAAAGGCACAAAATAAGATGAAAATAATTCCATTCATATCATAAGCATGAATGAACTAAACTCATCAGTTAAGAGACAATAGTTATAAAAATTAGGTTTTAATAAATTCAGCCATATACCACTTATAAAACACACACTTAAAATATAATGACCAAGAAAGACCAAAAGTAGAGAAATAAAAAAAAACCCCAAACATCAGACAATTCTAAGAAATACTAATAATGCTTAGATAGACCTTAAGGAAAAAACATTATCAGGGATAGAAAGGTTTGTTACATGGTCATGAAACAAGTTGCCAAGAAAGCAGAATATTCTTGAATGTATGTACTTTGAACAACCTATCCTCAAGATATATAAAACAAAATTTGAGATTATTGCAAAGAAAAATGGACAAATCTCTGTAATAATAGGAGGTTTCAAACATATCTCTTTGAAATGAGAGATTTAACAGACAAAGAATTATTAAGGTTACCAAAACTTTAAGAAATTCAGCTAACAAACATCATCTTATGGACATAATGCACCTAACAATTAGAGAATATATGATATTTTCAACATACATTGAATAGCTATGTTCTGAGTGAAGCCTTCCCTATCTTTCTAATAGTTTCCCAATTGTTGATATTCCTCTAAGTTGGTTTACTCTGAAGTAAAAGCGTAGCATGGATGATCATGGAAGCTTCAGAATTTCAATACATTTAACTGCTGAGACATGGGTCTCCTTAAAGGGCTGGGTTGGAGGAGCCAGTGGTTAGGAAACTAGTCCTGTGAGGTTCTTTTGCACAAGAAGAACATGTTTTTACTTAGACTGTGTGTTCTTTGGATTAGTGGAGATTATCAGGGGCTAAGTCAATTCCCCCTGCCCCGTGACAAAACCATTACTTGGTGTTTCTACTGTTCATTCAGACTCTTGGGACCAACCTATTTATCTGTTTCTTGCTAAATTCTGAAGATTCCTGATCTGTAGCTGACATCTACAATGCAGTGTCTTCTATTGCAAGGTTACATGAATGGAACTAACAAGTTTCTGCCTACTGGTTCCAAATCTAGCTGCACATCAGAATCATCTGGGAAACTCTAAAATGTAGACTTCCTGACCCCACAAATGATGTTCTGAAGCAAAATCTCTTGGTGGTTGGCTATAGAAATATGATTCTTAAAAGCTCCCATGTTATTCTGATGCAGGTGGTCAGCTGGACAGCATTTGAGAACTGCTTTAGCCAAAAGACCCAGCCTTGAGAATAAAGAAACATTCGTTTTCATCCTAATTCTGTAGCTACTTGATGCCATACAATTTCCTTAACCTTCCAGTGTGTTTCTCAACCTGTGGTGCATTTTCTAAATTTGGAAGTTGTTGTGCAGTTATACTGTGGCTCACCTACCAACCCCATTAAATTTTTTGAAGGATGAATTAAAGTTAGAACAGCCAACCTAAAATCACAAAAATATCAAATATTTTATGAGAAAAATTTCTTCCTCCTAAATCAATTTATTTGTTTTTCATTGATAGAATGATAAAAAGAAGTAAATAAGTGGTCCGTGACTGGTTTTAGGTCAAGGCTTAACCCCAACTTGCCCATGCTAAAGCAGAAATGATATGACTTGTAGGGTAAGATATTTGCCAAGGAACGGTAAAGAACCTACCTAATGACTACATATTTGTATAGTCTGATATCTGAGGTGTATCTATCTATCTATCTATCTAGATAGAGAGAGAGAGAGAGAGAGAGAGAGAGTCTGAGATCTGATTTATATATGTGTATATACTATATGAAATACACGTACTGTATGAAATGTACATAATTTGAAGAAACTTGGATGGAAGGGGCTGGTTATAATGTGTCTATTCTTCAGTGGAAAAATTCACAGATTTAATCACCTGCATAAAAATTGGCAACATGATAAAATTAGATGTGTCTTTTATATAAGATGTCACTTGGAATGATTGGTTTTCCTAATCTTAACCTTTCAGGTTGCAAAATGGTGTAATTCCTGTGAGAGATGGTGGCATGATTTCTCACCTGTCAGTATTACCTTACATCCACTTTGCTCCAAGTTATGCTCAGGGAAGGACAAGGGAATGCAAGAATGCAATACAGTTAGATGAAGAAGAGCATGGCTACCTGGTGCTAAGGAAGGGAACAAATCAGGAGCTATCAAGGAAGAGGTGGGTCATTCTGAGCTATGACCTTATGCAGGAGAGAGACTAACATTACAAAGATTGCAATTACTAGAGGGTGAGTTGTCCCAGACAGCAAAGGATTACAGGGTTCTGGCTGAGGGTTTATTCACATGCTAGCATGCAGTGACACATTTCAGAGTGACACCTTTCAAACAGCAGATCTAGGTAGAAAGCTCCTCAACCCTTTTAGGGTGCAGCATGAGCACAGATGTCAGGCCCAGGCAGAGTTCTGTGCACAAGCTTACAGCTTTGCCGTTTATAAAACTGAGCCATCAGATGCAAATAAGATCTGAATGTTGTTTTTCTTCCAAGTCAGACTCAAGACTTGAGAAATTAATCTGTCGTTTTTGCTTTGAAGCTGAAGTCTGTAGATTGCAAAAGTTGAGATTTCTTCCTCTCTTCATTTCTTTCTTTATATCCTTTATATCCTTATATAACATAGCAAGCTTTCCCGGAAATAGATGGTGAAATTTTCACATCAAAGGTACAGAGTAAAACTCTTGCAGATTAAAGAAGTTTCTTCCTTTGCAGAGGAATAACGTTGTCAGTGATCTGTTCTCCAAACAATGATATTTCTGCTGGAGTCCTTGGTGATGAGAAGGGATACAATGAGTAAAGGAAAGTATTCGAAGGCAGTACAATGTTCAAGGGAAACATAAGTTCATACTCTACTTTTTCCTTCAATAGTATTCTACAGTTCTTTAGAAAAATTAAGGAAGAAAATGAATATTCAGTCATTGATTTGTTTGACAAACATTCTTACATAACAACTGTGCGTTTGGCACAATGTTAAAACCTGAGGATGCAAAAATATGATCAAGTCTCTCCTTTCAACGAATTCCATTCTAGAGAGAGCTTGACATAATAATAACACTGGTTATTATTAGTGTTATTATTATTCTCAAATATAATAAATGCTCTAATCTATGTGTTCAGGATTTTAGGGAAAGCAGAAAGGAGAAAGCACTTGCTTGCACTCAATAGATGGGGGTAGGATAAATAGGGACAATTGGAGAAGACATCAGAACAGGAGAAATTACACTGGGTGGAACAGAGGGCCACAAGTTTCTCATGTCAGTTAATACACCTGTTATTTTCATTTGGGGAAATTTTTGCTGTCTTCTCTATGGACCTTAAGACAGTAGAGCTAAAAATGATGAGCTAAATTTTATCTTCATGGTTGTTATAGGTTAATGATCTGTAGTAGTATATATCTCATCACAAATCTGAAGGGTGGAATCTTTCATTGGAAAAACACCTTAAAATAGATGACCATGTTTGAAACTTACCCTGTTGGGGGTACTCTAAAGATCGAAGCCTTGGTGGTGTGGAACAAAGATATTCTGATAAAATCGATTAACGTTTAAGTCAACTAATCTGGTCGTTTAAATTAAACAGTCAATTCCAAGTCAATGAAGAGGATCCTTTGACAGGACCAGCCTGGTTTCTTGTCTCTGGATTTGACAGTTTGCTGGCTTTCCCTGTCTCTGACCTATAGCTAGAGGTATTTACAGAGTTCCAGCTTGGAGCTCAGAGACCTAGCTTTGACCGTGAAGCCTGGTTCTGCAAGCTGGGATTCTGACATACTCCTATGACTTTGACACCACCTTGTTTCAATTCTTACAACAATAGTCTTTTCTTGTTCTTATGTTTAAGTATTAGTTTTGAAACTGTATCCAGTGCAGAAATCCCCTCAGTGCCCGAAGTGTGTTCCTGAAAATTCACTCTTGTCTGGGGTCTTACTCTCTGAAGAAAGGCATCCTCAATAGCGATAGCCTACAACCCTGATTACCACTGGATCCTGGAGTCCTTGTCAACAATCCCTAACTGCATCATGGAAAATTCCTCTGCTCTTGTTTACAAATCCTTGATACAGATGGTGGTTCTGGACCACGACCTGTCAAGAGTAGTGTTTTAGATATTGTGGCTCTAGATGTCATGCTTTGCCTACCAGACTGCTATTCCTTGTAGCAGTAGAATCAAGATTTTTTTTTGGTAAACTTCTACCCTTCATTGGTTTGATTTGCTATTTTTAAGAACATGAGCCTAGCCTAGCAAAGGAGAGCAAACATGCATTATTAACATCTTCCATACCAAGATTCTGAAACAGCTATACTTTACCTCCTTGCATTGGCCATTCCTCAACTTCTGCCCTTCCAGCTGGATGAACTACTGGATTGATTCTCTCAGCTCTCCACCCAGGTAATAATTGGACTTCAGCTATTATTCCATATGTTTTTAAGATGGGATCTCTATGGGATATGTTGGATCTCCAGCAACTGGAAATTGCCCTTTTTCCTAGTCCTGTCCGGATACAACCAGACCACCTGGCTCTGAAGGCTTTCTGGCTCAGTGGCAATGCAGGTGATGGGATGACTAGTTTTAGGCCCTGAACGTCCTGTCTCATCACAACTGACCTTGTATACCTTGTTACTGTTTTATCACCAATCCACAGTCCTGTTTCTGGCAAACAGTAAGGACTTAATAAAGATTTGTAAATAAATTAATAAATCAACAAAGTCCATTGCAAGTAAAAATAACAGGTCTGATTAGGTCTTAAGATACAGCTTCCCCCCCCCCCACCACCACCACCTTTTTAATTTTCCTTTTAATTCATGTCCTGGCTGGATTTTATAGAATTTATTTAAATATTAGTGTGGTACTCCTTCAAAGAGAGCCTGGAAAGACTCACGGTAAAACAATTTGAGGAGATTGAATAATTATTTATCAGTTTTGCCATGCTTAGACCAGTCATCTCCATGATTTTCTAAATTCTCCTTTATATGAATGCTTGCTAAAATGTGAACTCACGCAACCTGTCTGAATGTTGTCCACTGATGAAATATGATACGCATCTGCTCCCATGAACAAGCATTATGTTCTAAGACATTTGGGTGTTCTAAAAGCGCAAGGACACAGTGTTTGCTTGATGTATGACATTTTATAAAATTGAGTATAGCACTTAGCACAGTTGAATCTCCTGACTCCTATCTTACTCTATAAACTTTTTTTTAAAGACTACTTTTTCAGAGCAGTTGTATGTTCACAGCAAAATTGAGAGGACGGTACAGATGTTTCTCATATACGTCCTCGCCCCACACATGCATAACCTCCCCCGTTATCAGCATCCCCCAACAGAGTGGTACATTTGTTGCAAGTGATGAAACTACATTGACACATCATAATCACTCAAAGTCCATAATTTACCTTAGGGTTCACTTTTGGTGTTGTGCATTCTGTGGGTGTAGACAAATATATAATGACGTGTATCCATCATTATAGTATTATACAGAGTATTTTCACTGCCCTAAAAATCCTCTGTGCTATGCCCTAAAAATCCTCCCTTTACCCCCAAGCCCTGTTAGCCAGTGATCTTTTTACTGTCTCCACAGTTTGCCTCTTCAGAATGTCATATAGTTGGAATCACAGAGTACGTAGCTTTTTAGATTGGCTTCTTTCACTTAATAACATACATTTCAGGTTTCTCTATGTCTTTTCACAGCTTGACAGTTCATTTATTTTTAGTACTGAATAACATTCCATTATCTGGATGTACCACAGTTTATCCATTATCATCTTGGTTGCTTCTGAGTTTTGGGAATTATAAATAAAACTTCTGTAAACATCTGTGTACTAGTTTTTGTGTGGGCATAAGTTTTCAGCTCCTTTGGGTAAATGCCAAAGAGCACAACTGCTGGATCATATGATATGTTTAGTTTTATAAAAGTTGTTAAACTTCCAAAGTGGCCAGACCGTTTTTTCCAAGGTGGCTATACTATTTTTTTATTCCCACAAGCAATAAATGAGAGTCCCTGTTGCTCCACACCCGCACCAGCATTTAGTGTAGTCAGTGTTTCAGATTTTGGCCATTCTGGTAGGTGTATAATGGTATTTCATTGCAGCTGGTTTCAGTTTGCATTTTTCTAGTGACAAGATGGATGTGGTGCATCTTTCCAAATGCATTTTTGCCTTCTATATATCTTCTTTGCTGAGGTGTCTGTTAAAATCTTTGGCCCATTTTTTAAATTGGGTTGTTTTCTTAGTGTGGAGTTTCAAGAGTTCTTTGTATAGTTTGACTAACAGGCCTTTATCACTTGTGTCTTTTCTCTCTGTGTGTGGCTTGTCTTATTCTCTTGACATTGCCTTTGGTAGAGCAGTTTTAATTTTAATGAGGTCCAGCTTATCAATTATTTATATCATGTATTATGCCTTTGGTGTTCTACGTAAAAAGTCAGTGTCATACCCAAGGTCATCTAGGTTTTCTCCTATGTTATCTTCTAAAATTTTATAGTTTTGTGTTTACATTTAGTTCTGTGGTTCATTTCGAGTTAACTTTTGTAAAAAAATAAGGTCTGTGTCTAGATTCATTCTTTTGCTTGTGGCTGTCCAGTTGTTTGAACACTATTTGTTGAAATGCTGTAAACTTTTAGAGACATGACGTTACCCAGAGCTGCTAACACAATCTTTTATGCAGTATAAATAGTTGTTATTCATTATTTTCCTAATTCATTCTTTTGATGACCATTTCTAAGAAGACCTATAATATTGAATAATCTCCAAACTTTCAGCAATTTGATTGCATTTGTGCTATGTTGGGATAGTTGTAGTAGACATTCCTATCTTCAAACCAATTAGGACTTCTGAGTAAATTGAAAATGTCAGGGGCTTCCCTGGTGGCGCAGTGGTTGAGAGTCTGCCTGCCGATGCAGGGGACACGGGTTCGTGCCCCGGTCCGGGAAGATCCCACATGCCGCGGAGCGGCTGGGCCCGTGAGCCATGGCTGCTGAGCCTGCGCGTCCGGAGCCTGTGCTCCACAACGGGAGAGGCCACAACAGTGAGAGGCCCGCATACCGCAAAAAAAAAAAACAATTATATAACTGAGTTCAATATATGAGCTGTTTTTAGGCATTGGACAATATATGGGACATGTCTGTGATCCCTGAGAAAGGGAAACAAACATGGTGATTCCTACGTTTATTCCAGTTGTCTGCCTTTCCAACCATAGGACTGGGAGATGAAGACCGAGCAGACACAGAGGCCACACTGACCAGAAGCAGGTACTGGAGAGAGCAGCGGCCGAAGTGGCAGGAAATTGAGGGACAGGGTGCCTGAGATGGGGAGGCTGTGCAGAGGGGAACCGGACATGAGGAGGCTGTATGGAGTGAGCACCCTGAAGTCTGCTCGGGTGGTCCCAACAGGTCTATGACGGTTAAATTTTCTGTGTCAACTTGTCTAGGCTATTCTGCCCAGTTGTTTGGTCAAACCGTAGTCTAGATTTTGCCATGAAGACATTTTGTAGTTGTGATTAACATCTACAATCAATTGACTTAAGACTGTACTCCATAGTCTCCGCATTTCGTATGTGCAGCGTAAAAATAGAACACCAGGTGTTGATGGATGTTGAATTTACTAAATTTTTTTGCCGTCAGGTGACTGAGGTGAGATTACAGATTGTCATCTTCACTACCATTGTAACAATGATTCTATGGGTAGGAAGTACCTCAGAGACATTGTGGTTCAGGATTGTTGTTAAGTGTGTAAGATGTTGCCCACTTGACATCAGAGAAAAGTAAGATCCACGGAAGATTTGAGTTATGGGCGCCAGGCCTAAACCTTTTAGTGATACTTAATGGAACTCTGCTTTCCTTTCAGTTTGCTATGCTCTGTACTGTATATGGATTTAAAGTTGCAGCTCAGGGTAGGCAGGGATGAGTCTTTACTGATCACTACTTGCCATGCTAATCAGTGTCATTTGAGATCCACCAGATGGCAGAGAGCACGGGGAAACGTGATGTGACGCTGTCAGTCTATTTCCCATTTTAATTAGCTTCTTATATGACTACGGTCTCATTTCTGACTGTCACATTGTGTTAAAAAGATTTTAAAAGAAAAACTTCTCACTCGTGGACCTCAGACTTGAGGAGGTGAAGGAATATGGAGCTAGAAACTATCCCAACTCATGAAGTTTAACCCCTGGCTAATAATTAAAATACTGCATTTCATTTTGAAGTTGGAAAGGCATAAAAAATGTTCTCATCACAACTGTTTATATAGGAAGAAGGAAAAGAAGGCAAATGTCTGGGTTACTGAATGATTAGGAGAATAAACAACCTTGGTAAAATGCCAGTGAGGTTATTAGACATGCCTGCTTAAAATACACTGGCAACTCCGCTTCAGTCATTCTCTTCTCTGTCCATACACCTCAAACTATCATTGAGCTGTGGCACCAGGCATCGCTGAAAGGTGATGTCATATCAACCCAGAGGTACCTGAGTTATGGTTTCCCTGAAATAGGTTGGAAATAAACAGTACCCTGCAAGTGCCTGTCATTTATTATTATTTAATAAAATCTGTCAGGACAAATGCATTTACCAGGGAGCTATTTCACAGGCTAAGTCAGAAAGGTATGACTGGTTTTGTCAATGCAAGCTTCACTATTTGTGTGTGCGTGTTCTTTCCACTCTGCGGTTGCACATACCTTCTATTATAAATTGTTGGGACTCACAATTGAGGGAAATTTTTCTCAAGAGCACAATGTTATTTCAGCATTATTCTCCCTTTGCAAGCAAAGCCCACCACAAAGAATTCTTCATTCTACTCCTGAGGCTAAGCTGCTTCTATTTGGAAAAATGCTGGCCATTTCTGTTCTTGCAGCTGCAGGAAACGAGCATCGCTGCTTTTACCTTACTTTGCCTTCTCTTTCCAAGTTGGTGGCTCACATGGCACAAACAGCAAATCTCCTCTGCAGCCTCCCTCAGGAAAACAAACAAACAACAAACAGAAAGCAAAAAAAACTTTGGAAAAATTTCGAGAGAAACCATGTGCTATGCCTGGGCAAGACACTCACCTTGCCCACTGACTCAAAACTTACTGCAAAATTTCTTAAACTCTTTTAAATTCACCAGAAGCAATGGGGCAGAGCAAGTCATTCCTGAGTGTTCCATCGCTGGGAAAGGAAACTGTGGAGAAAGCAGAAGGAAAAGAGAAAGCAGAATTGTGTTGTAAAATTTGACTTGATGGTCCATTCTTTCCATTCCACCATTCATCTGGAGCCAGTTCCAAGTTCAGCTCCTGCAGGAAATCCTTTTTTTACTGCCTCTGCCCCTCTGAGCTCACCCTCTCTTCCTCCTGGGATTCAGTGCTCACTGCCTGCTCCAGCCCCTTGGTTTTAGGCATCTCTGCCTGCTGCCTATTTGGTAGTAGTTCTACATGTATAAGAACCCCAAGCCCAGAGCCCCTGACACAGCAGGGGGGCTCAGTACAGGGTTGTGCCCTTCCCCTTCCCCTCTGCCCCGTCTCCTCTCCTAGAAATAAGCTCCATGACAGGAAGGAGCTTATCATACTCCAGTGGCTCCAGTGGCCTGGCCCAGTTCCTTCAGTATCTTGGTCACAGCCAATACTCAGTGAAGACTTATAATTTGGGGGAAAGAAACATAAGCAGCATTTATTAAAGATGTAGATTCTCGGGTCCCACCCCAGACTTATGAGTAGGAATTTCTGGGAGTGAAACCAGAATAGACTTGTGAACAAACATCTGGTGATGCTTAGTTATATATATTTTGAGAGGCACGATTTTGGAGAATCACATTCCCTTTTAGGGGTGGCATTCAGGGCTGGACTTCAGATTTAGAACTAAGCCAGAATCAGAGAGGGAGATGATTTTTTTTCCCTCTTATTCTTAACTCCTGCCTTCCAAAGGTATACAGTCAGTCTCTACAAATTCTTTTTTTTTTTTTTTTTTTGCGGTATGCGGGCCTCTCACTGTTGTGGCCTCTCCCGTTGCGGGGCACAGGCTCCGGATGCGCAGGCTCAGCGGCCATGGCTCACGGGCCCAGCCGCTCCGCAGCATATGGGATCCTCCCGGACCGGGGCACGAACCCGTGTCCCCTACATCGGCAGGCAGACTCTCAACCATTGCGCCACCAGGGAAGCCCTACAAATTCTTAACAAGTCCTTCATTTCCACAAAGAGAGATTCTTCTGGTGTGTGATCTGACCCAAGCAGTTATTAGAGGAATCTGGGTAACAGAGCAGTAATACGTAGCATACTTGGATTATCAGTTTGCAAGGAAAATAAATTCAAATATGCTTGACACTGAATTAACAAGAACCCTCCTCTGATGTCCAGTTTCTTAGCAGCAAGTCAACCAAGCAAAGTGCCTGACTCTTAGGAGATATTTAGTGTGTTGAGTGAATGAATATACACATGAAAGGATCCTTTATTCTCGCAAGATCAATATTATTTTGAGTTATCATCGTTCTCTAAATATATAGGATTATTAGTGAATTAAAGTGTTATTTGACAGCATAGAGAATAAACTAGGTTTTACTGTAATGGCTTACTATTCACTAGGAACTATTTTCAGTTCTTTCATTTATTTTCTGTGACAGCAATTTATGTAAGCTACTCTCTTATGCTTCATATATTCACCTCTAAGAACTTAAGAGTCTATGGTAATGAAATGTCTATGGTAATAAAATGAATTAGGCTTATCGGTGATACATACACATAATACATGCATATTTATATATACATATAGTCATACATATATACATATATATAGGAGGGAATGTTTGTGTTAATATTTATTTAGAATATTATCTTTATGACTTTTCTGAAAATGAAGAAAAAATGTAAGTTTCTTGAAAGACTGTTTTGAAAGTCCTATGTAATCTGGTATACATCAACTTTCCTTTGAGTGTTTTCTCCATCCTCATTCTCTCTTGTTTTGGCAATGATCATCTCCATGTGTTCTCTTCTGGCATTATAGGTCAAAAGAGTATAGCTGATTAAGACCACTCATAAAAAAGTCTTTGATTCCTGTAACTACATGCCTTTTTGACCAGTGGACAACTAGTGCAGGTTGCCCCTTTCTTTCTAAAGTAGCTCCATACTTAGTCCTTAGACATTTGGAGTTATATGAAATTAATTTGCATTGCTAATTAATTGTAATAATAAATTGCTGATTATCATAATTCAAAGAATAATGTTTCCTGCTAGTGAAAATCTGAGAAGGCTTTATGTAAAAACTGAGAAGTTGATTCTAAAGTATATGTGAAAATGCAAAAGACATAGGCCAGCTAAGGCAAACTTGAAGAAGAATGAAATTGGAGGAGTTACACTACCCGATTTTAAGATTTACTGTAATCTGAAGTAGTTAAGAATGATCTTATATTGCCATAAGGAGAGAGAAATCGATCAAAGGCACAAGATAAAGGATACAGCATGTACAATGACTTGATTTTCAGGAAAGGAGCCAATGTAATTCAATGAGGATAGGAAAGTCTTTTCAATAAATGGTGTTGGAGCAACTATCTATATTGAAAACTGAATTTTGGCACCTCTTTCACAGCATATACAAAACTTATTTTAAGGTGGATCATAGGCCTTAATTTAAAAGCTAAAACAAGCAAGCTTCTAATTATGCTATCTAATACTGCAGCCACTGATCACATGTAGTTACTGAACACTGCAAATGTGGCTAGTGAAATCTAGAAATAGATTTCAAAGACTTACTACAAACCAAGAATATAAACTAGCTCATTAAGAATGTTTATATTGATTAGATTTTTAAGTAATATTTTGATATGTTGGTTTAAACAAAATAAGTTATTCAAATTAATTCATCTGTTCCTTTTTACTTTGGTTTAATGTGACTACTAGGAAATTTAAAATCACATAGTGGCTCATGTTTGTGATTCACTTTATAGTTGTATTGAACAGTACTGCTCTAGAGGAAAACATAGGAAAATATCTTCAAGTCCTTAAGGAAGGCAAAGATTCCTTAAACAGGACATACACACACACCTACACAAAATACTAACCACATAGGAAAAAAAAAAAGAAATCTTGGGGGGAATTCCCTGGCGGTCCAGTGGTTAGGACTCCACGCTTTCACCGCCGAGGGCTCGGGTTCAGTCCCTGATCGGGGAAGTAAGATCCCTAAGGCCACACGGCGTGGCCAAAAAAAACCCCAAACAAACAAAAAAACTTCGACTTCATCAAAATTAAAACTTCTGCTCATCAGAAGACATCATTAAAAAAGTAAAAGGGCAAGCCACAGACTGGAAGAAAGTATTTCAATATGAATACCTAATGAAAAACTTGTATACAGAATCAGTTGAAAACTCCTATAAATCAGTAAGGAAAAGACAAGCAATCATAAGGGAAAAAAGAATGAGAAAAAGACTTGAACAGGTATTTTACAAAAGAAGATATCTGAATGGTCAATAAGCATATGAAAAAGTGCTTTTATTTTACTGTAAATTAAAATCCTAGTACGTTCGTGCAAATATAGTCAACTGTTTTTGACTCAGAGGCACAAAAGCAATTCAATAAAGGAAAGATAGTATTCAGCAAATGGTGCTGAAACCATTAGATGTTGTGGTAGGTGGAGTTTGTTGATCTTCAGAAAAGTCCATATTTTAATTCCCAGAACCTGTGAATATGTTAGGCTACATTGCAAAGGGCAATTAAAGTTACAGATGGAATTAAGTTTCTTATTCAGCTGGCATGATTAGCAAAGGGGATGATCCTGGATTCTCCAGGTGGGCCCCATGTAATCACAAGGGTCCTTAAAAGTAGAAGAGGGAGGCAAGAGTAGGAGAACCAGAGAGAAGCAGCCTGAGGAGCACTCAGTTTGACTAGTATTTTGTTTTTTTAAATTTTCTTTCCTTATTTATTTTTTATATCTTTATTGGAGTATAATTGCTTTACAATGTTGTGTTAGTTTCTCTTGTACAACAAAGCGAGTCAGCTATAAGTATACATATGTCCCCATATCCCCTCCCTCTTGAGCCTCCCTCACATCCTCCCTATCCCACCCCTCTAGGTGGTCACAAAGCATCAAACTGATCTCCATGTGTTATGCAGCAGTTTCCCATTAGCCATCCGTTTTACATTTGGTAGTGTATATATGTCCATGCCACTCTCTCACTTATTCCCAGCTTACCCTTCTCCCTCCCTGTGTCTTCAAGTCCATTCTCTATGTCTGCATCTTTATTCCTGTCCTGCCCTTAGGCTCTTCAGAACCTTTTTTTTTTTTTTTTTTTTACATTCCATATATATGTGTTAGCATACGGTATTTGTTTTTTGCTTTCTGACTTACTTCACTCTGTATGACAGTCTCTAGGTCCACCCACCTCACTACAAATAACTCAATTTCATTTCCTTTTATGGCTGAGTAATATTCCATTGTATATATGTGCCACATCTTCTTTATCCATTCATCTGTTGATGGACATTTAGGTTGCTTCCATATCCTAGCAATTATAAATACTGCTGCAATGAACATTTTGGTATATGTATCTTTCTGAATTACGGTTTTCTCAGGGTATATGCCCAGTAGTGGGATTGCTGGGTCATATGGTAGTTCTATTTTTAGTTTGTTAAGGCACATCCAACTGTTCTCCATATTGGCTGTATCAATTTACATTCCCATCAACAGTGCAACAGGGTTTCCTTTTCTCCACACCCTCTCCAGAATTTATTGTTTGTAGATTTTTTGGTGATGGCCACTCTGACTGGTGTGAGGTGATATCTCATTGTAGTTTTGATTTGCATTTCTCTAATGATTAGTGATGTTGAGCATCTTTTCATGTGTTTGTTGGCAATCGGTATGTCTTCTTTGGAGAAATGTCTATTTAGGTCTTCCATCCATTTTTGGATTGGGTTGTTTGTTTTTTCGATACTGAGCTGCATGAGCTGCTTGTATATTTTGGAGATTAACCCTTTGTCAGTTGCTTTGTTTGAAAATGTTTTCTCCCATTCTGAGGGTTTTCTTTTCATCTTATTTATGGTTTCCTTTGCTGTGCAAAAGCTTTTAAGTTTCATCAGGTCCCATTTGTTTATTTTTGATTTTATTTCCATTACTCTAGGAGGTGGGTCAAAAAGGATTTTGCTGTGATTTATGTCAAAGAGTGTTCTGCCTATGTTTTCCTCTAAGAGTTTTATACTGTCTGCCCTTATATTCAGGTCTTTAATCCATTTTGAGTTTATTTTTGTGTATGGTGTTAGGAAGTGTTCTGATTTCATACTTTTACATGTAGCTGTCCAGTTTTCCCCACTCCACTTATTGAAGAGGGTGTCTCTTCTCCATTGTATATTCCTGCCTCCTTTGTAAAAGATAAGGTGACCATATGTGTGTGGGTTTACCTCTGGGCTTTCTATCCTGTTCCATTGATCTATATTTCTGTTATATGACAGTACCATACTGTCTTGATTACTGTAGCTTTGTAGTATAGTCTGAAGTCAGGGAGTCTGATTCTTTCAGCTCCGTTTTTCTTTCTCAAGATTGCTTTGGCTATTCAGGGTCTTTTTTGTTTCCATACAAATTGTTAAATTTTGGGTTCTAGTTCTGTGAAAAATGCCATTGGTAATTTGATGGGGATTGCATTTTATCTGTAGATTGCTTTGGGTAGTATAGTCATTTTCACAATGTTGATTCTTCTAATCCAAGAACATGGTATATCTTTCCAACTGTTTGTACCGTCTTTGCTTTCTTTCATCAGTATCTTATAGTTTTCTGCATTCAGGTCTTTTGTCTCCTTAGGTAGGTTTATTCCTAGGTATTTTATTCTTTTTGTTGCAGTGGTAAATGGGATTGTTTCCTTGATTTCTCTTTCTGATTTTTCATCATTCATGTATAGGAATGCAAGAGATTTCTGTGCATTAATTTTGTATTCTGCTACTTTACCAAATTCATTGATGAGCTCTAGTAGTTTTCTAGTGGCATCTTTAGGATTTCCTATGTATAGTGTCATGTCATTTGCAAACAGTGACAGTTCTACTTCTTTTCTGATTTGTATTCCTTTTATTTCTTTTTCTTCTCATTGCTGTGACTAAAACTTCCAAAACTGTGTTGAATAATAGTGGTGAGAGTGAGCAAACTTATCTTGTTCCTGATTTTAGAGGAAGTGCTTTCAGTTTTTCACCATTGAGGATGATGTTTGCTGTGGGCTTGTCATATATGGCTTTTATTATGTTGAGGTAGGTTCCCTCTATGCCCACTCTCTGGAGAGTTTTTATCATAAATTGGTGTTGAATTTTGTCAAAAGCTTTTTCTGCATCTATTGAGATTACCATATGTTTTTTATCCTTCAGTTTGTTAATATGGTGTATCACATTGGTTGATTTGCATATATTGAAGAATCTTTGCATTGCTGGGATAAAACCCACTTGATCATGGTGTATGATGCTTTTAATTTGCTGTTGGATTCTGTTTGCTAGTATTTTGTTGAGGATTTTTGCATCTATGTTTATCAGTGATATTGACCTGTAATTTTCTTTTTTTGTGACATCTTTGTCTGGTTTTAGTATCAGGGTGATGGTGGCCTCATAGAGTGAGTTTGGGAGTGCTTCTCCCTGTGCTATATTTTTGAAGAGTTTGAGAAGGATAGGTGTTAGTTCCTCTCTAAATGTTTGATAGAATTCGCTTGTGAAGCCATCTGGCCCTGGGCTTTTGTTTGTTGGAAGATTTTTAATCACAGTTCCAGTTTCAGTGCTTGTGATTGGTCTGCTCATATTTTCTATTTCTTCCTGATTCAGTCTTGCAAGGTTATGCTTTTCTAAGATTTTGTCCTTTTTTTCCCAGATTGTCCATTTTATTGGCATATAGTTGCTTGTAGTATTCTCTCATGATCCTTTGCATTTCTGCAGTGTCAGTTATTACTTCTCCTTTTTCATTTCTAATTCTGTTGAGTTGAGTCTTCTCCCTTTTTTTCCTGACGAGTTTGGCTAATGGTTTATCAATTATGTTTATCTTCTCAAAGAACCAGATTTTAGTTTTATTGATCTTTGCTATTGTTTCCTTCATTTCTTTTTCACTTATTTCTCATCTGATCTTTATGGTTTCTTTCCTTCTGCTGACTTTGGGGTTTTTTTGTTCTTCTTTATTTAATTGCTTTAGGTGTAAGGTTAGGTTGTTTATTTGAGATTGTTGTTTCTTGAGGTAGTATTGTATTGCTATAAACTTTACTCTTAGAACTGCTTTTGCTGCATCCCATAGGTTTTGGGGCATCATGTTTTCATTGTCATTTGTTTCTAGGTATTTTTTGATTTCCTCTGATTTCTTCAGTGATCTCTTGGTTGTTTAGTAGCATATTGTTGAGCCTCCATGTGTTTGTATTTGTTACAGTTTTTTTCTTGTAATTGATATCTAGTCTCATAGCATTGTGGTCAGAAATGATGCCTGATATGATTTTAATTTTCTTAAATTTACCGAGGCTTGATTTGTGACCCAAGATGTGATCTATCCTGGAAAACGTTCCATGTGCACTTGAGAAGAAAGTGTATTCTGCCACTTTCGGGTGGAATGTTCTATAAATATCAATTAAATCTATCCAGCCTATTGAGTCATTAAAAGCTTGTGTTTCCTTATTTATTTTCTCTTTGGATGATCTGTCCATTGGTGTATGTGGAGTGTTAAAGTCCCCTACTATTATTGTGTTGCTGTTGATTTCCCCTTTTATGGCTGTTAAAATTTGCCTTATGTATTGAGGTGCTCCTATGTTCCGTGCTTAGCTATTTACAATTGTTATATCTTATTCTTGGATTAGTCCCTTGATCAGTATATAGTGGCCTTCTTTGTCTCTTGTAATAGTCTTTATTTTAAAGTCTGACTAGCTTTGAAGACGAAAGAATGAGATCACAACCATAGGAATGTGGGCAGCCTCTAGTAGCCAGAAAAGGTAAGAAAATAGATTCTACCCAGGGCCTCCAGAAGAAACACAGCCCTGATGACACTTGATTTTTCATCCAGTAAAACCCAACTCAGACTTCTGACCTCCAGGACTATAAGTTTGTGTTGTTTTAAGCCACTAAGTTCATGGTATTGTTACAAGAGTAATAGGAAACTAATGTAGATGTCCACGTGCAAAATATTTAACCTAGGCTGAAATCCTAGTCCTCAAGAAAATAAGGACATACATTCTCACAAAGACACAATTTTCATAGCAGTTTTATTCACAAAACTGAAATAACACAAATGTCTATCACAGGAAAATGGAGAAACAAATTGTGGTAGAATTCTACAATGAATTATAAGACAGCAATAAAAGAATGAAATTGAGATGCATGAAGCAACATGGATTAATCTTAAAAATGAGATTGAGCAAAAGAAGCAGACCTAAAAAAACTTGCATACTATAGGGTTTTATTTATGCACATTTTGGGAACAGGTGAAACCAATCTATGCTAATAGAAGTTAGTATAGTAGTTAATGCAGAAATAGGGAGATATTAATGGGAATAGCAAAAGGACAACTTTGGTGATGGTAGAAATACTTTATATCTTGATCTGGATACTGGCCATAGGTGTGTACACATATATAAAAGAGACTTACACTTTAGATGTGTACATTTTACTATGTGTAAATTTCACCTTATCATAAAAAACTCATTGAATTTCAAAAATGCAGTATTTTTTATTTTTATTTTTTTAATTTTTTAATTGAAGTATAGTTGATTTACAATGTGTTAGTTTCAGGTATACAGCAAAGTGATTCAGTTATACATATATATACACACACACATATATGTATATAAAAGAATCTGAAAAAGAATATATATACTTCTTCAGATTCTTTTCTCTTATAGGTTATTAAAAAATATTGATTAGAGTTCCCTGTGCTCTACAGTAGGTCCTTGTTGGTTATCTATTTTATATACAGTAGTGTGTATATGTTAGACCCAAACTCCTGATTTATCCCTCCTCCACCCCTTATTTTTTAGATGGAACTTTTTTCATCTTGTCTGGTGGAGGCAGGGAGGAAGATTACAGATTCCCTAGGGAAAGTTCAGTCAGTTAGGTGTTGATGTGGCCAAAGGAAGGAAAAACTAAAGTGGTGAAAGTGGTTTTGGGGAAGGTCTAAAGGAGGGCCCAGCAATATCTGCCAGCCCAACCCTGCTTTTCCTCACCTGCTCCCCAAGTCAGGATGAGAACTTGGACTATAGTCCAAAGACTCTCATTTCCATTACCAGCTGGGTCTTTTGGACCCATGCCCTTCAAACTGTTGCTCATAAACTTTCTCAGTTGCGAGATTACATTTTTACTGTCTACTGATATCAAAGCATACTCAAGGCTGCAAACCCATCAAAAAAGTTTCTAAAGGATGACTTTGGATTTTAATAAACATTTATTTTTCAGTCCTTGCTCAAGCATATCCATGACTCATGATAGAAAAGTGGCTCCTTTAGGTACTAACTAATCTCCACCCCCACATCAATAGTAAAGCAAAGAATAGATAATTACATCTTTAGAATCTTCCTTCAATTGCCAGAAATCAGTAAATGCATAGCAGCAGCTGTATCTAATGGAAACACCTGAGGCACAATCTCCTTGCCTTTGTTATTATTGTCTTTTTTTTTTTTAATTCAACATAGCTTAATTTTGTTCAGCAAAATTGAAAACCGTTTTTTGAAATTAAAAAAATCCTCTTTATATATTCTAACAAATGAAGGCAGCTTGAGCTCTTAATGTTGAAAATTGCTTAACTATTTGAAAATAGATCACTATTTTCCCAGTATTTACACTTCTGTGTGGTTAGTAATATTCCTTAGACTGGTGGGGGCTCTTAGCTCCTACTCAGCCTAGTTAAACCCAAGCAGGTAGACTGAGCATGACCACCATCCCAGGTGACTACATAAAAAACCCAAGAATCACTTTGGTTCTTTCTTTCCTTTATCCCTCACATCCAACTAATCATCAAGTCTAATCATGCCAATTTGTTAACACTGCACTCTGAGGGTAATCCTGTTGTCTTGATTTCTAATTTTTACCCCCTCTACCTACCTGAACTGTTGATTTTTAATAATGCACTTTCTTATCAAGATGAGGCAAGAACATGTCTGACATATTTGAGGAGCAATAAGCCAGCCCATGTCACTGAATCTCGGTGGGTGAGCAGGACATGTGCAGCTCATGAGCTCAGGGAGGAAGCCAGGGTTTTGATAAGGTAGAGCATTGCAGGCTGTGGTAAAAAAGTCTTTTGTTTTCCCTAGGAGTGATGGGAAAGTATAAGAGTTTAGTTTTATGCAGATAAGTGAAATGATTTGAGTTGAATTTTAAAGAATCACTTTGCTATGTGAAAAATAAACCATGGTGAGAAAGAGGAAGCCCTGGCAGATAAGATTGTTCTGTTCCAGGGAGACATGATGGTGGCCCAGCCTCTGTTGACCGTAGTGAGGGTGTAAGACATTGTTAGTTTCAGGATGTTTGGGGTGGTGGTGTGGATAGGTAGAGTCGATTAGAGGGGCTCAAGGCCACCAGACATTTTTTTATCTGAGCTGTTGACTAAATATACCATTTCTGAGATAGAGATCACTAAGAGAGATACAGGTCAAGGTTTCAGTTTTGGATATTTAACTCTTATGTGCCCAATAAGTATCCTAGTGGAGATGTCAAATAAACAGTTATATACAGGTCTTGAGTTTAAGGGAGAGATTGGTGCTGAAGGCATACATTTGAAAGTTATCAATATATAGTTGTTGATGGGACTGGATGATACCATCAGCAAGTGAGTATAGGCAGAGGAGAGAGGAAGTCAAAGACTAAGCTTGGGGAACTGCAACTTTTGGAGCTCAGGAAGCAGAAGGGGAGTCAGGAAAAGAGACTGAGGGGTTGCAGGTAAGTCAGGAGAGTGTGGTGTGCTGGAACCAAGATGCAGAAAATGCTTTCCAAAAGAGGAAGTGATCAACTAGTTAGTTCCACTGTGGCTGAAAGTTCTATTAAGATGGAGATGGAGATTGATCATTGGATTGAGCAACATGAAGACCATTGGTGGCCTTGAAAAGAGCAGTGTGTAATTGGAGTGTGTGCTATCATTTGTGGAATGCTCGCCACCACTTTCAGCATGCCTGGCTCTATGTTCAGAAGCCACAGAATCAAATTATGCCAGTAATTTGGTCAGGTTGGCATACATAGAGGAAGCTGTGGCAAAGTACTGGATTGGCAATCAGGATACCTGAGTTCTAGTTCAACCTCTTCCCACTAATAAGCCGTGGGGCAGAGGCAAGGCATTCTGCCTCTCAAGGCCTCTGTTTCCTCACAAGTAAAATGAGGGGGCTGGAGACGAGAGCATTTAAATGTGCTGTGCTAAGTCAAAAAGCAGGTGTGCTTTACGTTTTAAAAAAGAAGCTTAGTAACAAAAAACAAGTGTCCACTTGATTTATATTCAGTGGGGAGATGCATTTGAGAAGGGACCTCCAGGGTCCTCTCACCTGCGGTGATGCCCCCTCCACTCATCTGCCCGAGTTTATGATGCTCAGAGAATCCACTCTCCAGCTTCCCTCCCTCTCTCCTTCCTCACACATACACACACATCATCCTGGTCACCACTATACACAGGTCTCACCCAAAGAACTGAAAACTGAAAACATGGTTGAAGTAGAAATGTCACAGTGAATGTTAGAAACCAGAAAGATCTCCAGTGTTGTTGGGTTTTTAAAAATATTTTATTGGAGTATAGCTGATTTACAATGTTGTGTTAGCTTCAGGTGTACAGCAAAGTGAAACAGTTATACATGTACATACATCCACTCTTTTTTAGATTCTTCTCCCATATAGGTTATTATAGACTACTGAGTTAGAGTTCCCTGTGCTCTACAGGTGCTTATTAGTTATCTATTTTATATATATAGTAGTCTGTATATATTTAACAGCACACACGAAAGCTGTGCACGTAACTCCTTTCCCTGCATGCAAGTACCATCAGAAGATATGAATATGAAATGATTGCTCAATTATTTTTGGTCTGCCATGAGGGAGGAATTAAAAGAATCCAGAAATCTCATTTATAAGTTACATCAAATAAGCATAATGTTCTTTTCTGGAACTTCAGGGAGACCCACTTTGATGACTTAGCTATTAATTTCCATTAAACTAAATGGAAAGTGGATAAATGAGTTGGTGTGGTTAAACCACAGGAGTCTGCATTTTTGGTGAACTGACCATTCCTGACTCCAACTGTGGATGAGCTGCTGGAGAGCATCTTCCCCTCCTTGCTGGGGAAGGAAAAGTGTGGTGTGAAGGTCATTCATTTGACTGGCTACCTTCTGTGTGCCGATTCTGTGTTAGGTGGCTTAAGCCGGTGAACTCATTTGATCCTGACTACTTTCTGAGGTCTTATTCCCATCTTTATAGATGAAGACCAGAGTGAGAGAGATACCTTAGCTGTAGCTTTTTGGAGGTTTTGTTGCTAAGGGTAGTTTTACTTGATTGTACCTCAAACCATCTACTTCACAACTAACTCAAGGATTTCTCTTTGAGGAAAGTTGTACCTGTCCTCTCTCAGGCTCTTACAACGGTGTGCTGAAAAACCCTTCATTTATTCATCTTCGCATCTATTCATTTATCCATTTCCTCATTCACTCATTCAGTGAGTACTTGCTATGGGCTACAATGTTCTATTTTCTCTCCCATTAAAATTTCTATTTTTTTAATTCCACTACAATCTCAAGGAAAAGAATATTACCCTTTCCAACTATTCTTGTCAAAAGGTAGTTTAATTCTGCAAATGGGAGTGAGGCATGAATGCCTTTGTAAAAAGGGAAGCAAGCATTAACATATAGAAGGATAAGGTGTGGCTTCTGTCCTTGGGGGAAAAAAAAAGCATCCTTCTATACATACTACTGTCTTCGCTGTCCTTAAGTCTTGTTTGGGATGATTATTATTTTTTTTAGAATAATGTACCTTTTCATAGAATTGTATAAAACATCATACTAAATATTCTAATATATACCAGATGCTTCCTTGGATGAGTGACCTTAAAAACAATACATATTGCATCCATGCTATTAGAATGTGTTTGATGAATTTGGGTTTATACCTTTCAAGCTGGGAGCAATGGCACAATTGGCCCGTGCTATGTCACCAGGAGTTTGCTAGTTTCTTGAGCATTGGATTATAAGAATCAAGCCCACTTCAATGGATGTTGTCTTAATTACATTCAGCAATTTAGGGCATGATCCAGGTAGGTGTGTAGTAATTGTTTCAAAAGCATCAGTGAACTGATGCTTTCTCACCCTTGAAATTAATAGCATACTTTTACTTCAGGAAAGTGTGAGCCAGAGGAAAGTTAAGTGATTACCTCTGAAAGTCTTCACTTGGGGAAGTGGGTGGGTGCAGTGTATGGGCTGCTGACTGCAGACAGGAAATACTGGTGGGGATTGTTTAGATTCCAAGGTGCCAAATCATTTGCCACAGAATTACCAAATGTCCCCACTGGGTCCTGTATCTTTACCTAGAGGCCTATGCTGGGACATTCCTTTAAAGCAAACATATTCTGTGTTTTCATTGAACCAAAAAATAAAACCAAGCATGACCAGAATATTTCTAGAAATGCTCTAAGATAAGCTTAATTTAGATGAGGCAAGAAATGGTGATTCAAAGTATGGCTTAGTTGCCTCTGAGTTCATCATTTCACAAGAATAGAGGGCGGGAGACAGAGCATAGACAGATGCCATTCTGTCCCTGGAAGAGCAGTTACCTTCCATCCTCAAGATGGAAGCTACATCCGGACCATCTTGGGAGTTCCTATGACATTTCCCCAGAATTCAGATTGCTCTTTACTACATTAAAATAACAGCCCCATCAAAAACAAAAGTCAGCTCCCCTATTTCCTACAATACACAGACATCGTTTCAATGACTTCATTTCTCATGCAGTTGTGTTGACTGGGAGCTGTAGTCACTGTCCTCACAAGCGTCTGTTTGTGAGTTTTTCTTTTATGGCACTTTCATCATAAAGCTTTCTTTATCATCCTGTTGCTGCTACTTGGGAGTAATGAATTCTTTTGGTTTAAAACTGACTTTGTGTTTCTTAAGCTTTTTGGAATACTTAAATTACATAAAAGTTGGAAAATCAACTTTTATGTAATTTTTGACAGGCTGAATAAACTCTATCCCTCTGTTTGTCCATTTATAAAAGAGAATTTTTGGTGAAAGAGCCCATGAAAGAAAGGGATCACAGGAAACTGCCTTTGCCTTTTTTTCCCTAGGCATTTGGAAAACGGAATTCTCTGTACTTGACAAATCTAACTTCTCCTTCCTTAAATATCTCTCCTGTAGCAAATGAGAGGTAGCATGGTGCAGAGGATAAGTGCAGAGCCTTGACCCAGATTGCTGGGATTTAATTCCAGTCCCGCTTTTTGCTGGCTGCATGACCTTGGACATGTCAATTAACCTTTCCATGCTTCAGTTTATTCATCAGAAATAGAGGATAATAATAGTAACTTCATAGGATTGCTGTAAAGATTATATAAAATTAATACATGTAAAGCACTTAGAACACTGCTTGGCACAGAACAGGCACTCTTAAGCATATTAGCCGTTATGTCCATCATAACTTCCCAACCTCCATTCCGTCCAGGTCATCTCTCCAAGCCTTCCACCTGCTGAGTCATTAGCACCATTGCTCAAATCATCTCTCCATCATTTGACTTCATTACAACTTTGTTATTATCACTCTGTCTTCAACTTCAAAGCTCTTCAGAATCTAGGTGGACTCTACGTAAGAGATGTATCCCTTTGAAAAGAGGCAAAGCATGTTCATGAATCACTACATTATTTTAATGAAATAATCATAGAAGACTGAACCAAGAAGAGATTTGAGTAGAGATATAAGTGCAGTGAAACATATTCTACCTTTGAATTCACATCCACTTACTTTCAAAAGATTAATATTCACTTACCTATTCATTCTTCAAACTTCTTATGGGTATCTGATATGTAAGTAGTGGGCTAATTTTAAATATTATTAAGAAATATGAGACAGTGTCCTATAAGTCATCTATCAGTTGGTGGCTGAGGGGTAAAAAGACTAGAAGATGATGAATCAGTTTAAGAAATGAGTAAAATGTTGGATAACGTTTGCCTTTGGCTCTCCAATCCTAGGACTTATCGGCTTTGCCTAAATTAAAAACAAAAAATACACTCTGTCTTTTTGTTTTTTGTTTTTGCGGTACGCGGGCCTCTCACTGCTGTGGCCTCTCCCGTTGCGGAGCACAGGCTCCGGACGCGCAGGCTCAGCGGCCATGGCTCACGGGCCCAGCCGCTCCGCGGCATGTGGGATCTTCCCGGACCGGGTCACGAACCCGTGCCCCCTGCATCGGCAGGCGGACTCTCAGGGAAGCCCAACACTGGTTTTTTTGTTGTTTTGTTTTGTTGGATACATTAGAGTTGCTAAATCCATTTTACATTGATTAATGCACTGAGAATAAGTAGCACTTCGACTTTTTGCAAAGTTAAAGTTAATTTATCTCCAGACTGGTTCAAGAAGTCACTTTCTAAAACTTAGCTCTGAGGTCTGAGTTTTCAGACTTAATTTTAGAAAGATTGCCACTGTTCAATAAAATCACAGGGTTCGTTAAAACATAATCTTCATATTAAAAACAAACAAATACCACAATGTATCGATGGGCTGGAGAATAGGGCCTCTTGAGGTCCTCAAATGGAATGCTGGAAGGATGCACTGTGGCAACTCGCAAAATCCACTTGAAGTTTTTGACTTTGAACTTCAAATTAAACTAGAATCTTTGGAGATTTGAATTGTTTTTATTCTTGGTAAAATTCTCCACCCTTATTCAAAGGAAAAAAGAAACCTTAATGTCCTCCATAAAAGCTTAAAAGAATCTGGAACTTCTAATAGCTCATATTAAACATCACAACAAATAGAATGTAAGTGAATAAGAAACAGATGTGTTACCCTCCTCTTGAAATATTAATATTTATGAATTTTAAAATTAGGAAAGTTGGGAGAGAAAAGAGCTGGTGAGAGATAAATTGATCATGACTGTGCTATATTATCTTGATATCAAAATATTCTTCTCCAGTTGAACATAAAAGAACAATTTCTAATGAATTCTGAAGTTTGAATTTGCTCCAGGATCCCTAGTGTTACAACACTTAACTTATTTATAAAAGCTTTTGTAATGCTTTCTAAGGATGTATTCCTAGAACAATAATTTTCTGTTTCTTTTCTAATTAACTACACATTCAGCATTGTTTGCCGTTAATCAACCTAACTGTTGATACAGAATTACCTGACTGTACATGGGGACACAGCTACACAGGACTATGCATGCATAATTTTCAGCCACTGGATCCATAATATGAAGGAAAGATATTATAATATTTTTCCCTTGCTTTGCCAACTTTTTTTTTTTTTTTAATGCTGTGAGTATTTTGTGAAAGTTGAGCTCAGAATCTAGTTTTGTATTTCCAAGGCCACAGATGAAAAAAAGGAGCACTCGGTGTCTATCCCGTTGCTCACTGAGAGGTTACTTAGAGAACAGGGAGAGTTGATCTACTTTTCAGGTCTATTGTGCTTGCTCAAATTCAGATGAGTATAGAAAACAAATTACACTATTATGTTTGTGGTTTCTATGCTCTTATGCTGGATGAGATTAACTGCTACTATGTCATGAAGTTGTAGATCAACCATAAATATACAAGAACTCAGAAGTATAGACACCCTGGTGGTGTAGACACTAAGCAAGGTCAACAGGCCCAAGAGGAACTTAGTTCTCATCAGGGTCTTCAACCCAGTTTCCCTGGCCTTTACCCTCATGCAGTCTCCCCTTCTCAGAAATTCAGGTTTGAATTAGAGCCTTTGTGTGATAACACACATGGTCTGAATTAGTCTGGACTAAAGGAGAATATGAAGGGTAGCCGAATATGCACCCCCAAAATATGATTGTAGAAGTTCAAGATATGCACCCCCTAAAATACGCCACTTTGGCATGTTGATCATTTTGAGCTGTGGGAAAAACAACAAATGCAGGAACAGGCTTTCTCTGAACTCCCTTAACTGCCTAAAGACAGAATCTCCAAAAAAACCTGAACTGTCATAAATCTCCTCCCTGGGAGTTTCGTCAACCAGGGAAGATTGACTCTTGTCCCAGGAGAGGAGGCTAGAAGTGGACATTCACCCTGACAAACTTTGTCACAAACTGTCACATCTCCCATCTACCCTTCTAAGTGCCCATTCATCTTTTCTAAAAATCATTTACTCCCCTCTAAGAGGCCTACATCCTCCCTCCCTTTGCCCTATTAAGATGGTATTTATGTCTGGATTCTAAGCCACCTTGGGGAGTTACTCATTTTCCCCTGGGCATCTCCCATGTATACATGAGATATATGTGTTAATATACTTCTGTTTCTCTCATGTTAATCTGTCTTTTATTACAGGGCTCTCAGCTAAGAATTCAGAATGGTAGAGGGACAATTATTTTTCCTCCCCTATTAATGTATGGGTAATCATGCCTGGAGGAATGTGGCCCACACACCTTTACATTCCATTACTGAGGCTCCACCCTAGAGAATAACTCTCCATGTTCTCACTGCAGGCCTGTCCTCTCCCTTTTAAATTCATTTTAAGGCCCATTATGTCTATGGACATGTGGTCTCTGAGCCTCCTCTCACTGCAAACAATTACCTCTGTGAGGAATCCTCTACTGTCTGGTTCTTCCAGTCTTTCCAAACCTTATATCCTTATGCCCCAAGTATCTGGATTTTGAAGTCTTCCCCTGAATTCATTGTCCCATGATACCACCCAAACTTCATTATCTCATTGTCCAATCATAAAGTTATCCACTGGAATAAAACTATTTACAGTATCAACTCAAGCATTCCCGTCTTTTTTGCCCATCTTTCACTTAGCTGTGTTTTGATATATACTTTGCCTGCTACTGAAAGAGTAAAATATAGGTATCTTGCCTTCTAGATTGTTTTGTAAATTCAATCTATTATACTTAATCAAATTCTTCTGACTTAATATGTCTGTCACTTATAATCCCTCTCTTCATCTCTGCCATATTTCACCTGGCCTTAACTTTTTAATCTTATTAGTAGATAGGGACTCTGTGGGGTTCTGAGTAACAATATTCAATGATACTTGGGCTACAAAATTTTATATTGGTCAAAGTGCAGGGGTAAAAGGGAGGAATCTTTTCGTCCTTTTGAGATGTTGGCCCCTTCCTTTTACATGGTGCACGGTTAGGCGTATGTTTGTATTCACTAGGCATGTACTATGGACTGTCACACAGCCCTCCAAGCACTTCCAATCCAATTAGATTCTCAACCATTTCTTCCCCTGCCCTTTCCTTTTGGAAGATGGCACATTCTTCCTAGGCTTCTCAATTCCTGCTTGTTAATGCATGTTTGTATGTGTAGCAAAATTCTTTGAGATTTGTTTTTATTATACTATTCATCTGGTAGCAAGATTATGACAAGAAGACCTATAAACAGCTCAGCATCCAACCACTGGAGCCTTCTCATACCTGCCAAGAGGAACCAGATTGACTTAGATCCATTGGCAACATTGCCATCCCTTTCTACCATCTTTATCTCTACATCAACTCATTGTGCAACACATTTATATAGATTTTTAGCTCCTTTAAAAATGTGATAAAACTCCCAAGACCTTATCCTTAGAAAATTTACAGGTGCACAAATAGATATCACTTTGCATATAATTTCTAGCGGATTGCTAGAGGCTGGGGGCAATGGATACCTGGTGAATAATTTCTCCTTTATTAAGTAAGCACATTTTGAGAGGCATGGATTCTACCGTCATCACCTCTAGCAACACAGGGACCCAGCAGAAGGAGTGATGATGTGTGGTAAGGGTGGGGAGGTGTAAGAAGGGAACTTCAGATAGAAATTCTCAATCTGTTCTTCCCCCTTCCCCCCACCACTAGCAGGGTCAGTTGTTAAATTCACAGCCAAAGCTCTGGCTGGCATTTGGTTTCCCGGTAAAGCTCAAAGGATGCACTTGGCATTTGCTGAGCCTGAACAGCTTACCAGCCTCTGCTGGCCCGATCAATAGATCCATAACCGTGTGAGAAATGTGAATGCATTTCTGTAGAGGGTGCAGCTGTGGGCCTGGAAAATGTCCAGGGTCAACAATAAGAAAGGAAAAGAAAAAGTGGTTAAAGAAGGAGGAGTCTGGCTTGATCTTCATCCATGTTTATCAAATAACATTCCTTTCACTTTCAGGGAAAATTCTGGCCTGCAATTCTTTATTGATGAATCATTCTGACTGTAGGAGTTGATGTAATAGATAATGACTCTTTCCTAGGAAGTGCCCCAGAGATGTATTCTGAGTATATTCTTTAATTCTCTTAAAGAAATGCCAGTCTCTGCAATGGAAGTGGCCTTCCTTTTCGTTTAATTTCTGGAGAGATCAGTTATTGTAGGGCAAAAACATTTGTTTTTTATTGATTTATTCAACAAACATATTGACTATTTACTATAGGTCAGGCCCTGAAGAATGCAACACAGCCCCTGCTCTATGGGAACTTGCAGTCTTGTGGGAGAGACACATATCACCTCTTGTCCTAGTAACTCTGAAATAAACTACCCATTCCACCAAGATAGTGTGTATGAAACCCAAGAGCCTAATCATCTCTCTCGTCACAACTACTAATAAATTCTTACTAAAGCCAACATAACATATGCTTCTGCTTCCAGTACTTTTATATATTTGAAACAACTTTTCCTTAAACTCAGAAAATTCCAAGGGTTTTGACAGTATAAAGAGTGTTTGCAATCTAAACTTTAAGATCTAGGTTACCCTGAGTGTATTGTATAAGTAATGATCCCAGAGATCTATGAATTTGAGTAACATCTCAAAGAATTGCCTACCTTCTATGCAAATAATCTCCCATGCTGAACAGCCTGGGCCTTCTTTACTAACTACTGTCTGGACAGGAGGCTGCCATGGAAGGTCTTTTGTGGACCTGGATCTTAAATGTCATTAGTCATTAGAGAAATGCAAATTAAAACCACCATGAGATATCACCACATACCTTTTAGAAGGCTAAAACATAACATAGTGACAAAATTAATGCTGACAATGGTGTGGAGAAAGTGGATCACTCATACATTTTCAGTGGGAATGTTAAGCCACTCTGGAAAAAAGAATGGTAGTTTCTTAAAAATCCAGACATGCACTTACTATAGGACCTAGCATTCCTGAGCATTTATCTCAGAGAAATGATGATATATGCTCACACAACAACCTATACACAAATGCTCTTAGCAGCAAATGTCTATTTGTAATAGCCGAAACCTGGTAACGGCCCACAGGCCCTTCAGTGGGTGAATGGTCAATCTGAGGTCTGTCCATACCCTGGAATACTACTCAGCAATAAAAAGAAACAAACTGTTGATCAATACAACAACCTTGATCAAATTCCATGATCAATCTCCTTATGCTAAGTTAAACAAAACCAAAAACCAATCCAGAAATACCTATATTGTATAATTCCATTTATATAATAATCTTGAAAGATGAAATTATAGAAATGGAGAACAATTAGTGGTTGCTAGAGTTTAAGGAGGGGTGAGGGTGTAGCTATTAAGTGGCAAGGTGAGTGGTCCTTGTGGTGACGGAAATGCTCTGCATCTTGACTCTAATAGTGTCAGCATCCAGATGGTGATATTGTAGTACAGTTTTATAAGGTTTACCACTGGGGGAAACTGGGTAAAGGATACACACAGTCTCTCTGAATGATTTCTTACAAGTGTACGTGAATCTATAGTTATCTCAAAATTAAAAGATTAATTAAAAAACTTGTGGCTTCCAGTTCTACGTATGGAAATGGTATAGAGTGTTTCTTCTATGAATTTGGATCTAACTTATGAAAAGTCAAGAGTTTAAAATATAACTATTGATAAAAAAAATACCTCCTATATGTGGTAATTTATACTAATTAGTCCCTATTTACAAATACCTATCATAGAATTATTCATTCCACACCAAAGATGAATGAGCACTGACCTCATCCTTCCTCCTCCTATAAAGTGAAAATTCCCTTTTCCTTGTGGGATAGGGACAGTCCCAAGCACCAGTGACAATCAGCCTTTCTCCCACAAGTCTTCTTTAAACACTTGGCTGTGCTGTCTTTTTGTCCTTGAAAAGAATGTCCTCTCCAGGCAGAGAAGTTGCCAAAAGGTATCTTTCTGGGCAAACCATTTTGACAAAAGGCTTCCCTTCCTTCAGACTGACCGCAGTCCTGAGCTAAGATATTGGTTCTGGCAAGCAGATTTCAGCACCCATTTGTCCCCCTTGGCAGTCATCCTAGTATGGGTCAATCTGTGCAATCCCACGTGGCAGCGCTGAATCCTACCCACAGGCCCAGGACCTTTCTCCTGCTGCCGGCAGAGGGAGGAAGAGCCCCTGGGCCCTCCCGGGGAAACAGGCCTCTTAGGCTCTCTTTCCTGTGGCAGTGTTTCCCACCCACGTGTCAGCTTCCTCCGTTTCCTGGGTTTCCATGGTGGAGGTTAGGAAAGAGGTGAGAGAGGAAAACTAGCATTTATTGAACCCCTTCTATCTATGTACCTGTAGTTTTTCACGACTTGACAAACATTATGTTGCATTTTATAATGCTTTCTTAACAGATGAGACTGTTGAGGCTCAGAGAAGTGAAATTCATTTGTTAAGGCCACGAACTAAAGAGAGCTTAGCCTTGACCTTGATGGGGTGAGGGCCAAAGAGTGTAAGACTACAGTAATCGACTGGAAGGCCCTGCTGGAGGGAGGAAACTTGGGACCAGCAGGAAATAGGGTGATTCAATCCCTGACTCCTTGGTTACAGTATGGTCTCAAGCCTAAGCCAACAGATTCTGAGAACTTGAAAAAGGAATCTTGAGAGTCAAAGTAAGAAACGATAGGGTAGACCTGAAGAAAACACCTAATATAGCTGATGGACAAGAGATTAATGTTTGTGGTTGAGACATTTTTATCAGAGAAAGAATACTTCTGAGTTGGAGGCAAAATCAGGTACAATAAGGACATAAAACCTCAGCCTCTAGAGTCCTTGGAAGTGGCCAGTGTCCCAAACAGAATCTCTCCCATCCTCTAAAACATTAACTCAACCGTTTTGTCACCAATTTTATTTTTTAAAAATTTAGATTACCAGTGTTTCAGAGATTTTAGATTCTGGAGATGTTTAAGTCTTTATTATATTTAAAAGAAATATATATTCTCCAGCATTACTTTCCCTTATTCACAATTACTTACATTATGAGTTAAATGAGCTTTGGTGGATACCTGGGAATCTAGCCAGCATTTGTGAGATTGCTTCTAAGATAACATGCATTCCCAGTTCCCAATACCCTAGTTACAATAAAGCTCTGTGAACACAATAAGTATTGTCAACTTGACTATTCAATGAACAATAGGGAAAAATACTAATAATTCAGTTTATTCTTCAAGTCTTGATTCTCCTTTCCTGAATTACAATTTTTCTCTTTTCAATTTGATGTACACTCCTTAGGTTTCGTGTTGTGTTCTAGCACCTAGTAAAACTAGAAAGTATGAATATGAAAACTTTGGTTCAAATGGTGGGTGAAAAACTTCAGTTGCAAATGCGCCTATTGTTTGAACGGCCTTGGGAAAGTTTTCTGCCTTCTCTGGAGTAGTCTGCCTTGCACAGGCTCTTGCAGAAGCAAACCTTTAGCTTGTAGAAAGTCATTCATGTTGTGGAGTGATCCATCCATCTGTGACTAACCAGCAAAGGCGTTTTCAAAGTTTGCATTTGAATGAGCTGAAAGGTAAGGGCAGGCCTAATGTCTTAGCTGTCAATTGCTGGTTGGCCGAGCTCAGGGCACTCTGAAGTTTAAGTCCCTTTCTCTCCATGGGGCAAGCATGTCACCTGGCATAGGGACAGTTGCCGCCTCAGAGTCCATCTAGGAGCAGACATCAAAGTGCACATCCTAATGTGGAACTGAACCTACAAGTGAGTTAAGTTGCATTTGTTGACAATGTTCAGGAGTCAGGGGAGTTAGAATAATAGAGAACAAACATTCAAGAAGCACACATTGGGGCTTCCCTGGTGGTGCGGTGGTTGGGAGTTCGTGCCCCGGTCCGGGAAGATCCCACATGCCGCAGAGCGGCTGGGCCCGTGAGCCATGGCCGCTGAGCCTGCGCGTCCGGAGCCTGTGCTCCGCAACGGGAGAGGCCACAACAGTGAGAGGCCCACGTACCGCAAAAAAAAAAAAAGAATAGTACCTGGGCTGTAGTAAACAGTCAGGACTCAAGGTTATAAGGATTCATGAGAACCCATCATGTCCAATGATCAGATCATCAATTTGCAAATCTAAGACTTGATTTTCCCGGTCCAAAACCCATCCAATTAAACTGGATAGTCTTGCACAAGTCACTTGAACTTGTTGGAGCTTCAGTTTTTCATCTCTAAAATGATAATAATGAAAACCACTAATTCCATATAACTGTATAAGTTATTGCTTATTCATATTTTGTACAACAGATATCTTTGGAAAATCTATTATGTTCCAGATGCTGTTTTCAGCACTGAAGATTCAGTAGTGAACAACGTGCCAAACACCCTGTGCTGGAGCTTATTATATTCTTGGGAAAGAAAATCAATTAATTAATATTTATAAAGTGGTATAAACAAATATGAAGAAAAAGAAAGTAAGGAAAAGGGATAGAGAAGGCAGTGTGGAATAGGGTATATAAATAATAGGGTGGCCAGGAAGCCCTCACTGACAAGGTAATATTTTTTGCTGAATCCTGACAAAAACATAGATGCAAGCCAAGTGTATATCTTGGGGAATAACATGACGCACAGAGGAAGTCGCAAGTGCAAAGGCACTGAGGAGGCTAGTGTGGCAAGAGAAAGTTAGCGAGGAAGACAGTAGTAGGAGATGGTAAGAGCCCAGACCATTAGGGCCTTACAGACTGTAATGAGGATTTTGGACTTTATTCTGAGTGAGACGAAAAGCCATCGGAGGGTTTTGCGTTGAAGAGTGAAGCGTACTATGCTTTAAGGATTATTCTAGCTCACTGCTATGTTACTATACTATAGAAATATGATGAGTTACTTACGTAACTTTAGAGGTTTTACTAGTCACACTAAGAAGTAACAATTGCAGGTAAAATTATTTGAATAATTAACCTAGTATATCACAATATTATACTTTCAATGTGTAATAAGTATGAACTAGCATCAGTGAGCTATTTTGCATTCTTTTTTCATACCAAGTTTTAGAAATCAGGCATGTATTTTCATGCATATCACAATTTGGACTACACACATTTCAAATGCTCAATAGCCATATATGGGTAGTGACTACCTTATTGGATACCACAGCTCTAGTTGCTGTGTTAAGAATTTACAGTAGTAGCCTCCTACATTGCTGATGGGAATGTAAAATGGTGCAGTCACTTTAGAAAGTTGTTCAACAGTTCATTAAAAGGTTAAACATAGAGTTACCATATGACCCAGAAATTCCACTCCTAGGTATATACCTAAGAGAAATGAAAACATATTTCCACACAAAAACTTGCACGTGAATGTTTCTAGCAGCGCTATTCCCAATAGCTGAAAAGTGGAAACAGCCAAACGCCCATCAGTCAAAGAATGGATAAGTAAAATATGGTATATCCATATGATGGACTATTAGCCAGAAAAAGGAATAAAGGATTGATTCCTGCTACAACCTGGATGAATGTTGAAAATTTTGTTTAAGTGAAAGAAGCCAGACATACAAGGCACATATGGTATGAATCCATTTATATGAAATGAACAGAGCAGGCAGACTCATAGGGACAGAAAGTAGATTAGTGGTTGCTGTGGGCTGGTGGTTGGGTGGAGTATGGGAAGTGACAGGTAGGAGGTTTCTTTTTGGAGTGATGAAAATGTTCTGGAATCAGATAGTGGTTATTCTTGCAAAACTTTGAGAATATGCTCAAATCCACTGAAATGCACACTTTAAAAGGATGAATTGTATGATATGTGAATTATATCACAATTGAAAAATAGATATTAAGGTAAGGGAGCAGGAGTGAAGCATGGAGGTCAGTTAGGGACTATTGCAATCGTGCTGGGAAGAGATAAAGATGGCTTGGACCAGAGTGGCAGCAGCACAGGTTGTGAGACATGGCAGGATTCTGAGCATATTTTGAAAAGTAGAGCCAGGTAATTTTCTGATGGACTTTGGTCTGAGTGTCTGGAAAGATGGAATGTCCAGTACCAATATGGGGTATGATGTTGGAGAAAAAAAATATGGTGGTTAGAAACAGAAGTTTGCTTTTGGACATAAGTTTGAGATGCTCATTAGACATTTAAACCGGGAGATCCAGTAAGCAGCTGGCTGTACAAATGAGGAATCGGGGGAGATGAGTACTGGAAAAAGACATGTGGGCATCAATCCTATATGAATGGTAAGTAAGGTCATGAGATTGGATGAAATCACCTAGCAGAAAAGAAGTGTGAAGCCTGAGTCTTGATTTACTCCCATATTTGGTGGTCAGGAAAATGAGGAAGAAGCAGCAAAAGTGACAGAGAAACAGTGACCAATGAGGTACAAGAAAAATCAAGAATGAATGATATCCTGAAAGCCACATAAGGAAAGTGTTTCAAGGACCGAATGGTCCACAGTGTCACATGCTGTTGATAGGTCAAGTAAGATGAGGACTGAGAAATGACCACTGGATCCATCAACATGGAGGTCATTGGTAGCCTTGGTGTGGTCAGGGTGAAAGGAGACTGTATTGGGTCAAGAGAGAATGGATTATTGCAAATGGAAATAGATTAAAGGGCAATAGGGTCACATTATTGTTTTAAGGTGGAAGTAATGAGTCTATTTTTATGCTGATGTAGACAATCCAGAGGGAATATTGCTGGAGTGTAATTGAAGCAATAGGTATGAAAATACTTCAAATACTTAGAAAAAGTATTTTAAAATAAAAACAGGGCTTCCCTGGTGGCGCAGTGGTTGAGAGTCCGCCTGCCGATGCAGGGGACACGGGTTCGTGACCCGGTCCGGGAGGATCCCACATGCCGCGGAGCGGCTGGGCCCGTGAGCCATGGCCGCTGAGCCTGCGCGTCCAGAGCCTGTGCTCTGCAGCGGGAGAGGCCACAACAGTGAGAGGCCCGCGTACCGCAAAAAAAACAAAAAAACACAAAAAAACACAAAAAACCGCAAATGTATATTATGTCCTTTGGAAGGATCTCCTCTTGATTCTGTTTTAGAGGAGATAATCGTAGAATGGGCAGACTCACTTGGGTCTCTCATGTACTATTTTGTTTCCTCTAAACTATAAACTCACTGGGAGTGTGCTCAAAGCAAAGTAATAAGAAACAATTTAGCCCTCTAAGAAAGCAAGTGGATAGCACCATATTGCATGAGGCCGAGGGGGCATGAGGCCCCCTCCACCTGCCTAAGAGAAAGGAAACCAAGAGGCAGTAGATGCCCCAGACAGAAAATGGAAGCAGTGCAGTGTGCATTTGGTATACCGGTTCTCAAGATACAGATCAAAGGGCTTTCTGCCAGTGAACTCAGCTGCAACCTGAGGGCAAATCCAAGGTTGTACAGGAGATATTTTTCTCAAGGCCTAAGCATCAGACTATTCCTGAAGATGCTGGAAACTGTTTATGCATCAAACATTTCCCGAATGATTACAAAATTGCACGCCCTTTCCAAGACTCACAATAAATCAATGGCTTAGGTCAGGAAACGGCTGTAAAGTCTCTTGGGTCACTTCTTTCCATTTTTCTCTCTCACTCTGTTTGTGCAGTTGGATTGAGTCAGTCTTTGATTTCAGATGAAGGAACGGCACTGTTGAGCTCAAATAACAGTCAGCTACTTCCACGCAAAGCCCTGAGAATCTTCAAGGTCCCTCTGAGACTTTCCAGCAATCCCCACACCTCTGTCACTATTTCCCAAGGGACTTCAATTCTGTAGGCTCAATCACCACCTTCTGTGATGAAATAGAGTTCACGCTCTGGAAGGAATGGCTTCCTGTATGAGGGGGCACTGACCCTTGCTGTCCTCCTTTTGTCTTTAAATATCCATTTTCCCCTTAGAGATGTGGTTTTAGGGGGAGTGGTTATTGATTCTTCTTTAGCAACCTGTTCTAGCTATGGATATCATTTTCCTTAACATTCCTTAGTAGAGCCATGACTAGGTTGAATGTCCAAACACATTCTACTAAATACCAGGGCATAACCGAAAGGAAGTGAACTGAAATAAACCAAAGGATAGAAACCCAAAGAATCTGTGTTAGGAAACAGCGTTTTTAAAACTTTCAACCTGAGGTTCATTAAGTGATTGATGCCTCCCTATTTAACCCCCAGGCTGATCACAAGTAAACAAGGATGTCTTTAACATTTTGCTACATATAAGGATTTTGAAATCCAGACCTATGAGATCAAGATCTGGAAAGCTGCAGGAGTTCCCCCCCCTCCACCTGCCTAAGAGCTACTCTTTGGGAACCACATATGTACCACTGCCAGGACCAGGTTATTTTCATATTTTCAAAAATGTCTACACCTGGGAAAAAAAGAATTTATAAATAAGATAAACCTCCAGGTGCCTATTCGAAATTCTCATGCCAGCTCTGTAAAAATCGAAACTTTCTTCTCCAATTACCACCTTGCCACCACTGCCCACACCTCCCGCAAAAAAATTAGAACAAGTCAGGCAGTGAAAGGTCTCAAAGAGTCATCACTGACCAGGTGGCTTGTGGATTCCTATTGGCCCACCATCCATGCCCTGGTAGTTACCTCATATTCAGAAAGAGGTGCCTGTCTTCTTTCCCTGGGGAATGGAATGGGAGTTTTGGGTGGCAGCCGTAATGGATAAGAGGGAAACTAGCTTGGAATTGGACTTGTGACTTTTGTCTGCAAACACTGCAAAAGAATAATGACCCTATTCTGCATTACTAAATTAATTTTTTCTCTGACCCTAGCACAAGTTGTAAGCCCTCCCTGAGTGTAGACAACCATGCCTTGAGGCTTCAGGGTATCTGTAGATATTTGGGGAAAGAGATAGAAACAGTGAACTGGGGGTACTCTTCGGGTTCCAGCAGATGTAGCAGTACCCACAGGGGACGTGTAATATCCAGAAGACATGGTGATTTGCAAGGAGATAGCTACAGCAGAAGAAAGACATGTTTCTTTCTACACATAGCAGAACCAAAAGTCAACTAGACTTATTCATGAGCCCATATGGACCATCCCTGGTCCCAGAACTACTCAGAAAAATGTTTATAGGAAAATAGAGATAAACAGCATGCAAAGAGAGAAACCAGAAAAACACTGGTCATGCTCAGAAATCTCTCTTAGCCTACAATGGATTTGAGGAAGCAGAGAGACCAATTAGGAGGCTGAGGTAGTAATCAATGCGAGCGATTAGGTCAGCCTCAATTAGGGAAATTATAGAGGGATTCAGTTAATGGGATATTTTTAAACAATACTATTGAGTTAGAATTGCCAGAAGTTGGTGATTGATTTGATATGGGGTGTGACTGATCAGACACGCTGGGGGAAAACACCACTTCCAGGGTGATTTCTAAGGTCCCAGCTGGGAGGTCACAGGTGAGCAATGCCTTCCTCCCACGTTCAGCATCCTAGCAAGCTGCATGCACTCTCCATAGATCCTGAAATGGCCTTCTCTGCATCCTTACAATTCCCAGAGGGGGCCTGCTTTGCTTCCATAAGAAGAGGAACTTTGCCCTAGGGATGGCATAGCTTGTTATTTCAGGCAGAAGTTAAGAAGCCTGTGGAGCTTCTAGTCCAATCTGAACCTTGTAAAGCCATTCCATTTTCATGGCTTTTGTCTTTTCTAGTTCAGCAACTAGAAACCTGAATTTAAAAAAAAAAAGGGCTTCCCTGGTGGCGCAGTGGTTGAGAGTCCACCTGCCGTTGCAGGGGACATGGGTTCGTGCCCCGGTCTGGGAAGATCCCACATGCCGCGGAGCGGCTGGGCCCGTGAGCCATGGCTGCTGAGCCTGCACGTCCGGAGCCTGTGCTCCGCAACGGGAGAGGCCACAACAGTGAGAGGCCCGCGTATCGCAAAAAAAAAAAAAAACACAAAATTCTAAAATACCTTGAGACCCAGGACCAGAGAATCCTCCTTGCCAATATTGGAGTCCTGCTCTGGTTACCCAATTCCAATCTCCCTAAGTCAACCATCTGCATTCCTGGATGTTTACTATTTTCTGCCAATAGAGTCCCCACCTTGCTCTTCTACCCTTCCTCTGAGAGGTCTTCTGTGACCATTGCTGGCTCTTGCTGTTGCTAATCAACTGTATAACATTGTTTAATTTTGTCAGTCTCCTGATGCCATGACATCTGTCTCTCAGTTTTTCAGCCAATGATCTGCTATTGGTGTCTCTTCAAGTATCTTCCCACCATAAGGCTTTCTGACGTCTTAGTGGGTCCTTCCCTCTCCAAGCTGATATGATCAACCATCCAGTCTGATAGCTTAGTAGGTCCTCAGGAGCTCTCCCAAAGAATTGGCCATCTGAGCTTCTTCAATTTCTATGTGGGACATAGCATCCTATATCCATATTTTCAGAGATTCAGATTCCTTTTTAAAAAATATTAGCTAAGCAGAATAAGTGAAACTTGAGATTTGGAAATTATATTAAATATTGATCATAGAGAATTCAGCCATTTTCATTTGTAGCAAGATTTAATAAATGACTTTTAAGACATTTGGGAAAAATATTTAAATCTCAAGATATGACAAACTTTCATAAGGTGTCATCCCCTGACTCTTTAAGGAACTGAATAAGGAATAAGTACATTAGAAATAGATCGGAGGTTCTTAACTTTGGCTGCAAAATGCAATCACCTTAAAAACATACTGATGCCTGGCTCCTGCCATCAGAGTTTCTGATTAATTTCTCTGGGGATATCTAGGCATTGGAATTTTTAAAAGCTCCCCAGATGATCCTGGTGTGCAGTCAAGTTCAAGAATCATTTAATTAGATTAATGACACTTAATGGTAATTTTAAAAACATTAAATATTGTATATGTGAGTTTGAGAAATACAGAAAAACAAAAGAAAATTTTTTGTTTTATCCCACACACAGGCACTCAGGTACCTATATGGTATCTGAGGTTTTAAATAATAACTAATAATGTTAAATTACATAAAAGTAATAAAGTGCAAGCTCAGCTCATTGCTAAGCAGGGGGAATATCAGGAAAAATTTTAATGGAAATTAAAACATACTATGTAAAATAACTTCTGATTTATTAGCTTGTTTGATAATTTCTACAACCTTTTGCACTGAATATTATTATCTCCACTTACAAAAGGGGTACATGCATTCAAAGAGGTTGGTTTACTGATACAGAGTGAGCGGTGGAGCCGTCTTTCAGACAGTGGACATTCCCCCGCACTCTGTCAGGTCTGTGTAGGAGGGGAGCACATGGATGGAGTTACCCTGGTGCAGTTAACTGTCTACTTTTTTGAAGGCCCAGAAACTTGATTGTTACTCTGCTTAACGCTGTTTAGACTCAGATGAGCTGACTTGTGCTAATCATTTTCACAAGATACCAATGTGTAAAAATGTCGATGCATTATTTAAAAACTGTTAAATAGACCAAGGCATTTGTGTTGGCTTTTTCTCCCTTGTAAAGCGTCAAAACAGGTCGCCAAATTATTATCAAACGTTTGCTTAGAAAACTAGATTATTTAGCCGAGACTGCCATTAAGCCACAGAAAACTGGATGCATATGTCTCCACAATAGGGAGACAACCACCATGAAATCATGGGTGTCAAGATATTCTCTCTCTGAACAGTGTGGGATCACGAATTCCTGTGCTTTGATTTTCTCTCCTATTGTCTCCGCACAGAGGGCCTGCCTCACAGTTTGCTTCTCAGTCATGTGAACAAGTATGTTAATTTCTCATCCTTGTTTAGGCTATGGCTCCTTTCACGTCTCAAGTCTTGGTTAGGTTTCTGGGACCTACTACTCTTCCTGCTTTGTCTAATGGGACACCCTATTCCTTGAATTAGTTGCTCAAATTGTGTCACATGTGATATCATCATCACAGTCATTTTGAGGTGCTTGTTAAAAAATGTAGAGTCACAAGGTGCACACCAGAAATTCTAAATTAGAATCTCTGACTTGGGGCCTGAAAACCTAGGTTTTAAGGAAATGCCTAGGTGATATGCATGCAAACTATAAGACGACTTCTGCAGAAGGCTCGTCTTATTTATCATATTTTGTTGTATGGGTTTGACCCTGAGGAAATCACCTTATTTTCATGATCTAGGGTCACTTTTAAAGGGGCATCTATATACTGAGTGTAGTAATAAGTTAGCTCAAGTTAAAATGTAAGAGGCGTTATAAAATCTAGCAACTCAATTCAAGCAATGGACAAAATTAATCCAAGTTCAAGTAATTCTTAAAAAATCATTTTATAATAAAATGAAATAGAATATTATAATGCTTTACTGAATTTTGAAAATAAAGCCCAAAGAAAAGAGAAATAAAAATAAAGATTGGACTATATCTATAGCATCAGCAATAGGAGATAAAAAGTCATCTAGGGGTTTTGGTGGGTTTAACATCTGGTTTGTGTCATAGCATGCTTGATTTGATTATCTCTGATATTTAATACTGCTGCAAAAACATGAAGGATCGAAAAATGATCATCTCTGAGGCCCCGCAAAGACAAAGGGAGAAAAAGCTTTATTCAAGGAAAGGGGATCAAGAGAAAAGAGACAGTCTTCTTCATGGTATGTCTAGGGCTATTTAAATGTCCTGAGATAAATGACAAAATGATAAAAGTGACTTTTCTGCGTCATAGGCTTTAATTTACTTAGTCCCTAAAATCCTACCTTGGGAGATGATTATGGGAACGGAGGGTGACCATCTTGAGAAACCAGCAAGTATCAAGAGGTATTTATTAACTTGGCTAAGACAGACTTGAGTATTTGATTAACCTTAGCCTGGAATGACTTGAAAGGTGGGCAGCTCTATGCCATTTCCCTGGAGAACAGTGCAGGGAGAGAAGCCTTTATGTTACAGCAGAGCCTTGCGCTAGCTCAGCAGAAAGGCTTCCAGTCTGAAAGGGCAGTGAGAGGTTGCTAGGAAGGAAACATTTCTCTGTATCTCTCTAGAGATCTTTAGAAATGGATCTGAAGCCCTGTAAGAATGAACAAGTCATTGTTTACTTTTGTGTTTTTCTCTCCTGCCTCATTCCCAGATGGTAGAGGTAGGAATGCCTTACGTCTCCCTCAGAGTCCAGTTGCTTCTTTATTCTCTTCAATCTTCCAGACTGGTATGAGATTTCTCCTTGAGCAAGCCAGAGCACCGTCACCACCTAGTGTGTTTCCACCAATTGTGGTAGATTCGTTATTTTAAAATAAATTAGCATAGAAAAATAGACTCAAGTTTATTGGAAAGTAGGAGAATTTTATTTTTTTAACTCCTGTCTTAAGGAAAAACCCAAACGAACTTTTTGCCCAACCCAATATAACATGTCAGGTACTCATGGGAGCTCTGAGTTGTTAAGATAGACTAAAGTCTGATAAACTCTGGTGAGAAATATATCTAGAACATTTTTTTAAAGCATAGCAGAATAAAGGCTGAGTGGCTGCCTGTATTCTCTCTTATATATCAGTAGCTCAACTTTGCATTACAACCTAAATTACTTGGGTCTTGGAGTATCTTAGCAGGTTCTCAAGGGATTCTTAGAAAATATTTATGCTGCAGTCCGCTGCACAACTTCAGACAGGGGTGGGGGAAGTTTCTGTGATGAGGTGGGATGGTTAAGATCTAGAATAATTCCTTAACTCCAAAATACGTAATAGCATCTTCACTCATTGTGAAATCTCCTGTTCCCAGGTGGACAAATCAACCACCAGGTCTGCAAGTTGGATGCTGCCCAGCAGCCCCCCTACCCTCCACTCTCCCTCTAGATGACCAGGAGTCTCAAGTGGATTGGGGGCCCAGTATTGGGGAATGCAAAGGGAAACAGTGTAAAGTTTACCGAGTAACTTCTACACTGTCACTTTCACTGCTGCACAAGAGCCTCTCTAGAATTTTTAAATCAATTCCACATATTTTAGGTCATTTTAGAGCTGAAGATTGCTCATTCTTCGAGTTATAGGACTATATCAGGAGTCACTGCACCAGAGCTAAGACCAGGTGCCTGGGGACACAAACAGAGGAGCTAATTGCTCTCTTCAGGATACCAGGGAGCACCAAGGCCCCACCTCATTCAAATGTCTCTCCAACTTCTCTGGCCTACGTTAGCGTCTTCAGATGAACCCCAAGACTGCTCCCAAATTTCGGGATGTGTATATGACTGTGGAACGTTACAGAAAGCCAAATGGTAGCGTGGTTCTTATAGGTTATGTAAAGTAAGGACATCCTTAGTTTAGCTTTGGAAATAAACACCAAGCCCAGAAGAAGTCAGAGTTGGCTTAATAACAACAATGACCTTAGCAATTTCATCATTTTCATTTTTATCAATTTCTGTTTTGTTGGAGCAAGAAACTCTAGTTGGTCCATTTTGATCATTGATCTATCAGTTTAATCCAATCCTAGGTCTGTTTAGTCAGATAATCAGTTGATATTGATTTAAATGAAATGACAGGTGGTTTTGAGGATACAGGATATTGCCTCTGAGGTTATTTCCTCTGCATGTGAGTAATGTATGTGTGTCTGTTCTATACCCACCAGTGTGGCCCTGGGCAGAGACAGAGACTGTAATAGAAAGAATATGGCTCTGTGTAAATATAGGCAGGGCCAGTGCAAACACAGCAACTCAATTACAATCCTATGTGACCTAAATCCTTTTTTGTAAAAGTTCAAACATCAGTAGAATTATTTTCAAATGAAAATATTGACTCTTATTTAAACAACCATATAGATACTTTTAATTTCCTGCCCATATTCCTAAGACTATCTATTCAAAACAATATTAAAAGCATTGCTTTGAATTATATCATGCTTTCAAACATTTCTTGTGTTTGGCAGGTAAGAGTAGATTCAGCTATATCTGTAACGAGGACATATTAGCATCCCTGCTGTCATCAGAAACTGTGTAAAAAATAAGTTGTCAACATTTTGTACTGTTTAGGACATTATAGTGCTTAGTTAGTGGTTTAACTTCAAATAAATTTAAAAGCAATACATAGTGAATATCTTTGCAAAGAGGGATGGAAATGCAGCCAGAGAGAGGCAGAGGGAAGCAAGTAGCGTAGTAATGTCTTATTCCTTGTCTGAATGTTGGATACACAGTAATTCATTATATTACCTTAAATCACACTGTATATCTGAAATAGTTAATGGCAATTCTTTAAGTACTTCACAGCCTGTAAAGGCTTCATGCCCTTCTGCATAGATAAGAAAGAGTCTGAAATATATTTGTACCCATTTTTAAAGTGATTGTTTATCAGATCCTTAGTTTCCTCTACCTGTCCGCTCTTTCCCAAAAGGAGACCTACCTACATTTTGAGAGTTTCTGTACCTTACTGAGCCCTAGAGAGAAGGACTGAAATCGTTTATTTTGGGTTTTGTTTTTTCTTTTTTTCCACTTAAAAGGTTTTTTATTTTTTAACTTATAGCTTCCATGGAAATACTCTCAGAGTATTTATTTCAGAAAATTTTCATGGATTTTATAAAATTGCAGTAGGCCATTCAGAATAAAAGGGAAGTCAATTTTAAAAAGCCTCACTTTTTTTTTTTTTTTAATTTTTCGATATGCGGGCCTCTCACTGTTGTGGCCTCTCCCGTTGCGGAGCACAGGCTCTGGACATGCAGGCCCAGCGGCCATGTCTCACGGGCCCAGCCGCTCCGCGGCACGTGGGATCCTCCCGGACCGGGGCACGAACCCGTGTCCCCTGAATCGGCAGGCGGACCCTCAACCACTGCGCCACCACGGAAGCCCAAAAAACCTCACATTTTTAATGTGACACTGAAGATGCTCTGTGATCTCTTAGTTGCCACAGCAAGCTCTCTTTACCTATATCCACATGGCAACATATTGTATTCACATCTACAAATCAGCAAAGTCCTAATGCTCTCCTTATCATCTTCCTTCCTGTTACCGCCTCAGACCTTCTCATCCAACTGCCGAATATTAGATTTTTGTTCTCACCTTCCCCACACATCTTACAAAACATTGGTTGCCAACCGGTCATCACTACACTTGACCCACCTTCTCTCACTGACATCCGTGAGGATTAATTAAGCCTGAGGAGTGTCAAGGAAGTGGGAGGGAAAGGTATTCGGATAATACTTTAATTTGCATTCCTTTTTAATAGAGGAAAGTTTACCAAGCATTTAGCCCATTACACGTATCAATTTGCTCTTTATATAAGTGTCCCGGGAGCAAGATGGTATCCGCTCAGAGGTCGGTCCTTTCATTTCAGGAGTAACCTCCACTTCTGAAGTCATAGGCTCCAAGAACAATGACCAAGGTCACCGGTCCACAGCCTGGCTGTGCTTTTGTTTGAGAAGAGATAGCCCTTCAATGCTGAGAAACCCAGCTTCCAGGAACTCCAGGCCTCAGCCCAGGCACTGTCTTTCACGTAGCCCTGCAGAGAACAATTGTGTGAAGCACAGTGACCTCAGAAGCCCAAAGCCTTGCAGTCTATTTATGAATGCAGTGTGCTCTGAAAATGGGCTCAGGGTGAGGAAGCCCTATCAGAGCCCTATTTAGCTCCCACTCTGCCTGTGTGAGCATCCTATGAGAAAACAAGTATAAGTATAGCAACAACCTATGCACAGGTAGAAGACCAGTTGCATTTGTACTTCTGAGAGCAAAAACGAGAGCTCTCCAGAGAAGTTTTAGCCAGATGAGTAGAATTCTGTGGGCATTTGTCACTGAGTTAGATTATCAAGTTGTCTTTTATGACCTCTTACATGAGGAAGATGAAAATCTAGCCAATGAATTCTCAGTGGATGTAAGTAAACACACCACATTGAATATGAGGATAAATAATATCATTCGTCTTTGAAATACGTTGGTCTCTTATTTCCAGGGTAATCTAAATAGATTAAAATGACCTCTTTCCTAGCAGTTCATCCATTTTGGTTTAAGGCACCTTATCATCTTCTCTGTGGGAATTAGGCCTGGTCTGAAAATGCCCTCAGCGGGCTTTGTATAACTGACCTGCTGTGACATATCCATGTTAGTAATAATAACAGAGGAGGGTCATCCCTCCATCTTGCCCATGTCAGTCACCAGGCGGAAAGAGAATAAGGGCCCCTTGCATAATGCAGCAGCTAACGCAGAAGGGTGCAGGACCCCAGGTTCCCTGGCTTGAAACCTGCTGCAGTTTTTTCCCTTCTTCATGGACTATGTATTTCCCTCTACAAAGGGCTCCATGCTGCTTAAGATTTAGCGTTCCTTTCATGAAGTGTCACATGCTTAGATTGAGGCAGATGAAATTTAATTAAAATGTCATAAAACACACGTATCATCCACTTAAACTGGCCTTTCAGTGGGGAGACCATGGCATTTAGTAGCAGTTGCAGGTCGTGGTAACGGGCAAGGTGAAGGTGGGGAGAAGGCTGGGAGTGTAAAACGCTGCAACTCTACGGAGAAGTGACACAGCAGCATGAAGCGGGAGCCCCAAAGGAAGTCACCATGTTGAACCGATAATTCTTTTGGTTCAAATCAAATAAATAAATAATCAATAAAAGACCCAAAACTTTAAGCACAAAAATTGTTCATTGTAGGACTTCCCTGGTGGCGCAGTGGTTGAGAGTCCGCCTGCCGATGCAGGGGAACGGGTTCGCGCCCCGGTCCGGGAAGATCCCACAGGCCGCGGAGCGGCTGGGCCCGTGAGCCATGGCCGCTGAGCCTGCGCGTCCGGAGCCTGTGCTCCGCAACGGGAGAGGCCACAGCAGTGAGAGGCCCGCGTACTGCAAAAAGGAAAAAAAAAAAAAGTTCATTGTAATCTGTAATGACCAATCTGGCAGTCCCTAAAGAACAGAAAACAAAATCATGAATATGCATATCAGGGGTATCTCAGTCTAGCCATTGGTATAATCACTCAAACATATGTTAATTTTAAGAATTACATATGGATGTATTTTTAAATATCTGTATACGTATATCATATATATGTTTAAATATATATATTTCAGTTTGAAAATGTGAGTCACATGCTAGCTATTGAAAGACATTTGCAAAGATAGTACAAATAATCTTGATGCAATTCTCTGGAAAGATTTTAAGACTTGCTTTGAACTCTTCTGTATTCAAATAAAACAAAGCTCTATTCCATCTTCATGTCGTCTGGAAAGGATATAGGATAAGCTTTACAAGATATCATATATATATATACATATATATATACATAATTTTATTTTTTTAATGTATTTTCCACCCAGTACTAGTAGGAGGATCAGCTACTTACCCTTTGTAACTATAGGCTGGTGACAGTTTCTCTCCAGAGTCATAAGTTTATACACAATGAGAATAAATAGGCCTTGCCCTTTTCCTTCTCAGTCTTTACCTACAGATATGGAGTCCATATCCCAGACAATGGAACCATGTGTGAAACAATATAGTTCATAGTACAACAATAGCTCTTTAAAAACAAAGCTTTGCAAGTGGCTTGGAGGAAATGACATCACTTTTAGACTGAACAAGTGTCTTAATATTTCATAGGTCATAGGAATATAAGTTGCTTACCTTGATAGAATACATATTATCATAAAGTAATCTTTAGGGTAGGGCTAGGGTAAGGCTAACTTAAGAAGGGATGACGAAAAAACCACCTGTTAATCTTTTTTTTTTATTCTTCATAGTTACTCTGGTGATTTTAAAAGTGATTGATGACAATGGCTCACTGATTATCTGAGAATTGTACCTGTCTATAACTTTAAGGAATTAGAAATGCATGAGTGTTTTAAAAGTCAAGGAGAGAATTCAGAACTGTTAAACTGGAAATAATAAAAAGCACTTTCACCAAATTACATTTTACCTAGGGGAATATATTTCAAGTCATATCCAAGATTCTGACTGATAAGATGATGGATATGTCTGAACTCCACAAAGGAACACAAATTCAAGGGGAAAAATGTGTTCTGAGGAGGAAAGGGCATATTTAAAAGGCAATGAAATAGATGTTGAAAAACTGTGTGTTCCTGGGGACTAGGAAAGAACAAATTCTCTAACTAGGGCCAAGGATTGGTGTGAAACATGCAGGTAGAGTGAGGTGCAAGCACAGAGAGAGGTTTACAGACTTGTATGTAAGGAGAGTCTCCATCTGCAGCCTGAAGGAGGGGAAGCAGTCACTTTGCGGTCTGACATGTAAGAATAATGTTCTATTCTGCGGCTGTCTCTGTATTACTTAGTATTTTGATACCACAGCTCATGTCTGTAAACAGAAAATGAAATGTCAAATTCACCAAAGTTCCATCAAGAGGTTCATTATAAAGTTCCCAATTCCAGCAGCTTAATTATGAGCTCCATCTTGACAGCAAATGTCTGGATGTGACAATATTGGCTGAATCTGGTGCGTGATAACTGAACACAGTTTAGAAAGTCTAATACAACAGCCTTGACCAGCAGACCTAGCGAGTCTAAAGGCAGTTGTGACATAAAGCTTATTTCAAACCAATGAATAGGGTCGTACCCTTGAGTATAATCAGGATCCTATATCAATCTTTTATCACTGCATATGTTTGGCTAAGCCTATTATCTGCTGCCTGAAGCATCTCAAGAATGGGAGCTGTGTGTATTTCATGATTTTTGTTCCAGAATACACTTCAGACCATATTTAGAGAAGATGGCTTTTCATGTACACGTGGGTACATACACATGATCTTCCTGGGTAAAGGAGGGGTATAGCATTGTTCATCTTTGGGTTTCTGTTATTGCTCCTAGCACAATGACCTGCCTTCAATAAATATTTATTAAATGAATAAAATATAACACTTCCCGTATACATTACCCCATTAACATCATTAGAAGTGATTTTTATTTTAATGTCAAGAAGCTAGACATGTGTTTCCAGTTATAATTTTTCACACCACATAGTGGAGAGCAATGAACTCAGATTCAGGTAGAGCTGTGTTCAGTTTCTGGTCCTCTTTATTAGCTAGACAATCTCCAGGAAGGTTATGATAATTTTAGAGACTCTACTTCCTCAACTGGAAGGCAGGGAAGAAAAACTGACCCGGCTTATTTCATAAGACTCTTATGAGGATCGATTGAGATACTTGCACGCGTGGTGTAAAATATACAGCCCGTATCAGGGTGCCTCTTAATAACATTTACCAGTCACCTCACCCTTCTAGCCTGCTATGTATCCTTACCATTTTTCTCACATTTTATTTACAAGACCTTTTCCTTTTTCAGCCAGGAACAGAGACTATTCAACAGGGCTTTCACAGAAGGAATATTACAGCTTTTGAAAGTCATTTCTTATTATATTGAAAGCTTTAATTTTGAAGAGAAATTCACGTTTGCCAACCAAGGAGACATGTAGTCTATTGTGTGCAAACAATATGATAATGATTGTTTGCAAGTCTTTTGGGGCCTAATTCTAAGGATTGCCCAAAAAATGGCTCCAAGCTTGTGCTTTACCTCAACCCACCTGCTCTGCAAGCACCAACGTTTGAAGTTGGTTTCTAAATTAAGAACACAGTTTCCTAGAGGTTCTAAATTTGGGAGAAGGAGATTTCCCTTGTCTTGAAATACACCCTTTCCGGTGCGCTCTGCAGAAACCCAGATGGGAGTTTTCCTAAAACCAAATAAACAACCTCAATTCCTTTGCTGTTATCTTAAATTTGAACTGAGATCAGTGGCTTTGGAAAAAGCATTGGTAATTTGACATGAGCAGGGAAGTCTTCCAATGCTGTATTTGGAGAATAACGCCCCACTTCTCCTCTGCTTTCCTCACCTTGTACTTTCCTTAATGACCTCACACACTGTGTTATAAAGGTGTTTTTTGGTTTTTTATCTCTGTCTCCCTGCTATAAACTCAGTGTGAAGAGAGTCCTTATGTTTTTGTCTTTAGGTCTCTTGGCCTTAGCATGGGTTTGACACAAGGTATGTGATGAATAAGTATCTGGTTGAAGGGATGAATAAGTAAATTGGGTGTGTGTGTATGTGAATTTATATTCAAACACAGAGTGAAATGAATTTATCAGAAGATCAGATCATACCTATTTACCCCAGCTGTTGAATAACAGAATGTTGGAAATATGGTATAGTGATTAAGAGCACAGGTTTGGAGTAAGATAGAATTAGGTGCCAAGCCAGTTCTGCCCCTTTACCTGGCTATGTGACTGAGCAAGTTATTCACCCCTCTGTAATAATTACAAGTATTACATCTCTTAGAGCCTCATTCTCCTTATCTGTAAAGTATGGGATGGGTATAAAGATTGAAAGAGGTAAAGCATACAAAGTATTTAGCAGGGGTCTGGCAATGCAACAAGTCCTCGATAAATTGTAACTCTTTTCATTAGAATGGTAGTTGTGGTAGAGACATAAAGAATGTTTTAATAATCTTTTTTTAAAAAGACTTTTAACCACTAGAAGCCCTATACTTTTTTGTTTTAGGTAGTGTCTTCCTTCATACAACTTTTCATTCAATCCTATCAAAGCTAAGTTTTCCTTCTGGCAAATTGTTCCATTTCCAGTTTACCCTAAGGGATGAATCCTTTTTTTCTCTTTTTGATAAATTAAGTAGGGGCAGCTGATAGCCATAGACCACTCTAACTTCCTTTGGAAATTACTTCATTGATTTCTGAAAGGACGAAGGACCTGTAATGTACCTATAAATAGGCTCATTAAGTCACCAATTGCTCCTGGCAGCACAGGAAATCTCAGTAAACTGTCCAGGCATCTTCCTCCCCCAAATACACATTTTCCCAAGAGCATTCAGCCTGGACCCGTTATCGTAAGTACAGCTGGAGCTGGAGTCATGAATCAGAGAACAACTTTCCAGTTCCTCTTTCTCTGCAAGTTCCTTTAGTGGGCAGGCTTTCAGGCTGACATGATAGGTTAGAAATAAGAACATTTGCATAAAATGAAATCATTTGTCACTAATCCACTTTTCTGTTACATGATCAGAGAGAGTCTGGACTCTAAAAGGAGTGTCTCTTGAACCACAGAGGGCTCTGGTGAGAAGGTGGTACCTAAAGAGTCAGAGAATTAAAGAATAATTTCTTAGCTTCAGGTACTTCATTTGAAGGCATTTCACTATGGTTCATGTACTCTCCTACTTGGGGGTCTGCTCATAAGGTCCGCACAGTGAAGAAAACAACCAGGAGATGGGGATGACAGTGGTGGCTCCATTGCATGTCAATTAGCTCCCAGATGCCTGCACAATAGCCAAGAGAGTTTTAACATCCCTCCCTGGAGCAGGGCCATCTTCAGATCATTGTGTCAAAAGTCTGGTGGATATACCCTGTGTGAAATCATACTTAGTGAAAATTTAAACTCAGTCAAGCCCTGATCTGGTTGGGGGGAGTTTAACGGTAAAATTCATTCATTTTCCGCTCTTCCTATTGTCTATGTTTCCTTCTCACCCCACACTGGCTATACTTCCCTTCTGGGTTTTATTAATGTTTCTGAGACTGTTTCAATTTGTTTCTCCTCAAATCCTCCAAGACCTCCAGTTTCACAGGTTAGGTGTTTAAATAACATATTTAATGTTATGTGGAAGAACACTCAAACACAGCAGCATCGGAGCAGACACTGGCCTCCATGGCCTAAAAAACAAATCCATTCATGCCTTCTGCTCCTTTGGAACCATCCAGCACACCTAGGTGGCAGCACACACGCTTTCACCAGAATGAATGTCACATGAAAACACAGTTCATGTGCCAATGGCAGGTAATTCGATCCAAGTACAGAATAATCTCTTTCTGATTCCTTATATTTACTTTTTATGTGCTCTGTTTGAACTTTTAATCATCCAACAGAAGCAGTAATTACTACCCACCATCATTCTTTGCTTTGCAGTTTGGAAAGGCACCAGTACTCAAGGATTACCTGAGGGGTGCATATTAAACTCCTGTTTTCACTTTCTTAAATGGGGACCCATTATCTCTCCATTGTTCTTGGCTTTTGTGAAAGGAAAAGAGGCAAAAGCAAGGGCACAGAGTGAAGAAAAAGAAAATCTCCTGAGTAGGGCTTGTTCAAGTCTCTTCAATGGCACACTAATTATATATGACCCCGACGGCAGCTTTGGTGTCACTTTCTTTAGAAAAATTATCAAGCGTTTATCCCTGGGGTTTACGTTGTTTCTTGTGGAGAGAATCCATCAAGTGTCTGCAGTGACTCTAAAGCTGCTCCCCTTGAACCTGCCCTAAGCTGAGCCAGAGTTTGTCATTAACTGCAGGCAGTTACTGAGCCATTAGAACGAATCAGAACCTTAAGTGGAGGGGTTTTCTTCCTCCTCATTGCTGCTTTTCTCCCTGAAGTTCTGTGTTCTTCTATTTGATGCTTCTGTCAATTCTCCTGCATTGGGATTAGGTCTAAAGCTTCTTTAATGATCAGTTACTATAAAATTTCCTTCATGGCAGGCTATGTATATGTATTTTTATGACAGGAAAATTTGGTGAAGACAACCTACTTTTTCAAATAGGATGAAAATGAATCTCTCCTAGTTTTGCCTTCTGCCATCAAAAACATCCACCTCTCTGGGTAGCTTCCTACATCTTTCATGCTCCAATTTAAAAGCAGGGCCAGAGTTTGTAGTGAGACTGCTTAATTGTTATAGTATCCTTAGTTAGGTCTTGATGGTAAGGAATAATATATACTTTCATATTTAAAAAACAAATAATTTCAGGGCTTCCCTGGTGGCGCAGTGCTTGGGGTTCCGCCTGCTAATGCAGGGGACGCGGGTTCGTGCCCCGGTCCGGGAGGATCCCGCATGCCGCGGAGCGGCTGGGCCCGTGGGCCGTGGTCTCTGAGTCTGCGCGTCCGGAGCCTGTGCTCCGCAGCGGGAGAGGCCACAACAGTGAGAGGCCCGAGTACCGCAAAAAAATAATTAATTTAAAAAAACAATAAAAAAACAAATAATTTCAGAAAGTAGCATTTTTCTTGAGAGCTGAACAATAAAATGTTTTTTGTTTGTTTGTTTGTTTTGCGGTACGCGGACCTCTCACTGCTGTGGCCTCTCCCGCTGCGGAGCACAGGCTCCGGACGCGCAGACTCAGAGACCACGGCCCATGGGCCCAGCCGCTCCGCGGCATGCGGGATCTTCGCGGACCGGGGCACGAACCCGTGTCCCCTGCATCGGCAGGTGGACTCCCAACCACTGCGCCACCAGGGAAGCCCCAATAAAATGTTTTATATTGACAAATTTTGGATAGAAAGTTTTCTAAAGTATATTGTGCACGTGACTTCCTTCTTGAACAAACTAGTCTGTGCATATTTTCAACTTTTTAATGACTTAAGTAATCAACATAGACTTTGATTATACTCCTCTGACATAGACATACTGAGGCCTTGGGAACTCTGGAGCTGTTTGTGGTTATTTGCCCTTATATCAGTGGTCCCATACTGCTAGACTTTTACAATCTTTGTGTGGCTTTTGTAAACTGTCTTCTTTATTGCTTTTATTCTTTGCTCCCACCTCTTGATGTGCTCTGCGGATCTCTAAGAGCCCCCAACTAACAAAATATGTGAACTCTAGTGCGTGAACATTAAGGCACATATTTTGACTACCTTGTACCTGGAGAACATTAGATTCAGTTGTTCCACACACCGTTACGATATATGTTACTCTGGCATTGAAAGGTATCTTTCAAACGAACTAGTCAAAATGGTGGGACATCAAGTTTTGGTTTATGATGTGACTTCAAATGAGTAGAGTGTAAAATGCAGAAAAGCAAACAAATGGGTATTGCCTGTAATGATAAACCCAGATGGGTTAGAATTAAAATTTTATCTTTTCTTAAACTTTATATAAGAACTAAGGTCAGGATTATTATGTTAAAAATACAGATTCCTGGATACTCTCCAAGCCTTCTGGGTCAGAATTTCCAAAGGTAGAGTTCTAGATTTTTAAATAAGCGACCACGGTAACTCTGACACACAAAAAATTAATTTGGGACCGTGCTCTGCATAATATTGATGACAGTTTACCATCATAATAACTATTAATGTGCATTGAAGCATAGAGACACTAGTTACAAGAAAATTCCAACTGAAAAATAATCAAATTTCTTATCATCAAGCTTCCATTTAGAAAAGTTCTGGGAAATAGAAAATCTATCTCAGGGTCAAAATATTTTTAGTAGGTGTTTTTACTCTCAAGGCTCCAAATGGGCTGCAGAGTGAACCTCTTAGAAGCACATGCAAAAAATATTATATACTGTATGCACTTTTCAAGGAAGAAAGTTGATAACCAAGTTTTTGTTTAGAGTTGAGAAAACGAAGGCAAAGAGAGATTAAGGAACTTGCCTTTGGTTGTTAAGGAATGAATCATTATTTCCCTGAGTAGTTAAGAAACTTCTTAGCTGGATAGAACTAGGATCCCAAAGATAGGTGTGTCTGATTCCAAAACAGTGCTGTTTTCCACTCAAGCACAGGGCCTCTTAAGTTGCTTTAAGTGCTTCCTTTCATTATTCTTGGAGAACCTGCCTGATTTTGCCATGAGGCTGTGCTTCGCATGGCCCTGATCATTCTTTACCAGCTTTGTTCACTGTCTGACAGGTCAACCCTGTCTTGGTCGTTTAATCACAATGTAATCAAGCTCTTTCTTACCGTTGCTCTGGTTCTCTATCCTGTTTGATCTCATTTTGTTTCCTGTTATTGCTAACTCAGTTTCTCCAAGAGAGTTTCTCCAAGATTACCAGATAACAACCACAGCAGACATATTAAGTGTGTTGGGGGCAGCCCACTTCTCCATCAGTCCATGCTCTTTTCTTTCAGCTTATCTGGAATAGCATCTGAAGCAGCTAAGAAACTTAAACTGCCATCTGAGTAAAGCCAACTTGATTTCCGCCTAGCAACAGGAAGCAGGCTCTCTTGCCAATGGCAATGTTTGTTTATCTCACTCAAGTACCTACTCATTTAAGAGACAAACCTCTTGGTTGAGTCACTATTATTTTTTATCATAACTGTTTCTCTTGTATTATTCATCAAAGATGGGCCCTTTTTAACAAGTGGGCTTTTCGTTCTCTCCACATAACTCGGCCTTATTCTCAATCTTTAGCAAGTGTTAGAGCTCTCCAACTACCTAAAGCCTAAGAGCAGCCAAGGGGAGAGAGAAGAAATGAGAGATGTTACTAGAGGATCCAGCAGTGGCAGGGAAGAGACAGACATCTGGAAACCTTGTGAGACCACCAGCTCCCACTTTTGTTCAGTGCAATATATATATATATTTTTTAGGCATCAGCTGTGTGCCATGTGCATGGCTAGGAGCTAGGGGTACAGAGGTGATTAGGAAATAATGTATGTCTTCACAAAGCTCAGTGTTGAATTAAGGAGACAGAGGCACGTAGATATCACGGTGGCTGCAGTCGTACATGCATTAGGGACACTCCTGGTAATGAAGAGTAGAGACAGCTGGTATCTTGGAAGATGAAAGAAGCAACTGCTCCTTTTGGCCAACCTTGGGTTTTCTTCTCACTCATCACCATCCAGAGTTAGGTACATTTGACAGTCTGCTTTAGGAAAAAAAAAAAAAGTAATTCACATGGGACGGTTAAATTTCCAAAGGGCTTGAGGCCTTTAACCATCTAGAGTTGCTCCTCTAAAGAGGCTGAGAGCACATCAACCTATCACTGAAATCTGCTAGCAACGTGCTATCCAGACTAGAGGAATTAGAAATTAATCTCTTCCAGAAATCTCATGATTTGAAACTCTGTCCGTGGTTGAAATCAGAACCGACTCCAGAGATTAATGTTCCTGGGAATATACATGATACAATAAAAAGAAAGAGCACAGATCTCTGGCCAGACTGAAATTTTTCCCTGAAATACATTGTTGCATTAGCTGGCTCCTTGCTGTTCAGATTTTCTTCCCAAAATATATTGGAATCATTGCTTCAAATGTTTTATATTCAGATTTGGCCAGAATTATATTATTAAACTAGTTCCATTAACTTTAACCAATTTAAATGCAATTGAGCAAGTAGATAAAATGAATCCTATACAAGTTACTTAACATTGCATTTGAAATGAAATGATATGAAATAAAATACATTTTCTGAATAATGCTTTTGCAAAGCCTACTACAAAAGAGTTTAATAAACTCTATACCTTCGTTTTTGAGAGGATCTCAAAATAAAACATGTTTAAAACCCCCAAATTTATATTCCCTGTTATAAGTATCAGTCTTCCTTTCTTTATTGATTCATTTTGAATTCATATGAAAATAACTACCAGGTAATGGGCTCAATTCTGGGTGCTAGAATATAGATGTGAATAGTGTGGGCCACCTACCTTCTATGAACTCAGTGGTAATAGGGAAGGTAGACTTGCAAACAAACACGTACAAGGTACTGCAATCATTGCTGTAAAAGTGTAATGTATGGAGTATTTCAGGAGTTCAGAATGGGAAGCGACTACTTGTCAGAAGGAGATATGGGCAGAGATGACAATGGACTAGGGCTTTGAGTGTGAAGTAGAAAGGAATTTGATATGATGGGTCCACATTATCTATCAAGGAAAAGAGAATAAAAAATGTTATAACTTTAAACATTTGAAAATAATTTTTGTATCGTATGATTAGCTAGCATGTTCCGCTTCATCAGATTGGAATACAAAATAAAGAGACATTTATTTTGAAGTTTAAACAGTTATGATTCTGGTTCCTCTACTTTGTCAAAATGGCAGGAGTCTTGCAGGATTTCTCTTCTGGAGCAACGTCTGGCAATCCCTGAGGAATTCTCACAGTAAATATCAACTGATATTTACTGAGCTCTTATTCACTACGTGCCAGGCATGGTTCCAGGAGCTGGGGGTAGAGATGATGACCTGCTTTCACAGAGCTTGCTTTCCAGTTAGGAGAAATAGCCAATAACCGAACAAACCAACAGACTGATCAATAAACAAACATCAAATAAATAAATGACAAGGAAAATGTAAGCACTAAGCCAGAATTTTGTTTGGGTGATGTGATGAGCAGTGACAAGGTAGTCAGGGCAGGGCTTTCTGAGGGCAGAGGGTATTTGAGCTGAAGTCTGAGTGATCAGAAAGAAAGCCCTGTTGGCTGGAGTGCATGAGTGAGGCTGAAAGAGAGGGAGAGAGCAGGGACGGGTCCTGTGGCGCCTGCTCGCAATTTGAGTTTTAGTGCTCTCTTGATGGGAAATCACTGGAGCTCTGTAAGTAGGGAAGTGGCATGATTTGGTTAATAGCTTTAAGGATTCATCTATATGTAGAATGGATTGAAGCTGCAAGATTGGAAGTAGGGTGAGCAGTTAAGAGCTATGATACTGATCCAGGTGAGACTCAAAGGGGACTTGCAAAGGGTGGACCCATGAAGTTGTGTTTGGGTAATGGTATTGATTAGACCTGGATAAAGTATGGGAGGGGGACTGAAAATGACTTGTAGATTATCCCATCAATCCCACACCACTATTATGGCTCTAGAACTCTGTGGCCCCAGAGATTTCCAGATCACCTTATGCAGTAAGGCAAATGGCTTTTCCTGGATACGTCCTCTATCAGTACCAACTTGCTCCTAGAACGGAAGCTATCTCTACCTTTAACGATCCAAATGCCCAGCTATGCTGTTGAACATATTTTTACTGAAAGTTTGGAATTTCAACACTGTTAGTGTCAGGCTCGGAGTTTCTGTCCGAAGACCAGGTGGTAGGTGTAGCTTTCTCTCCTCGACCAAAAGGAAATCTTTGTTCTCATAATATAGAGTCTAGAAACCCCACACTCCCACACAATCTCCCTCTTCTGCCCATCGTAGGTGACATTTCCTCTGCCCTTAGCCCTGGGTGATTAATAGGGATAAATCATTTCCTTGCATGAGAATCTTACGTATCCATCTACAATATACAGTTAGACCTTCCCTACCCAGAAGAAGCAGTTATAGTAGTGGACCTAAAACCTTGATGATTTATCTTAACTTTGTGTAGGGTACTGACATTCTAATTTTACATACGTATTTGGGGAAAACTTGTATCTAATAATAAACTCCAATTTTCATTACAAAATGAAACATTTAATATATTATTCTGCAACATCTGTATATAGGTTTATGGTTACTTTGTTAGATTCTCAAAGAACAATGGGTAGGAATTTGCTTTATTTTACACTTTTGACTAAATCAAGTTTTTATTTAATGGTTTTCTCAATGAATGTTTGGCTTGTTTTAGAACAGAGATTCTTCTCTAAAAATAATTGGTTTTCAATCCAGAAACCAATTGTAACAGCACTTTTATTTGGCAATTTTCCATAAATAAAACAATAAAGAAATTAAAAATTACTCTTCGATTGCTCCTCCGTTTATGATCATTACCTGTGTGTACTGGCTGTTTCACCATTTTAAAAAGTTTTCAAAGGAATCTTATAACAACATTCAGCCAGACAATATTCTTCACACGTACATTCCGTGTATCACTTTTACCTCAGATATGTTTCCATCAATGGCTCCATGAGCTACCTCATGACTTAATCCAAGTCTTTATCCAATTTCAAAGTCTGAGATCATGTGGAAACACAGATAATGTATCCCCAGAGGGTTTTCTGGATTTCTGTGTCATCCATTTATACTTCTTTCTGATTCTCAGGCACATTTATTTCCTCTGACCTATGCTTCCTCTTGCTTTACTGGCAGTTAAAGCAAGATGCTGTTTCCTACCTGAGAAGCCATCAAGGAAACTCACCTATTTATTCTTTCTTTTTTTTTCTTTCTTTCTTTTTAAATTTTTATTTTATATTGGAGCATAGTTGATTAACAATGTTTTGTTAGTTTCAAATGTACAGCAAAGTGACTCAGTTATACGTATACATGTATCTATTATTTTTCATATTCTTTTCTCATTTAGGTTATTACAGAATATTGAACAGCGTTCCCTGTGCTATACAGTAGGTCCTTGTTGTCACCTATTTTAAAGATGTCAGTGTGTACATGTCAACCCCAGACCCTCAATCTACAGTACCAGTTCTTCTAGGTTCTGGCTTTGAATCCTGACTCAAACTATCTGACCTTTTACCTTTTACTTTTCAGTATGAGTGTTCCATTATCCCTCCCATCCTTCCCAGCACTAGGGACTCATTTAAACATCTGATTTCCAGCAGAAAATAACTTACTTTCCTCAAAGCCCAGAGCTTCGTTTGTACAACGAAGATTGATAGAATTGTTTCTCTAGCTTGGTTGAAAAGTTTTTTCTCTAGCAAGTTGATTTGATGTTTACTACAGCTCTCTGCTACCCCAGTAGTCCTATTTTATATATGAATCACATATAAAGAAACCCAAGATAGGGACTCTACCCACATTTTCCAAGATGATTTTTTAAAATCTCCCTCATCTTTCAGCACAGAATACCATATGCAAGAGGACCTCTATTTTGCCCCCTACTTAAAACAGAGAAAAATCTAATTTATTCTATTGAAACTAATTTCCTCTGTTAATTTTTGATGATACATGTTTATTTAAATTTAAAAATGGGAAGAGAGAATATAATATTCTGGGAAATTTTTATTTTTGGGGTTATATTTGATTTTTTTTAATTAAAAAAATATTTTATTGGAGTATAGTTTGATTTACAACGTTGTGTTAGTTTCAGGTGTACAGCAAAGTGAATCAGTTATACATATACATATATCCACTCTTTTTTTAGATTCTTTTCCCATATAGGCCATTACAGAGTACTGAGTAGAGTTCCCTGTGCTATACAGTAGTTTCTTATTAGTTATCTGTTTTATATACAGTAATGTATATATATCAGTCCCAATCTCCCAATTTATACCTCCCCACCTTATCCCCTGGTAACCATAAGTTTGTTTTCTACATCTGTGACTGTACTTCTGTTTTGTAAATAAGTTCATTTGTGCCCTTTTTTAAGATTCCACATGTAAGTGGTATCATATGCTATTTGTCTTTCTCTGTTTGACTTACTTTACTCAGTATGACAACCTCTAGGTCCATCCATGTTGCTGTAAATGGCATTATTTTGTCTTTTTTATGGCTAAGTAATATTTCATTGTATATATGTACCACATCTTCTTTATCCATTCTTCTGTTGATGGACATTAGGTTGTTTCCATGTCCTGGCTATTGTAAATAGTGCTGCCTAGCCACCATATTCGGGGAAAATTTTAAATCCCGCCATTTTCTCCCAAGCACTTTCCCATCTTTCTCTGGTGTTATTTGTCCTTTTACCTTCAGTGTCTCAATTGATGTTATACAGATGCCATATTTCTGTCAGAGCAAACTTTCCTTGGGGAGAATCCTTACCATCCAACTTCATGGGTGTCTGTAATCAAGTGAGTAGCCAGGTGAAGAGCCGAAAGAATCATAGCACACCTGTAGCACTGAGTCAACAAAGTGAGAAGGTGTGTCCATTGTGGCCCAGCCAGCTCTGGCTTACACACTTTTCCTCTGTCCAAATGGATGAGATGCGGCAGTTGTGACTGCAAAGCCAGGAAGTTGTAGGGTAAAAAGCACTCATGCATATGTTTTACTCTCATAGGCTGACAACTCCACATATTCATTCCAACATCTGGATAAGAACAGAAATATTGGAATATTTTCCATTTCCAAGAGAAGATTCTAGGGTCATTCAGCTAATCAAAGCCATACTTTGATGTCAGGTACAAAGGGATGATGCCTCTAACTTTTTTCTAGTCTGCCAGAGTTCTGAATATGGAAAGTCCAGTGATACCAATCTGTGGGCTGTATAATCTGAGGGGACTTTTGGGGGACTTAGAATTAGCAAATTATTTTTAAATGTTTCATTGCCTTCCTTTTCCCAGGCAAAATAGAATTACAAATGCAGACGCATATCTTTCCACATCATCAAATCTAACTCATAGGTAGAAATTCTCTGGTATTCTAACCCTAAAGATTTTAGATTCTAAAGACACTTGATAGCTCTAAAGTTTTGTTAACATAGTCCACGGCAATCTATAATCAAGTCAGTTGAAGTTATATTTAACTGCACTAATACTGTCACCCTCAAAATTCATAATGAGTTTTCTATAGATTTCTGTGCAGACATAATCCTTTAAACTATTCTGCATATTACACAGGATAATACCATGATTAAATGATGTAAAAAGGAATTTGAATTTTGGTGCATGATATAGTCACCTCTTCTTTTTTTTTTTTGAGTTCATAGATTTTTATTTTATTGCATTTTCTCTTTAAAATTTTAATCTAATTATTATTATTAATTATTATAGGTACAATTATCTTATTTTATTAATTTCAACTCTTACCTTTCTAATTTTCTCTCTTCTACTTTCTTCTTTTTTTTTTTTAAACATCTTTATTGGGGTATAATTGTTTGACAATGGTGTGTTAGTTTCTGCTTTATAACAAAGTGAATCAGTTATACATACACATATGTTCCCATATGTCTTCCCTCTTGCGTCTCCCTCCCTCCCACTCTCCCTATCCCACCCCTCCAGGCTGTCACAAAGCACCGAGCTAATATCCCTGTGCCTTGCGGCTGCTTCCCCCTAGCTATCTACCTTACTACATTTGTTAGTGTGTATATGTCCATGACTCTCTCTCGCCCTGTCAAAGCTCACCCTTCCCCCTCCCCATATCCTCAAGTCCGTTCTCCAGTAGGTCTGCGTCTTTATTCCTGTCTTACCCCTAGGTTCTTCATGACATTTTTTTTTCCATTAAATTCCACATATATGTATTAGCATACGGTATTTGTCTTTTTCTTTCTGACTTACTTCACTCTGTATGACAGACTCTAGGTCTATCCATCTCATTACAAATAGCTCAATCTCATTTCTTTTTAAGGCTGAGTAATATTCCATTGTATATATGTGCCACATCTTTTTTATCCATTCATCCGATGATGGGCACTTAGGTTGTTTCCATCTCCGGGCTATTGTAAATAGAGCTGCAATGAACATTTTGGTACATGACTCTTTTTGAATTTTGGTTTTCTCAGGGTATATGCCCAGTAGTGGGATTGCTGGGTCATATGGTAATTCTATTTGTAGATTTTTAAGGAACCTCCATACTGTTCTCCATAGTGGCTGAACCAATTCACATTCCCACCAGCAGTGCAAGAGTGTTCCCTTTTCTCCACACCCCCTGCAGCATTTATTGTTTCTAGATTTTTTATGATGGCCATTCTGACTGGTGTGAGATGATATCTCATTGTAGTTTTGATTTGCATTTCTCTAATGATTAATGATGTTGAGCATTCTTTCATGTGTTTGTTGGCATTCTGTATATCTTCTTTGGAGAAATGTCTATTTAGATCTTCTGCCCATTTTTGGATTGGGTTGTTTGTTTTTTTGTTATTGAACTGCATGAGCTGCTTGTAAATTTTGGAGATTAATCCTTTGTCAGTTGCTTCATTTGCAAATATTTTCTCCCATTCTGAGGGTGGTCTTTTGGTCTTGATTATGGTTTCCTTTGCTGTGCAAAAGCTTTGAAGTTTCATAAGGTCCCATTTGTTTATTTTTGTTTTTATTTCCATTACTCTAGGAGGTGGGTCAGAAAGGATCTTGCTGTGATTTATGTCATAGAGTGTTCTGCCTATGTTTTCCTCTAAGAGTTTGATAGTTTCTGGCCTTACATTTAGGTCTTTAATCCATTTTGAGCTTATTTTTGTGTATGGTGTTAGGGAGTGATCTAATCTCATACTTTTACATGTACCTGTCCAGTTTTCCCAGCACCATTTATTGAAGAGGCTGTCCTTTCTCCACTGTACATTCCTGCCTCCATCATCAAAGATAAGGTGACCATATGTGTGTGGGTTTATCTCTGGGCTTTCTATCCTGTTCCATTGATCTATCTTTCTGTTTTTGTGCCAGTACCATACTGTCTTGATTACTGTAGCTTTGTAGTATAGTCTGAGGTCAGGGAGCCTGATTCCTCCAGCTCCTTTTTTCGTTCTCAAGATTGCTTTGGCTATTCGGGGTCTTTTGTGTTTCCATACAAATTGTGAAATTTTTTGTTCTAGTTCTGTGAAAAATGCCAGTGGTAGTTTGATAGGGATTGCATTGAATCTGTAGATTGCTTTGGGTAGTAGAGTCATTTTCACAATGTTGATTCTTCTCATCCAAGAACATGGTATATCTCTCCATCTATTTGTATCATCTTTAATTTCTTTCATCAGTGTCTTATAATTTTCTGCATACAGGTCTTTCATCTCCTTAGGTAGGTTTATTCCTAGATATTTTATTCTTTTTGTTGCAGTGGTAAATGGGAGTGTTTTCTTGATTTCACTTTCAGATTTTTCATCATTAGTACATAGGAATGCCAGAGATTTCTGTGCATTAATTTTGTATCCTGCTACTTTACCAAATTCATTGATTAGCTCTAGTAGTTTTCTGGTAGCATCTTTAGGATTCTCTATGTATTGTCTCATGTCATATGCTAACAGTGACAGCTTTACTTCTTCTTTTCCGATTTGGATTCCTTTTATTTCCTTTTCTTCTCTGATTGCTGTGGCTAAAACTTCCAAAACTATGTTGAATAAGAGTGGTGAGAGTGGGCAACCTTGTCTTGTTCCTGATCTTAGTGGAAATGCTTTCAGTTTTTCACCATTGAGGATGATGTTTGCTGTGGGCTTGTCATATAGGGCCTTTATTATGTTGAGGAAAGTTCCCTCTATGCCTACTTTCTGCAGGTTTTTTACCATAAATGGGTGTTGAATTTTGTCGAAAGCTTTCTCTGCATCTATTGAGATGATCATATGGTTTTTCTCCTTCAATTTGTTAATATGGTTTATCACATTGATAGATTTGCATATATTGAAGAATCCTTGCATTCCTGGAATAAACCCCACTTGATCATGGTGTGTGATCCTTTTAATGTGCTGTTGGATTCTGTTTGCTAGTATTTTGTTGAGGATTTTTGCATCTATGTTCATCAGTGATATTGGCCTGTAGTTTTCTTTCTTTGTGACATCCTTGTCTGGTTTTGGTATCAAGGTGATGGTGGCCTTGTAGAAGGAATTTGGGAGTGTTCCTCCCTCTGCTATATTTTGGAAGAGTTCGAGAAGGATAGGTGTTAGCTCTTCTCTAAACGTTTGATAGAATTCACCTGTGAAGCCATCTGGTCCTGGGCTTTTGTTTGTTGGAAGATTTTTAATCACAGTTTCAATTTCAGTGCTTGTGATTGGTCTGTTCATATTTTCTATTTCTTCCTGATTCAGTCTTGGCAGGTTGTTCATTTCTAAGAATTTGTCCATTTCTTCCAGATTGTCCATTTTATTGGCATAGAGTTGCTTGTAGTAATCTCTCATGATTTTTTTTATTTCTGCAGTGTCAGTTATTACTTCTCCTTTTTCATTTCTAATTCTATTGATTTGAGTCTTCTCCCTTTTTTTCTTGATGAGTCTGGCTAGTGGTTTATCTATTTTGTTTATCTTCTCAAAGAACCAGCTTTTAGTTTTATTGATCTTTGCTATCGTTTCCTTCATTTCTTTTTCATTTATTTCTGATCTGATTTTTATGATTTCTTTCCTTCTGCTAGCTTTGGGGTTTTTTTGTTCTTCTTTCTCTAATTGCTTGAGGTGCAAGGTTAGGTTGTTTATTCGAGATGTTTCCTGCTTCTTAAGGTGGGCTTATATTGCTATAAACTTCCCCCTTAGAACTGCTTTTGCTGCATCCCATAGGTTTTGGGTCGTTGTGTCTCCATTGTCATTTGTTTCTAGGTATTTTTTGATTTCCTCTTTGATTTCTTCAGTGATCACTTCGTTGTTAAGTAGTGTATTGTTTAGCCTCCATGTGTTTGTATTTTTTACAGATCTTTTCCTGTAATTGATATCTAGTCTCATGGCATTGTGGTCAGAAAAAATACTTGATACAATTTCAATTTTCTTAAATTTACCAAGGCTTGATTTGTGACCCAAGATATGATCTATCCTGAGAATGTTCCATGAGCACTTGAGAAAAATGTGTATTCTGTTGTTTTTGGATGGAGTGTCCTATAAATATCAATTAAGTCCATCTTGCTTAATGTATCATTTAAAGCTTGTGTTTCCTTATTTATTTTCATTTTGGATGATCTGTCCATTGGTGAAAGTGGGGTGTTAAAGTCCCCTACTATGAATGTGTTACTGTCGATCTCCCCTTTTATGGCTGTTAGTATTTGCCTTATGTATTGTGGTGCTCCTATGTTAGGTGCATAAATATTTACAATTGTTATATCTTCTTCTTGGATCGATCCCTTGATCATTATGTAGTGTCCTTCTTTGTCTCTTTTAATAGTCCTTATTTTAAAGTCTATTTTGTCTGATATGAGAATTGCTACTCCAGCTTTCTTTTGGTTTCCATTTGCATGGAATATCTTTTTCCATCCCCTTACTTTCAGTCTGTATGTGTCTCTAGGTCTGAAGTGGGTCTCTTGTAGACAGCATATATAAGGGTCTTGTTTTTGTATCCATTCAGCCAATCTGGGTCTTTTGGTGGGAGCATTTAGTCCACTTACATTTAAGGTAATTATCGATATGTATGTTCCTATTCCCATTTTCTATATTGTTTTGGGTTCGTTATTATAGGTCTTTTCCTTCTCTTGTGTTTCTTGTCTAGAGAAGTTCCTTTAGCAGTTGTTGTAAAGCTGGTTTGGTGGTGCTGAACTCTCTCAGCTTTTGCTTGTCTGTAAAGGTTTTAATTTCTCCATCAAATCTGAATGAGATCCTTGCTGGGTAGAGTAGTCTTGGTTGCAGGTTTTTCTCCTTCATCACTTTCAGTATGTCCTGCCACTCCCTTCTGGCTTGTAGGGTTTCTGCTGAGAGATCAGCTGTTAACCTTATGGGGATTCCCTTGTGTGTTATTTGTTGTTTTTCCCTTGCTGCTTTTAATATGCTTTCTTTGTATTTAGTTTTTGACAGTTTGATTAATATGTGTCTTGGCGTATTTCTCCTTGTATTTATCCTGTATGGGACTCTCTGTGCTTCCTGGACTTGATTAACTATTTCCTTTCCCATATTAGGGAAGTTTTCAACTATAATCTCTTCAAATATTTTCTCAGTCCCTTTCTTTTTCTCTTCTTCTTCTGGAACCCCTATAATTCGAATGTTGGTGCGTTTAATGTTGTCCCAGAGGTCTCTGAGACTGTCCTCAGTTCTTTTCATTCTTTTTTCTTTATTCTGCTCTGCAGTAGTTATTTCCACTATTTTATCTTCCAGGTCACTTATCCGTTCTTCTGCCTCAGTTATTCTGCTATTGATCCCATCTAGAGTACTTTTAATTTCATTTATTGCGTTGTTCATCGTTGCTTGTTTCATCTTTATTTCTTCTAGGTCCTTGTTAACTGTTTCTTGCATTTTGTCCATTCTACTTCCAAGATTTCGGATCATCCTTACTATCATTATTCTGAATTCTTTTTCAGGTAGACTGCCTATTTCCTCTTCATTTGTTAGGTCTGGTGCATTTTTATCTTGCTCCTTCATCTGCTGTGTGTTTTTCTGTCTTCTCATTTTGCTTATCTTACTGTGTTTGGGGTCTCCTTTTTGCAGGCTGCACGTTCGTAGTTCCCGTTGTTTTTGATGTCTGTCTCCAGTGGCTAAGGTTGTTTCAGTGGGTTGTGTAGGTTTCCTGGTGGAGGCAACTAGTGCCTGTGTTGTGCTGGATGAGGCTGGATCTTGTCTCTCTAGTGGGCAGGTTCACGTCTGGTGGTGTGTTTTGGGGTGTCTGTGGCCTTATTATGATTTTAGGCAGCCTCTCTGCTAATGGGTGGGGTTGTGTTCCTGTTTTGCTAGTTGTTTGGCATAGGTTGTCCAGCACTGTGGCTTGCTGGTCGTTGAGTGAAGCTGGGTGCTGGTGTTAAGATGGAGGTCTCTGGGAGATTTCCGCCGTTTAATATTATGTGGAGCTGGGAGGTCTCTTGTTGACCAGTGTCCTGAAGTTGGCTCTCCTACCTCAGAGGCAGAGCCCTGACTCCTGGCTGGAGCACCAAGAGCCTTTCATCCACACGGCTCAGAATAAAAGGGAGAAAAAGTAGAGAGAATTAGTAGAAGCATGAGGAAAGAAAGAAGGAAAGGAGGAAAGGAAGGAAGGAAGAAAGAAGCAAAGAAGGAAAGAAAGGAGGGAGGGAGGGAGGGAGGAAGGAAGGAAGGAGGGAAAGAAGGAAAAAAGACAGAAAGAAAGAAGATACAGTAAAAATAAAATAAAGTATAATATAGTTATTGAATTAAAAAATATTTAGAAAAAAAAAAAAAGGGACGGATAGAACCTTAGGACAAATGTTGGAAGCAAAGCTATACAGAGAAAATCTTACACAGAAGCATACACATACACCTTCACAAAAAGAGGTAAAGGGGGAAAAATCTTAAATCTTGCTCTCAGAGACCACCTCCTCAATTTGGGGTGATTCGTTGTCTAAAGGAGGGAAGGAAGGAAGGAAAGAAAGAAAGAAAGAACGAAGGTAAAGTATAATAAAGTTATTACAATTAAAATTAATTATTAAGAAAAAAAATTTTTTTTAAAAACCATGGACGGATAGAGCCCTAGGACAAATGGTGGAAGCAAGAGTATACAGACAAGATCTCACACAGAAGCATACACGTACCCATTCACAAAAAGAGGAAAAGGGAAAAAAATCATAGATCTCGCTCCTAAATTCCACCTCTTCAATTTGGGATCATTCCTTGTCTATTCAGGTATTCCACAGATGCAGGGTACATCAAGTTGATTGTGGAGCTTTAATCCGCTGCTTCTGAGGCTGCTGGGAGAGATTTCCCTTTCTCTTCTTTGTTCTCACAGCTCACAGGAGCTCAGCTTTGGATTTGGCCCTGCCTCTGCGTGTAGGTCGCTGGAGGGCGTCTGTTTTCTGCTCAGACAGGACGGGGTTAAAGGAGCCGCTGATTCGGGGGCTCCGGCTCACTCAGGCCGGGGGTGGGGGTTGGAAAGAGGGGCACTGCGTGCGGGGCGGGCCTGCGGCGTCAGAGGCGGCGTGACGTTGCGGCAGAGGCCGGCGTGACGTTGCACCAGCCTGAGGCCCGCCGTGCGTTCTCCCGGGGAAGTTGTCCCTGGTTCCCGGGAACCTGGCAGTGGCGGGCTGCACAGGCTGCGCGGAAGAGGGGTGTGGAGAGTGACCTGTGCTCGCACACAGGCCCCTTGGTGGCAGCAGCAGCAGCCTTAGCGTCTCCCGCCCGTCTCTGGGGTTTGCGCTTTTAGCCGCGGCTCGCGCCTGTCTCTGGGGTTCGCGCTTTTAGCCGCGGCTCGCGCCCGTCTCTGGAGCTCCTTTAAGCAGCGCTCTTAAACCCCTCTCCTCGCGCACCAGGATACAAAGAGGAAAGAAAAAGCCTCTTGCCTCTTCGGCAGGTGCAGGCTTTTCCCCGAACTCCCTCCCGGCTAGTCGTGGTACCCTAACCCCTTCAGGCTATGTTCAAGCCGCCAACCCCAGTCCTCTCCCTGCGCTCCGTCCAAAACCGAAATCCGAGCCTCAGCTCGCAGCCCCGCCCGCCCCGGCGGGTGAGCAGACAAGCCTCTCGGGCTGGTGAGTGCCGGTCGGCACCGATCCTCTGTGCGGGAATCTCCCCGCCTTGCCCTCCGCACCCTGTTGCTGTGCCCTCCTCCGCGGTCCCGAAGCTCCCCCCTCCGCCTCCCGCAGTCTCCGCCCGCGGAGGGGCTTCCTGGTGTGTGGAAACTTTTCCTCCTTCACAGCTCCCTCCCACTGGCGCAGGTGCCGTCCTTATTCTTTTGTCTCTGTTTTTTCTTTTTTTCTTTTGCCCTACCCAGGTACGTGGGGAGTTTCTTGCCTTTTGGGAGGTCTGAGGTCTTCTGCCAGCGTTCAGTAGGTGTTCTGTAGGAGTTGTTCCACGTGTAGATGTATTTCTGGTGTATCCGTGGGGAGGAAGGCGATCTCCGCGTCTTACTCTTCCGCCATCTTCAAGGTCCCCCCCCCCGTCACCTCTTCTTTATGACAGCTAATTTTTAATTTGCGTGTAGAAAAATCAGGCTACCTGGAACTTCCCAGGTTCCGTAGAAATAGCTAAGTGCAAAGTATATTCATCAGCTCTAAATTGGTTTTCCCTTGGACTTTCCCTCCCCAACTCAAAAATAAATACCCTAAAGAACAAATTCTGATGTCAGTGTTTTTCTAGTTTTATAACACATTTAGTAGCATACCAAAATGGATTGAAGACTTCATTGAGAGTCATTATCAAAGATGACTGGAAGGATAAATCAGATTTCAAAGGAGTGATGCTTGCTTTATTTTGTAAAGCTCAGGTCCGTAATCCATGGTATTCCAATTAAGCTACACTATCAATGCAGTCCAGAAAAATTTTCCCCAGACTTGATATGAAAGCTGAAATCTAGCTGAGGTCCTCTCCCCTAGAGAAGGTGTTCCATGACAAAGGGTTGAGCAGAAGAGGAGTTGGATATGGAGGGAGTGGGCACGGTTAGCATCATTTGGAATCTAGGGGATTTGGTCCTCTCTGGGTCTATCACGTGTGATGGTAGGATACGGGCTGGGCCAAGGCTGTGGGGCCTTGCTTGGAAGAAGTGAGAATATTCATAGATGGGTTGCTATGGATTACTACTGCGGTCCACCCAGACTCTCAAAAATGCATCTGTGACAAAGAAGTCCACTTTTCTCCCAATTCAGAGGAGCAGAGAAATGTCGGAGAAAGAGATGATTAATATACATGCCTTCCACTAAAATTCTTCCAAGTCCAGGAGGCTCTCTGTGTGTGGTCTTGCAGAAAAAAGGCAGTGTGGTTGAATTTAAAAGTCAAAAAGGTTAATGGTGGTCAGATCAACAGTCTGAGGGATAAAAAACAACACATACAATTGGATGGGTTTCAAGCAGATCTCAATATTCTCATCACAGACGGTGAATAATAAAGGGAACATGAAAAAACAGGAATTTGGATTCAGTTCAGATGATCTCAAAGGTTAAACGTCTGGATAGTGTTAACTCTCTAACTTAAAGATACTTTCTCATAAAACTTCGGGAACTTTTTTCCCTTTAACATTAGCAGAAATACCATATTTCCTGAGTTGTCTCTCTTAACTCCTTTAGGCCTGCGTCCAGAAGATAAGACAGGTCATCTCCTCAGCTCTGTAGGCCTTTGATCAAGGTCCACAGTTCAAAAACGGCCTTTGTTCTGCTTGTCTCTTAGGGCCTGTTAGTGCCTTGGCTAGTGGCTGGGTGGCTTGAATATGGCTTCTCCTGCCCTTTCTGTCTTTAATGCCATCCCAGGCTGGGCTAGGCATGTACTAATAGAGCTGCTGTGTTTCACTGCAGGAAGTGGGTACCTTTTCAGGGAGAGTGAGGTGAGGCCCATGTCTAATTTGTTTAATAGGTTGTAAACAGCTTTGGGATATTTCAGGATGAAAAGCTGCATTTAAAGGTAAGGTGTTATTATAAAGAGTGGTAATAATAGTAATAATAGTCATTAGTGTTCTAATAAAATACGAACAAAGGAAATAAGAACATGTATTTTTAATAATCTGATGCTAACACAACAAACCAAACAAAATAAATAAGTGAAACCAGCTTTTTGCGTCTTCGGAATTGATGATGACTTGCCCAGTGAATATATATGTACATCTTTGCAGGACGATATGTGAAAGCTATCATGTGTGATAAGGAATTTAAAAAATAACCAAATGGTTCCTATATTCCTTCAGTACATTTGAATCTAACTTCAGCATTTACTAAAAGAAAATAGCAACTTGGCTGGGTACACGGTGTAAACCTACGTGCTGTCAATTGCCAAGAAAAAATAAAGTACTTCCTCCCTTCTAGCCAGTTCTTCCTCTCCTTATGGGGAAAAAAAAAGGGTCGGGAGGGGTTCTATGAGCACATGGATTGTAGCTGATCACCTTCTCTTGCAGGTACTTCTAATTAATGTGGTTTTAGGAAATTCAAATTTTCTTTGGTTAGACAGGGAACTAGCAAAGTGTTTCTAAATCTAGAGATGTGTGCATAAGGCGATGTAGGATATCCAGGTAGATAGAAACTGCCCCATGGAAATATTCTCAAATGATGATAAAGATAAGCTAATAATAACAATTTGTGCTTACCATAAATTAAGGGGCGTTTCCAACCCTCAAGTTTCCTTCTGCTGACAAATAGGTATTTGAGCGTGTGAGCAAGTGTGTGTGTGTGTTTTCTCTCATCTATGTTGACCAGATACTCCGACGAACATTACCAACAGGAAATGCAGGGCATGGGTGTCTGGAGGTGGTTTGCTGGCATTAGACGTAGCAAACCTTTGAAAAGCAGGAACCTCTTCCTGGAAGTAGGGGGATGGGAAATGCCCTGCCTCTTAGTTAGTCTGTTTGTGAAGGGCTGTCTTTGAAACATCTAAGTGTTGAGATTTTCTCCTGGGAGAAAGAAGTAGGATTTAGACAAAGCAAGGCTTGATTCATGGTATAATCTTGCTCCAGAAAGGAATTAGAAATTAATTTCTTCTTATAGATGAATGGTTTGGCTCACAACTAGATGTATACATAAGGTGATGTGGATTTGCTGTGTCTATTGTAATGGGATTTTCCCTCTGCTTTAGATAGATGCCTTTATATGTTAAGGAACTACTTACCAAGAGAATAGAGATCAGTATGTCAATTATGCTTATAAGTTCATATATTCATTATTCACACAATAAACCTTTCTTGAATGCTTAATATAAGGCAGCCGTGTTATTTCAAAATGATATAGGTGTGCATAATTCTAAGCCATTTCCTATGTGAAATACGCTAAGATTATCATACTGGTAACTGTGACACATGAAGGAGCTGGATTCTAGGAAGAAAGTAGACAATTTGCGGCTTGCATTTCTGAGTGATATCTGTTACTGTCACTGTGTTGTGTCCCTTTCTATACATTATCTTGTTAATCCTCATTTAATAGTAGACCATTATTATTTTATTTTAGAAATGTGGAAACAAGTCTTAGGTTGTTATCAGTTTGCTGGGGCTGCCATTACAAAGTCCGCAGACTGTGTGGCTTACACAATAGAAATGTATTTTCTCCCAGTTCTGGAGTTCCCCATTATAGAAAAGTGCCCAGTTTGTCAAGGGGTGAGAACTGTTTCCCTGTACCTTGGGGGTCTTAGCTCTGAAAAGTGGACACCCACAGAAAGTTCTCCACTCACACTTCTCTCATCTGGCTCTGGGGACCTTCCTGTAAGTAAAACCGGCCAGACCGCATGCTGGCCGATCAGGGTGTGCCTGGTCATGCTTGAATTCTCAAAGGGAATACAGCGCAATCTGTGAGCCTTTCGATCACCAGACAATAACTAACTTCACTCGAAGTGTTTAATGAACGGAGGGAGGTGCCTACTTACTTTCGCGTGTGTTCTACTGTGGCAGATGAGTTTAATCACTTCATGCAGCAGGAGGACTTGAGCGGGTATTGCACTCAGGTAAAAGTTGGAGGGGAAAATATACAGATAGGTGTGCATGTTAGAACTGTGGCTGCAGGTCTCCCGGGGGCCCCGTGTGTATTCACGTGGTACTCTTCGGTCTGAGGAGCACCGTTGTGGGAGTGATCTCGCCCGTGCACAGCAGTAAGCTCTGGGCCTAGGCAGGGTGGGTGCCCTGTGCTGTTATTGCTTCGCATAGGAGGAAGCTGAGGCTCACCTGGAGAGAGTGACCTTCCAAATCCTACAGCAGTAGGTGCCGAAGCAGATTGAAACCCAGGCCTTCTGATTCCTACTCTTCTACTCCAGCCATTCCCAGCTTCTTCTACTCCAATGCATCACCCTCTGCTTTGCAAAGACAAGTTTCCTGTCGTAACCATGCTAAGCAGCGTGGGAACGCGACCTACCTAGAAGGAGGTCTTCTCTCCGCCTCAGGACCACTCATCTGTAACCTGCCAGGGGGCTGATACCTTCCCTTGTCAGGTCTCAGCGTCAAGATTACTTTCTTAGAGAGTATGTCAGTGACCCTCCTCTCAAAAGGAGATTCCCACTCCCACCCAGTCATGTTTTATCACATCGTCCTGTTTGTTTCCTTTATGGTACTTGATATATTTTTGTAATTACCTTGTTGTGTGTTTGTTTACCTGTTTGTGATCTCTCTCCTCCATGACACAGCAGCTTCATCCAGAGAGGGAGCTGGGGAACCCTGCTGGCCCCTTGCACTCAGTGCCCACAGCAGCGTCGGTGCACAGCAGGTGTTCAAGACCGACACCAGCCAGGGAAGCAGGACAAGTGCTACTACATAGAGTCATCCTAAGGCTCACAAAGTGGAAAGGAGGCATCCTTCATATCCTGGATGAATCTCTTACTCTCTATTTGATCTTGAGAGACTCATTTTAACCTCTGCTATGGGCTGAATTATGTCCTCCCAACCCCCAGATTCATATGTTGAAGTCCTTACACCCAGTACCTCAGAATGTGACTATATTTGGACACAGGGTCCTTACAGAGGTAACTAAGTTAAAATGAAGTCATTAGGGTAGCCCTAATCCAATATAAGCAGTGTCCTAATGAGAAGAGGAAATTTGGACACAGACACGTATGGAGGAAGACAATGTGAAGATACAGCCAGAAGAAGGCCCATCTAAAAGCCCAAGAGAGTTCTCAGAAGAAACTAACTCTGCCAATACTTTGATCTCAGACTTCTAGCCTCCAGAACCATGAGAAAATACATTTCTGTTGCTTAAGCTACACAGTCTGTGGACTTTGTTATGGCAGCCCTACCAAATTGATACCACCTCTCTAAGACTTATTTCTTCATCTCTAAAATAAAAAAAAAAAAAGTCACTACTATTAGATGAGGCTTAATGAGATAATGTATAGAAAGGGACATAACAGGGACAGTAATGTAGACATCACTCAGAAATGCAAGCCACAAATTGTCTACTTTCTTCCTAGAATCCAGCTCCTTCATATGTCATCGTTATTAGTATGATAAACTTAGCAGATTTCACATAGGAAATGGTTTAGAATTATGCAAGCCTATATCATTGTGCAGTAACACAATGACTGCTTTATATTAAGTATTCAAGAAATGTCTGTCTCTCTGAGGGGAGAGTGTGAGGTCATAGGCTCTTTCCAGCCTCCCCGCCTTTGTGCAAGCTGTTCCTTGTGCTTGGAATGCTCTTTCCCCAAATCTTGGCATGACTCGTTCCTTCTCATCATTCTCTTCCCACCTCAAATATCACTCATTAGAGAAGCCTTCTCTGACCACCCGGTTTACCTCCCCCGACCCAAATCACTTTCTACCATTCCCACTTCCTCTATTGTATTCACAGCACTTATCGCTCTGCATGTATTGCAAATATTTATTCCTTTATTGTCTTTTTTACCCTATGAGACACCACACTCCATGAGAGCTGGGACCCTAATGTATTCATCACTCTCTCCCAGTGCTTGGGTCTAAAGAGTTGGTCATTAAATAGCCAACAAATCGAAAAAAGAGATGACTGAATGTGGGAGACTTCGTCCCACAAAGCTGGGTCCTGGGGAAGGGGCTGATTCTGTGAACTGTACAGTATGACTTAAACCGTATTCTGGCCTTGGCCTCCAGGGACTTGGTTTCCTGGAGAGAAGAATTACTGAGGTGCTATAGGAGAATAATAGATAAAAGAGGAAAGCCAGGTAGACGTGGATTCCCAACCCAGCTTTGCAACTAAATGGGACGCTCCACTGGGGAAGGCACTCAAGCTCTCCAAGCCTCACTCTCAACAAAAAAGACTGGAAGTAATGCTGCCACTCTGCAGAACTGTTGGAAAGATTCACTGAAGTAATGTTTTCAAAGCACGCGGCAAATAGAAGCTCAATAAATGGCGTCAATTATTTTTAAGAGAGAAACTAAAAGGGCTAGCCACTCCTCCCTGTGTTTTGACCTAATAGAAGGAGTTTAAGGTAAGTCTAAAAACTTAAGAGCCATGCTGACAGTTTAATGTAAAGAGCTAGTGAGCCTTACCCCATCTGGAAAATGGAGACTAGATTTCTGATGCCCTGAACCCTGAGGGTCCTTCTTTTTTTTCCCCATTATATAAGACTATTTTATTTTTATTTTGAAGAACATGCTAAATTATGTACAGTTGTATTAGTACACACAGACAGTTAAGCCTATGAGGACAGAAACAGTTTGTTGAAATATTTTTTAAAAATTATTTCAATTGCATATAGTTGATTTACAATATTAGTTTCAGGTGTAAAACCTAGTGAGTTGATGTTTTTTTTTAGATTGTACTCTATTTAAAGTTATATCCTGAGGGTCCTTCTTGATCCTCTATTGGCCTCCCTTAGGCCACAGTGAATCCTACATCTGAAAGCCACGATTCTTTTATCTGCAGAATCATCTTCACACTGACGAAAATTTCCCAATTTTAAGAAGCAAGTTATTGAAATAGTTTGATATTTAATTACTCAATATTAATATCATAGGAAGAGGGCTTTAAAAGAGCCCCAAGGCACATTTCAGTGGCATCAGTCATTGTCAGAGCCAAGCTGCTGTGACATTTCTCATCTGTAACTTGAGGGAGGGAGAGAACTCACAATGCATCTCGTGCTGATTTATGCTGATTTCAGCAGGCTTACCGGGAAGGGAGCACCTGCATGAAGGATGTGTTCAGGATGTGTGCAGGTGTTCCTCAGGCTCTATTCTTACGACATGTTTGCTGAGTGATGATAAGTCATCATTTTCCTATGAGCGGCTGCCTAGTCCTTTCTCAGAATTCTGAATCATGCCAGGCTTGGGGCCATTTTCCCAGCAGGTACAGTCACCTGAGAAAGATAAAGGACCATGAGCATCCTCTCCCCATAGCCTCTTCCTTTCCTAGATAATCCCAAGGAAAAACACCAGGAACCAAGTTTATAAAAGAGTAAATGCCAAAGGGGACCGGGATATTCATTAGGGCTCAGCACGTACCAGGGAAACGATTAATACAGTTCCTGAATTTAGTTCCTGCAACTAAATTGCAGCCTTCGCCCTGCCTTGTCTGAAGAGTGAAGTCCGATTGTCCATTTCTCCACAGAGGTCACTGGACTGTTCTGAAGAACTGTGGGCTCCCCATCTTCAGGAACTTTCCAGACAGCCTCTTTCTTACCCTCTCTCTTCCTTCCCCAAGTAGCAATTCTGTAGATTCTGATGAATGATGCTTTTCTTTTCTGTAAAGCATTTGTGTAAGAACAGAAAAGAAAAGTTGCTTTTCCATCTTCCTCTGGAAGTAAAGAGATTTGAGACAAAAATATCTGGGTCTTGTATCCCACATCCCACGCCTCCACCATTCTGCCCGTGGATTACTTCCAACCAAATGCGCTCCTTGCCTTCCATCTTGCATCTAGTCTTTTGAAAGCAAATTTTATAATGTCACTTTCTTAAACCTCTCACTCACTACCTATCATCCCCCAAAGGTCAAATGTCATCATTTGGCTAACAAGTGTCTTCCTAATCTAGGCCCTCCCCATCCTGTAGAGCCTACTTCGCCTCCTTATGGCCCAGCCACAGAACCAGCTGTGTGTTCTGTTTCTGGCCCTTGTATGTGCTGCTACTAATACCTACTGCAGTGATTCTCAACCCTGGAGAGTCTTTTGAGATACCGTGTCCCAGACAAACTGCTTGGAAATCTCTGCGGATGGACTCGGAAATCTTCTCAGGTGACTTTAAAGAAGTACAGCCAGTGTTGAAAGCCACCAGGCCAGATGCTCAGCTCTGGCTGCAAGTTAAAGTCACGTGGGGGCACTTTTTTGTGTGTGTGTGTGCTCAGCCCACACTCAGGCCCATTACATCAGAATCTCCAAGCATGGGCCTCAGGCATCACTATTTTTTTTTTCTGAAATCTCCCTAGGGGCTTTCAATTTTGAGAAGCACTGTCCTCAAGGACGCTTTCCTATAATCCCTGGGTAACTTTTACTCAATCCTTAGGTCTCAGTGTGGATGGAACTTTCTGAGAAGCCTTCCCTGAGCCAGGTGCTCACATAGTGCCCTCGTGCAGTGAGGACTCAGCACGACTCCCCATCAGGCAGGGAGCCTCTCAAGGGCAAGGACGCTGTTGGAGCTCTCAGCGTCTAGGACAGGGCCTGTCATCCTAAGTGTGCAGCCACCAACAGTGCTTCCTCTGTGCTGGGAGCACCAAAGGGTTTCTGTCCTCATGGAGTGCCCAGTGCTCTCCCAAAATTCTCCATTCGCCCATCCTTTCAAGAGACAAAATGTGGCAGCAAACTACCCTTCTGCCCCAGAAGCATGGTACAGACACCCAGGAGCTAGAGCATAGCCCTGATCAGCTCCTAGTTTTACAGGGACATCCTCCAACAGAAGGAACTCCTATGAGGAATATTTCCAATCCTAAGAACTGTGTCCTTATGCTGTTAGGTCTCCAAATTAAAAAAATTAACACTGAGGACACTAGTAAGGAGAATGCCCAAAGGCTAATTTTCAGAGAAGATTCTGGACATACTTGTTTCCATTTAAATCATTACTATGAACAGAGGCAGGCTTCATCTGGAAGGTTCTAAATGCAACTTGTGAACAGCTGACTGAAGGAGACATGGTTGGAGTCATGGATGATGTTGTCTATCAACATGGAAGGATGACCATGGCAAGGGGATACTGAGTAAAAGAGTCTCAGAAGAATTGTTTATATGTCATTACTTTTCATCTCTGCAACAAAATACTTCTTTCCAGGCATTACAGGATCGTGCAGGGGGCTGGATTCAAGTCCTAGGTTTCCCACCAGCTGTGTGAACTTGGGCAACTTACTTACCCTCTCTGAACTTCAGTCTTCTGGACTGTTAAATGTGGACAATTAGGTTATTCATTTCAGAGTGTGGTTGTGATGATTAAATGAGACCATACAAGTAAAGTTCCTTAGCATAGTGTCTGGCCTACAGTGATTTAACTGTAAATATTTGCTATCGTTATTACATTCTCTAGCCAAAAGTGCGAAGCCCAGGGAAGAATTGCTCCGGAAGGTAAGTGAGCTAAGACAGAGGCTGGGGACATCATCGGAGACAGCATCCTCTTAGTCTTAGAGCTGCGTGTTCAGACAGAGGGATTGTAGGGAACCACAGGTTGCACAAGATCCATTTCTGTTCCCCATTGGAATTCAGCTCTAGGTTTTTATCAACACCCCTTTCAAGAACTTTGCATGACTACCCAACCATATTTTCCCTTCTTGCATGCTTTATTGCCTTCCCTTTCCTTTTCTCCTTATATCTGGACAGGTACGAAAACCAAACTCTGAAGGTGTCTTATTAGATCCAAGGACTTTCAGGTTTCTTCAAGTTCTTATTAATGGCTCATTGCTCTGGTACAGCCACCATCATTGGTGGTTGCTGGGGATTTTCTTATTTCTGTTCTGTGAAACTATTGTGACTTAATTATCATGAAAGCTTTTTTTATAAAGTTTCCCTTTAAGGAGTTTCCATTTGTTTAGGCATTCTTTCTTACTTGGGCCTTTTTAGTTAATGCTTTCTTCTCCACACATGTCAGGGACCTAAGGAAGTGAGTAAGAGAATGGGCTCCACATCAGACCAACCTTGGCTCTCGCCTCCAACACTTACTCATTCTCCGTCCTTGACCTCTACGATCCCCAGGACCATTCACAGCCTTTTCCTGGCTCCACATAAGTCCCTGCATAAGGGGCTTAGGATGAAATCTTCCATATGTTCTCAACCCTCTCCCTATATTTCCAGCTACAAAACTTTGTCAAAACTCAGTCAGCATTTCAGGAGTGCTATCAAAATATTGTTTATAAGCATGTATGTGAAAATTATCAAAGTAGAAAGTTATTTTATGAGTCAGAACATGTGGTTTCATCTGTATATGTTCAATTCTGTAAACCGTGGAAGATAGTAGTTTGACAAAACGTTAAGTATAGATTGGGGACTGAGATTGTGCTTTTTGAGAAAATAATCCTCTGCACTACTCAGTAAAAACCATCTGTCAAGACATCATCCATAAAGGAATAAAATCATCAGATAAGTCACTGCAGAAAGGAACAGACTCCGGGACCACCTCTACTTCAGGATCCCATCTGGCACATTCCTACTTTCAGCTTATCTGACTGGAAGACCCTTGGAACTGATTTGAACTCTCAGATCAGCTCCAAGGGGCTCTGCCCAAACATCGAAAATAAGGGCCCATGTTCTCTTCATTTTCATCTTTCATTTATATATGTTTAGTTGTAGTTTTTTGCATAAAAGGTAAAGCAGAGAGGATAGAAGGAATACACAGTATTTTAAAAATTGCTTCCTGGGCTTCCCTGGTGGTGCAGTGGTTGAGAGTCCGCCTACCCCGGTTCGGGAAGATCCCACATGCCGCGGAGCGGCTGGGCCGGTGAGCCATGGCCGCTGAGCCTCCGCGGCCGGAGCCTGTGCTCCGCAACGGGAGAGGCCACAACGGTGAGAGGCCCGCGTACCGCAAAAAAAAAAATTGCTTTCCCTTCCCTTCCTCCTTTTACTCTTGGTCCATTATTGATCTTTATCTTACCTGGACATCTGCCCATTACAAAGAGAATACTAAGAACCTTAATTTGGCCATTTATATTTAAATTTAACAGAGGGCTAGACTTTTCTAAGACTCAGTTTTCTAATCTATAAAATGGGGATAATAACACCTGGATTGTGGGGACTGAATATGACAGGGTACTTTCAAGGTCCTAGCCCAGTGCCTGGTATGTGGTCAGTGCTCACAAATGTTAGCTGTGACTCTGGTTGCTGTCAGCCTCAGACCACAAGTGCTAACCCCACAAACACACAGCTCATTTAATTTCTCTTTCAGGTGTGGCAATGCTACTGCGGTTCCATCTTCAGGTTTCTGGGATTTGTTTTTCCATTCATCCAACTACTCATAGATTTATTCACAGCATGTTATGTACTAGGGAAACTCATTATAGCGAATTCTTCTTGTTCTCTCAGGACTTTGATTTACACACTTAAGATTCGTAGAAAAACCTCACTCTTGACAGTGTTTTTTCGGTTTCTATCCTTCCTTGAATTGTACGATCCGTTTAAGATCTATTTGCCATGATTACATGTTTTACTCTTATGTAGTTCTCGGTGACACCACGTTAGTCACTCTGGGTAAACAGGTCTCCATATAGGTCACCGTGGAATAGGTTATTTGTTTGGTATCAGAGAACAAAGTACCATTCCTAGGATGGATTTCAAAGGTAGCTGAGATCCTTTCACCCTAGGCCTTGGGCATCACAGCTTAAGGTTTACCCACCTTATTGATCTTAATTTCCCTGCTTCCCTGCCTTTAACCCAGACAGGTTTTAAAAAGAGTGAGGCTTCTCTCAGCAGAAGCTTTATCTTCCTATTCCAGCTTCTCTCCCTCCTTCTCTCCATGACTTTGACTTCTCCTATGGTTACACCTTTTTGCCCACATCATCCACTGTACCAAGTGTGTGCAAACAATAGAACTTTCTGTGATGATGGAAACACACACACACATATATCTACATATATTTTAATATATAGCCACATGTCACTATTGATCACTTGAAATGTAGCTAGTAAAACCAAAGAAATATGTTTTTATTTTTAGTTAATCCCAGTTTAAATAACCACATGTGGCTAGTGGCTACAGTCTTGAACAACACAGCTCTATTTATGAGGTTTCGGCAGGCTACGTCTAGAAACTAGTAAGGAACTCTCATAGGTCCACGTGACCTAGGTGCCTGCGATCAGACTGAGACCCCCTCCCCTATCATTTTGCCCCTTGGAGGAGAGGGTTGAAAGTAAAAAATAGCAAACTTTTCCTCTTAGTTGTCCCCCTTTTTATTTCCTTATTAGGTGGATTAACAGCTCTTACTTAATGCATTCTTCTTGGCACCTAGATGCACATATTACCTAAGATAGTCACAGCAGCCCTAAAAGACAGTTACTATCCACATTTTATAGACAAGGCTCAGAAGAGTAAATATTGCAGACTTAATAAGCCACAGACCTGGGATTTAAACCAAGGTCTACCATAAAGAAATCCTGTCTTCTCACTGTCTCCCCTCTCCAGCCTATGACACATCCATCTTTGGGATTATTTGTCGCCATGGCACATTCAGAACACTGCCTGCTACCAAGTAATCCTGACTTCTTGGTCTGATTATCTATGATTCTTTTCACAGCTTTCCTCTGCTCCACATTTTTAATTCCTAGACTTACCCTTTCTCTTATATTTTCCCCATAAAAGGCCACCTTCTATTCAGTTCTCCCGGTTTCACTGTCCTGCACCCCTATCCAGCTGGCATCATACGTGTTAAGCTATTCTGGGTCATAGATCATTTCCTTACCATGTTTCCTATATGATTAAGCAGTGCAGAGCTGAGCTTTCAGTGCAGCTCCACAGATTCCTGTCTTAGTTTCCTAAGTCCATATTTATACTTGAACACCAACAGCTCCAGCTATTTTATATAGTCTCTTCCTAAAACTCACCAGTACCCCTTTAAGGAGATGAGATGCCTTTTAAAGGGCTGAGTCTTTTTTTTTTTTTTTGCTATCAACTCGCAAGACGCTTATAAAAAAAAAAATCCAATGGATATTCATGTTCAACTCACCCTCACGATTCATCAATGTGTTATTCTTTCCCATTTTGCTAGTGAAGAAACAGAGGCTCAGAATGATCTATTCAGTTTGTAGCAAACATATCAGGAAATCAGAAGGGGGTCCAAAAATAGAAGCTAGTTCAATGTGCAGCCTAAAATTAAGGCATGATACCCAAAACATTGGAGAGTCACCCCTTCCTAACAAAATCAAGGGTATTTATTTCCAAGCGTTTCTTGGAAATGAAAATAGGCAGAACTGGAAATACTATTTCAGACCACACACTCAGCCTGCTTCTCACAATAACCTGGCACTGGAGATTTCTCAAGAGTAAAGTAGCTCTTCTCTTTAAGTACACAGTCTGCTGAGGGCAATGAGTTAGGGGTAGAAACAGCAGTGAACTCTTTTTTTCCTAAGTGTGGCTGGATTTCTGAAAATACTCTGACAGCAGCATAAAGACAGTATCTCCAAGCGTGGATCAATCTAGGGTTCTAGCAACATGAGCAGTCTATAATGGCGGCTAAATGTATTTAATAAATGGGATTGGGAAAGGTTTGATTTAAGCCAGTTCACTTATTTTAGAGGTCTTTTTGGGCAGTTATTTCCAGACAGCTTATCCTTGGTAAAGTCTGAGTTATCTTCCTAAGTCAAAGAGTACTTTAGAGTATGGGAAGTCAACAACATTATCTTCTAAGGTTTCTTCATTGTTTGCGTGAAGCAAACTTCCATTATACTACATACTTTAAATGGAACTTCCTTTTAAATCCTCATTGGATTTTTTATTACCCTATTGCAAGGTCAACAGCAGCTATCCCAGCATGGGAAAACATGGTCCACTTTTGAAAAGCAACAAGAGCAACGTTATATAAATGTAGATCCAAGAATTTTTCTCAGCATAACTCATCACGTCTCATGAAGAAAACTTAGAAGGATATGAAAGGGCATTGGTATGTCCAACGTCAGAATCCAGGTCAGCTAGTCCGAAAAGAGAATGGATAGAGGCTCAGTGGGTCAGTAACAGGAACAAAATATGAACGCTTTTTAAAATAATGTTAATAAAGTTATAAACAAATAGCAGTATGCTACTGTATTGGTTTCCTAGGGCTGCCCTAACAAATTATCACAAACTGGTTTCTTAAAATAACAGAAATGTATTCTCTTATAGTTCTGGCGACTGTAAGTCTGAAATCAAGGTGTCAGCAGCATTGGTTCCTTCTGGAAGTTCTAGGGGAGAATCTATTCTACGGCTCTGTCCTAGCATCTGGTGGTTGCCAGCAAGACTAGGCATTCCTTGGTGTATCTCTGCCTCACTACAGTCCTTAAATGGCATGCCAGATCCCAGTGACAGTCATCACATGTCCTTTTTTCCTGTGTGTCTCTGTTTTCACATGGCTTTCTCTTAAGGACCTGTCGTTCAGATTTAGACCCCTCATTAAGCCATCATGGCTTCATCTTAATTTAACTAATTACAGCTGAAGAGATGCTTATTCCAAATAAGATCACGTTCTGAAATTCCAAGTAGACATGAATTTTGGAGCACACTATTCTATCAGTACAACCACTATAGGAATTATCAGTATCCCCTGACCTCAGATCTCTATAGAGAGACTCATGGCACGGTGGAGGTACTTGAATCGGGAATCTGGAGCCTGCTTATGCTACAAGCTTGCTCTGGTGTTGGACTTGACTGCACCTTTGTCGTTCACACATGAGTGAAGGGGTTAGAAGAGTTCAGAAGCCCTTATCCTGGGAACCTTGAATGGGCTTCAAGGCCTCCATTAATCTGCTAAAATTGTATGCACATCATTGCATCTGTCATGCTTACACTTTCTTTAAAATAGAATTTCCCTGTCTTTCCTGAGGTTCCCCAAGGGATCTTAGACCTGAAAGGCTGAGAACAATTGAGGTTCCCCAAGGGATCTTAGACCTGAAAGGCTGAGAACAATTGTATCAAATCATCTATAAAGTCCACCAGAACATTCTGATTTCTGGACATATTTTTGATCTGTTGTTGTGATTCTTCAGTTGTATGATACATTCAGAGTTTCTGGATGTGTGTTAAAAGTACAGCCTTTACTATTATTTTATTTTGAAATGTTTCTGGTTCATTCATTTCTAATCTGCCTCATTCCACGTAACCCACAGGTGGATCATTTTCTCATCTTTTATGCAATAGAAAATGTAAATGAAACTCAGAACTGGGAGAAAACAGGCTAATGTCAGCATGGGGGGTGGTGGTGGGGGAGAAACACAGCTGAACGGGTCTACAACTAGACATGCAGTGTTTGGTATCAAAGAATTTAGAACGAAGCTGGTGAAAGGAAGCAAGTAGGAGAGGGGGTAAGGCTGGAGGCTACGTTGTGGGAATTGGAGCTTTATAGTACAATAGAACCCACTTTCCCCTCAGAGTCTGGAGTGTCACTCGTCCCACATTTTAGTGTCTCCCTAGTAAATAACAACTTCCTAGTTATTAACGATAATTCCTTTTAATGGCAACTCTCATCACACAATCTGTACTGTGTTTTAAAAGAACACACTCCCTCTGTTTTCCCTCCGCACACTTTATGTACATCCACGATCAACAGAGCTATTGAGGAACCATAGATAATATGTTCATAGATCACCTGGTCTCCTTTTAGTTTCCCTTCTTTTTTTTTTTTTCATCTGCCTGATTTTTATTTCTTCATCTTTTTGGAGCTTTCCCACAAATGGATGAGTGAGAGGAGGGAAACGGATTCTAGTCTACTGACTGTCTTGCTACTTTTCTGTTATTTGAAAACAGTGTGGCCCTGAGGCGCAATTTTAGTTATATATGCTTTTTCTTGTACTGTTACCACAGAAAATCAAATTAATCTTTTAAATTGCTACAATATAGAATTGAAAATTCACCTTTACTCTGGAAGGCTGGGTTTAAAATCACAAAAAGTTAAAAAAAAATAGACTTTTTTTTTCTTCGTGTAGTTTGTGATTGATTTTCTTAAGTTAAGCTTCATTTCCATTTCTATGAATATAGTAGAAAATATGAAAAATTCACCAAGTAATAAAACTATCCTTTACTAGTCGTTTTACTCTAATCTAGTCTAGGGATGTTCCAGAGGCTCATATGTGCTTGAGCAAAGAGTCAATTTCTCTCATGTATTCTCGAATTGACACTACTGAGTGTTCTTTTGAGAGAAACACTCTCAAAGGAGGCCCCAGAAAAAGGCATTCAGAAGTGAGTGTGAAGTCTCTTGTCAAGTGTACACTTTCCGCACATCCTTGTGAAAAAAGAGTAAACCACAGTATAGCCTGAGACCCTCAGGGAATGTTGAGTTCATAATTATTCTTTAAAGGTCAGCGAAGAGAAGGAAAAGCACTGAGGAAGTTTTGAAATGGGATTCTCGAGTACAACAGCCAAGAAATGAATCCCAGGCAGGCAAAATTTGAAATCTAAGAAGACAGGCTTGATCTTTTAAGCTCGAAATAGAAGGTAATGGGGTAGGATGGGGAAAAAGGAAAATGCAATCCCTGAAGAGTTGCTGGAAACCCAGAGGGCACAGAGGGAGCCTGCCAAGGTCCACATGTTCATCACCAGTCTTGTCCTGCCTTTTAAAGACTTAAAGCCAGTCGATGTCTATTGAAAGCTCAAAAAAAAATTGATTTAGCCATTTTGGATTTATCTTTTTTTTTCTGATTGTCAGTCTGTCACTTTCTACATAGCTGAAAAGGTCAACCAACCAATTTGCTTTGTATTAGGATAGCATCTAGATGTAAAAAGAATGTTTAAAAATTTAAATATATATGTATGTGTATACATATCTGTGTATATATGTATTAATACATGTATACATTATAATGTATATACATTAATATGCATATGAATATATATGTATGTATATGTATATACATTTTATTTTCCCCAAGTGGGGGAATGGAGAGCATATTACCTAGATGAGAGCTTGAAACTATAATTAGTCAAATCCATTTTACCTGCCTTCACTAATCAAGGTCATTTTAAGACTTGCATGTCCTCCAAGAGGCACGGAGCCTAAACAAGATGTTTGCCCAAGTTATTTTCTAGGAACTTGGAGTCAGCTGTGTCTAGTTTGAGCTGAGCTGGTTAAGACTAAATAGGACCACCGACCCTCCAACTGGGCATTCTTGTGTGTCCTCTCCGTGACTTTTTGAACGTGTAGGGGCTTGTAGGTTAGTTACACCTGGGCAGAAGGATGATTATCACACCTTTCCCCAGTCACCTTTCCCCACGCCCTCTACGCCTCAGAGTGCCCTGCTGCTTTATTCCTTAGTCCATAAATACCCCCAGCCCTCTGGCCTCCAGGGAAGCGGACTTGAGATTTGTTCTCCTGTCTCCTTGCTTGGCTGCCTTGAGAATAAACCCTCTCTTTTCTCTTTGCTGCAAACCTTGGCATCTCAGCATTTTGGCTGCTGCCTTTTGGCAAAATGAACCTGACTGAGGAACAGGCTTTCTAAAAGGGCATCTTAACCAAGTAAATTAAAATTTTTGGTTCACAGTTTTCAATAGAATATTGATACTTTTTGTAATACTATATTCAAGTAAGGGCAGCTCAATCAAAGTCATTTATAATTAAGTCCTACCCTCTACTATATTTCTTCTGTTTGTTAGTTTAGCTTTGTTTTCTATTTCTAAAGTGTTGGAATTCAGGGGCAGTCACAACACAGAGCTTGAGGTTAAGGAAGTCATATTATGTAGCTAATTTCAAGGATCTTTACTAAGTTCAGTGATCTCTCTAATAAGTTCTAATTTTCCTCCTCTGCTTTCCCTTCCTTTCTCCAAATACTTCAATAAGAGATGGAGCCCATTTTGCAAGATTCACAATATCATCAAAAGGCTGGGAGGGTTTTTCCTACCAACTTGACTCTGCAAGGGGCAGTGCAGTTCAAGTGTAAAAATGTGAACGTGGTGTCAATAGCTCAAGGAATGCATAGTGGCCAAAGTAAGTAAACTTCAACTAAGTTCATATAAGAAAGTATTTCCTAAAGGGGAAAGTTTCCCGCAAGAAGAAAAAAAAGCAATTTACAGAACATTATGAAAGAAAACCAAAATATTGATTATAAAAGAATCCTATCTTACCCTCACGGAGAATTGGCAATACAGATTACTTTAATAACCCTAGCTTGTTATAAAAACAAGCTAATTAAATATTAATTTAGTTATTCTAAATGACCTCATGTAGTGCTTAAAATAGAATTAATTTTAAAAGTAAGTGTTTTCTCAATTGTAATATGAACATACATATTTATAATTACCTTAAATGTAAATGGATTAAATGCTCCAACCGAAAGATATAGACTGGATGAATGGATACAAAAACAGGACCCATATATATGATGCCTACAAGAGACCTACTTCAGACCTAGTGACATACAGACTGAAAGTGAGGGGATGGAAAAAGATATTCCCTGCAAATAGAATTCACAAGAAAGTTGGGAGTAACAATTCTCATATCAGACAAAATAGACTTTAAATAAAGACTATTACAAGAGACAAAGAGGGACACTACATAATGATCAACGGCTCAATCCAAGAAGAAGAGATAACAATTGTAAATATTTATGCACCCAACATAGGAGCACCTCAATACATAAGGCAAGTGCTAACAGCCATAAAAAGGGAAGTCGACAGTAACACAATAATAATAGGGGACTTAAACACCCCACTTTCACCAATGGACAGATCATCCAAAATGAAAATAAATAAGGAAACACAAGCTTTAAATGATACATTAAACAAGATGGACTTAATTGATATTTATAGGACACTCCAACCAAAAACAACAGAATACACTTTTCTCAAGTGCTCATGGAACATCCTCCAGGATAGATCATACCTTCGGTCACAAATCAAGCCTTGGTAAATTTAAGAAAATTGAAATTGTATCAAGTATCTTTTCTGACCACAATGCCATGAGACTAGATATCAATTACAGGAAAAGATCTGTAAAAAATACAAACACATGGAGGCTAAACAATACACTACTTAACAACGAAGTGATCACTGAAGAAATCAAAGAGGAAATCAAAAAATATCTAGAAACAAATGACAATGGAGACACAACGACCCAAAACCTATGGGATGCAGCAAAAGCAGTTCTAAGAGGGAGGTTTATAGCAATACAAGCCCACCTTAAGAAACAGGAATCATCTCGAATAAACAACCTAACCTTGCACCTCAAGCAATTAGAGAAAGAAGAACAAAAAAACCCCAAAGTTAGCAGAAGGAAAGAAATCATAAAAATCAGATCAGAAATAAATGAAAAAGAAATGAAGGAAACAATAGTAAAGATCAGTAAAACTAAAATCTGGTTCTTTGGGAAGATAAACAAAATAGATAAACCATTAGTCAGACTCATCAAGAAAAAAAGGGAGAAGACTCAAATCAATAGAATTAGAAATGAAAAAGGAGAAGTAACAACTGACAGTGCAGAAATAAAAAAGATCATGAGAGATTACTACAAGCAACTCTATGCCAATAAAATGGACAGCCTGGAAGAAACTGACAGCTTCTTAGAAACGCACAAACTGCCAAGGCTGAATAGGAAGAAATAGAAAATATGAACAGACCAATCACAAGCACTGAAATTGAAACTGTGATTAAAAATCTTCCAACAAACAAAAGCCCAGGACCAGATGGCTTCACAGGCGAATTCTATCAAACATTTAGAGAAGAGCTAACACCTATCCTCAAACTCTTACAAAATATAGCAGAGGGAGGAACACTCCCAAATTCCTTCTATGAGGCCACCATCACCTTGATACCAAAACCAGACAAGGATGTCACAAAGAAAGAAAACTACAGGCCAATATCACTGATGATCATAGATGCAAAAATCCTCAACAAAAAACTAGCAAACAGAATCCAACAGCACATTAAAAGGATCATACACCATGATCAAGTGGGGTTTATTCCAGGAATGCAAGGATTCTTCAATATATGCAAATCTATCAATGTGATAAACCATATTAACAAATTGAAGGAGAAAAACCATATGATCATCTCAATAGATGCAGAGAAAGCTTTTGACAAAATTCAACACCAATTTATGATAAAAACCCTGCAGAAAGTAGGCGTAGAGGGAACTTTCCTCAACATAATAAAGGCCATATAGGACAAGCCCACAGCCAACATCATCCTCAATGGTGAAAACCTGAAAGCATTTCCTCTAAGATCAGGAACAAGACAAGGTTGCCCACTCTCACCACTCTTATTCAACATAGTTTTGGAAGTTTTAGCCACAGCAATCAGAGAAGGAAAGGAAGTAAAAGGAATCCAAATCGGAAAAGAAGAAGTAAAGCTGTCACTGTTAGCATATGACATGAGACAATACATAGAGAATCCTAAAGATGCTACCAGAAAACTACTAGAGCTAATCAATGAATTTGGTAAAGTAGCAGGATACAAAATTAATGCACAGAAATCTCTTGCATTCCTATACACTAATGATGAAAAATCTGAAAGTGAAATCAAGAAAAAACTCCCATTTACCATGCAACAAAAAGAATAAAATATCTAGGAATATACCTACCTAAGGAGACAAAAGACCTGTATGCAGAAAATTATAAGACACTGATGAAAGATATTAAAGATGATACAAATAGATGGAGAGATATACCATATTCTTGGATTGGAAGAATCAACATTGAGAAAATGACTCTACTACCCAAAGCAATCTACAAATTCAATGCAATCCCTGTCAAACTACCACTGACATTTTTCACAGAACTAGAACAAAAAATTTCACAATTTGTATGGAAACACAAAAGACCCCGAATAGCCAAAGCAATCTTGAGAACGAAAAATGGAGCTGGAGGAATCAGGCTCCCTGACTTCAGACTATACTACAAAGCTACAGTAATCAAGACAGTATGGTACTGGCACAAAAACAGAAAGATAGATCAATGGAACAGGATAGAAAGCCCAGAGATAAACCCACGCACATATGGTCACCTTATCTTTGATAAAGGAGGCAGGAATGTACAGTGGAGAAAGGACAGCCTCTTCAATAAGTGGTGCTGGGAAAACTGGACAGGTACCTGTAAAAGTATGAGATTAGATCACTCCCTAACACCATACACAAAAATAAGCTCAAAATGGATTAAAGACCTAAATGTAAGGCCAGAAACTATCAAACTCTTAGAGGAAAACATAGGCAGAACACTCTATGACATAAATCACAGCAAGATCCTTTTTGACCCACCTCCTAGAGAAATGGAAATAAAAACAAAAATAAACAAATGGACCTTATGAAACTTCAAAGCTTTTGCACAGCAAAGGAAACCATAAACAAGACCAAACGACAACCCTCAGAATGGGAGAAAATATTTGCAAATGAAGCAACTGACACAGGATTAATCTCCAAAATTTATAAGCGGCTCATGCAGCTCAACATTAAAAAAACAAACAACCCAATGCAAAAATGGGCAGAAGACCTAAATAGACATTTCTCCAAAGAAGATATACAGACTGCCAACAAACACATGAAAGAATGCTCAACATCATTAATCATTAGAGAAATGCAAATCAAAACTACAATGAGATATCATCTCACACCAGTCAGAATGGCCATCATCAAAAAATCTAGAAACCATAAATGCTGGAGAGGGTGTGGAGAAAAGGGAACACTCTTGCACTGCTGGTGGGAATGTGAATTGATTCAGCCACTATGGAGAACAGTATGGAGGTTCCTTAAAAAACTACAACTAGAACTACCATATGACCCAGCAATCCCACTACTGTGCATATACCCTGAGAAAACCAAAATTCAAAAAGAGTCATGCACCAAAATGTTCATTGCGGCTCTATTTGCAATAGCCAGGAGATGGAAACAACCTAAGTGTCCATCATCGGATGAATGGATAAAGAAGATGTGGCACATATATACAATGGAATATTACTCAGCCATAAAAAGAAATGAAATTGAGCTATTTGTAATGATGTGGATAGACCTAGAGTCTGTCATACAGAGTGAAGTAAGTCAGAAAGAGAAAGACAAATACCGTATGCTAACACATATATATGGAATTTAAGGAAAAAAAATGTCACAAAGAACCTAGGAGTAAGACAGGAATAAAGACGCAGACCTACTGGAGAATGGACTTGAGGACATGGGGAGGGGCAAGGGTTAGCTGTGACAAAGCAAGAGAGAGGCATGGACATATATACACTAACAAACGTAAGGTAGATAGCTAGTGGGAAGCAGCTGCATTGCACAGGGATATCAGCTCTGTGCTTTCTGACCACCTGGAGGGGTGGGATAGGGAGGGTGGGAGGGAGGGAGATGCAAGAGGGAAGAGATATGGGAACATATGTGTATGTATAGCTGATTCACTTTGTTATAAAGCAGAAACTAACACACCATTGTAAAGCAATTATACCCCAATAAAGTTGTTAAAAAAATAGAATTAGAAATAAAAAAAGAGAAGTAACGACTGATACAGCAGAAATACAAAGGATCATGAGAGATTACTACAAGCATTTATATGCCAATAAAATGGACAACCTGGAAGAAATGGACAAATTCTTAGAGAAGCACAACCTTCCAAGACTGCACCACGAAGAAATAGAAAATATAAACAGACCAATCAGAAGCACTGAAAGTGAAACTGTGATTAAAAATCTTCCAAAAAACAAAAGCCCAGGGCCAGATGTCCTCACAGTTGAATTCTATCAAACATTTAGAGAAGAGCTAACACCTATCCTTCTCAAACTCTTACAAAGTATAGCAGAGTGAGGAATGCTACCAAACCCATTCTACGAGGCCACCATCACCCTGATACCAAAAACAGACCAAGATGTCACACACACAAAAGAAACTACAAACCAATATCATTGATGAACATAGATGTGAAAATCCTCAACAAAATACTAGCAAACAGAATCCAACAGCACATGAAAAGGATCATGCACCATGATCAAGTGGGTTTATCCCAGGAATGCAAGGATTCTTCAAAATACGCAAATCTATTAATGTGATAAACCATATTAACAAATTGCAGGATAAATACATGATCATCTCAACATATGCAGAAAAAGCTTTCGACAAAATTCAACACCAATTTATGATAAAAGCCCTACAGAAAGTAGACATTGAGGGAACTTACCACAACATAATAATGGCCATATATGACAAACCCACAGGCAACATGTTTCTCAATGGTGAAAAACTGAAACCATTTCCACTAAGATCAGGAACAAGACAAGGTTGCCCACTCTCACTGCTATTATTCAACATAGTTTTGGAAGTTTCAGCCACAGCAATCAGAGAAGAAAAATTAATAAAAGGAAGCCGAATAGGAAAAGAAGAAGTAAAACTGTCACTGTTTGCAGATGACATGATCCTATATACAGAGAATCCTAAAGATGCTACCAGAAAACTGCTAGAGCTAATCAATGAATTTGGTAAAGTAGCAGGATACAAAATTAATGCACAGAAATCTCTTGCATTCCTATACACTAATGATAAAAAATCTGAAAGAGAAATGAAGGAAACACTCCCATTTACCATTGCAACAAAAAGAATAAAATACCGAGGAATAAATCTACCTAAGGAGACAAAATACCTGTATGCAGAAAACTGTAAGACACTGAGGAAAGAAATTAAAGTTGATACAAATAGATGGAGAGATATACAATGTTCTTGGATTGGAGGAATCAACATTGTGAAAATGACTCTACTACCCAAAGCAATCTACAGGTTCAATGCAATCCCTATCAAACTACCAATGACATTTTTCACAGAACTAGAACAAAAAATTTCACAATATGTATGGAAACACAAAAGACCCTGAATAGCCAAAGCAATCTTGAGAAAGAAAAACAGAGCTGGAGGAATCAGGCTCCCTGACTTCAGACTATACTACAAAGCTACAGTAATCAAGACAGTATGGTACTTGCACAAAAACAGAAATACAGATCAATGGAACAGGACAGAAAGCCCAGAGATAAACCCCCACACATATGGTCACCTTATCTTTCATAAAGGAGGCAAGAATATACAACGGAGAAAAGACAGCCTCTTCAGTAAGTGGTGCTGGGAAAACTGGATAGCTACAAGTAAAAGAATGAAATTAGTACACTTCCTAACACCATATACCAAAATGAACTCCAAATGGGTTAAAGACCTAAATGTAGGGCTTTCCTGGTGGCACAGTGGTTGAGAGTCCACCTGCTGATGCAGGGGACACAGGTTCTTGCCCTGGTCTGGGAGGATCCCACATGCCGCAGAGCGGCTGGGCCTGGGAGCCATGGCCGCTGAGCCTGCGTGTCTGGAGCCTGTGCTCCACAACGGGAGAGGCCAAAACAGTGAGAGGCCCACGTACCGCAAAAAAAAAAAAGACCTAAATGTAAGGTCAGACACTATAAAACTCTTAAGGAAAACAGGAAGAACACTCTATGACATAAATCACAGCAGTATCCTTTTTGACCCACCTCCTAGAGAAATGGAAATAAAAACAAAAATAAACAAATGGGACCTAACGAAACTTAAAAGCTTTGCACAGCAAAGAAAACCATAAACAAGGTGAAAAGATAACCCTCAGAATGGGAGAAAATGTTTGCAAATAAAGTAACTGACAAAGGATTAATCTCCAAAATATACAAGCAGCTCAATATCAAAAAAACAAACAACCCAATCCAAAAATGGGCAGAAGACCTGAATAGACATTTCTCTAACGAAGATATACAGATTGCCAACAAACACATGAAAGGATGCTCAACATCACTAATCATTAGAGAAATGCAAATCAAAATTACAATGAGGTATCACCTCACACCAGTCAGAATGGCCATCACCAAGAAATCTACAAACAATAAATGCTGGAGAGGGTGTGGAGAAAAGGGAACCCTCTTGCATTGTTGGTGGGAATGTAATTTGATACAGCCACTATGGAGAACAGCATGGAGGCTCCTTAAAAAGCTAAAAATAGAATTGCCATATGACCCAGCAATCCCACTACTGGGCGTATACCCTGAGAAAACCATAATTCAAAAAGAGTCATGTACCACAATGTTCATTGCAGCACTATTTACAATAACCAGGTCATGGAAGCAACCTAAGTGTATGTCGACAGATAAATGGATTAAGATGTGGCACACATATAGAATGGAATATTACTCAGCCATAAAAAGACATGAAATTGAGTTATCTGTAGTAAGGTGGATGGACCTAGAGACTGTCATACAGAGTGAAGTAAGTCAGAAAGCGAAAAACAAATACCATATGCTAACACATATATATGGGATCTAAAAAAAAAACCAAAAAAATGGTTCTGAAGAACCTAGAGGCAGGACAGGAATAGGGATGCATATGTAGTAAATGGACTTGAGGACACGGGAAGGGGGAAGGGTAAGCTGGGATGAAGTGAGACAGTGGCATGGACATGTATACACTACCAAATGTAAAATAGATAGCTAGTGGGAAGCAGCCTCATAGCACAGGGAGATCAGCTCGGTGTTTTGTGACCACCTAGAGGGGTGGGATAGGGAGGGTGGGAGGGAGATGCAAGAGGGAGGGGATATGGGGATATATATATATATGTATAGCTGATTCACTTTGTTATACAGCAGAAACTAACACACCATTTTAAAGCAATTATACTCCAATAAAGATGTTAAAAAAAAAGACATAAAAAAGAGTTCCCAACCTAAACAAAAAATAAAATAATAAGCGTTTTCTCCTGTTTGTGCTTCAGGATTGTACCACGGCTCTCCTTCCTCCCACAAGGAGAGGGTCTGAGGAATCGAAACACTAAGTTAGTTTAGTTACTCCCAGTGAAACTTCTTCCGTTTCTTCCTCTTAAAAGTATACTACTATAAGAATGGACTTGGACATTAGCTAGCAAGTTTCCCTCAAGATAACGTGGCAGTTAGGAAACAATGGCTTAAATAATTCAACGTTGGGCGACACAAAACCGTGACAATACTCTTCCTAATACATGTAACTACGTTAATCAAAACTTATCTAGAGACTCAGAATTCTGAAGCTCACTAAGAGTTGAAACGGACTTAAAATGCTTAGAAATACTCTCAATCAGTATTTCTCCATCTCAGCCCTACAGAAAACGTAAAGTTGATCGTTCTTTGTTGGGGTGAGGGGGGATGCTGTCCTGAGCACTGTAGGATGTTTAGCAGCATCCCTGGCCTCTATGCACAGTATGTCATAGCATCTTGCCTGCCAAGTTGAGAACCAACATCTCCAAACATTGCCAGATGCCCCTTCAGGAACAAATTCACCCCTAGTTGAGAACCATTGCTTTAAATCATGGCCGAAAGACAAAATAATTCAGCTTTGCAATCTCATTTTTCTTTTCCTCTTAAATTAGTTCACAATAGCTTCTAAACACCATATTTTTCCTTTTATCTCTGGAAATGTTACAAATCTTTGACAACTTTGTTTTTACTGTCTTTCTTTACATGGGTGATGAATCCTATAGATTCCCACCTCCCTGCCTGGTCCATTGCCCAACCCAGGCTGCTCAGCCCTACTCTCTAAAGGGAGAAAAGCCCTCTCCCCTTCAAAATAGGGTTCCTTCATTTCGTACTCCTGTCCATCTTGTCACTGTGACACACAGGCTGCTTTCAGGGTGGGAGGTCTCCTAGTAGCACAGACTTTATCCAAAGCTAGGATTTTTGTGTCCTGCAGTTCCCCAGCTGGTGGGGCTCCAAAGGATGCTTTGAAGGGATGTTCTAGCAGTTTCTGAGACTGAAGCTTGGTGGGGAGGTGCTGTGGAGGAGCTTGGAAGAGATTTAAAGACTTCCACTGTGTGGGCCACCTGAACTCAAACAAGACAATGAGACTCATTGTTTACTGAGAAAGGGGAAACAGTTTTTTATTTTCCACACACAAATTTGGGCAGGACCCTAGTTCTGAGCATTCCTAGGTTAAGCAAGTCAACTTTAATACAAAATATTTCAGGAATAAATTTTAAAGTTTTTTTTTTTTCCCCTGAAAAGACTTTTCACCATTCCCCAACTTATTAAAGCCTGCTGGGAGTGTTTTTCCAATGACTCTGAATAAATAATAAGCAAAGAAAAGTGAACTAGGTCTCCTTCTTGTTTATCTTGCCATTTCTCTCTTAGGTTTACATCTAAAGCTGTGAGGTACGAAAACTAACTCATTATCTGCATTATTAAACATCAGGAAAATGCATGTCGCCTGTTCCATACTACTGCTTTGGACCCTGTATAGTGTATCTAACGCTAGTGTAGAGCATGGATTCTGACAAGGCACCACAAATTAAACAGTTTATAATAATAACATAGACACCATTTGTTGTATATTTACTCTGTGCCAAAGTTTGTGCTAAAGTTATTTAATTTTTTTACATTTAATCACACACTTCTCATTGCTACTATCAATTAGGTCCTGTCATTCCATTGTTGAGATAAGGAAACTGAGGCTTAGAGAAGATGAGATCATATATTTTAAGTGATAGAGTAGGAACTCAGACTCGATTGTGACTATATTCGCAAAGTCTTTATTCATAGGTAGATTGATAGATCGATCGATCACCATGTTACAGGATGTTTACTTTCCCAGGAATTCCCTGCAAAGACCTTGACATGAAAGTTGGCTCCCAAAGGCAGTTTACGAAGACAGGACCCTCATTCTCTATTTAAGGAGATATTTCTCACAGTGTGATCCAATGAATACCTGCTGAATACCTTGCACTGTTGAAGAAGCACACTCATGAGTCCTATCCCAGACCTGATAATTCAGAACCTCCGATGAGTGGGAAGCAAGTCCAGGTATCTGCATTTAAAAAACAAAAACAAAAAACTCAGATTGTTCTTATGCTCTGGAAAGTTTCTAACCATGGACCTATGCTGTCAGAAGAGATTTCCTCTCAGGGCTGGGAGTCTCTGGTTTTCTCCTCCAGACCCTCTCTGTCCTGAGAGGGAGAATGCATGTATGGATTCCTTTAGCAGGTTCCCCTGCCCTCGGGCTTCCTTGTGATTTCAGGCATTGGGGCCAGGGGGCATTAATGAGAGATCAAGGAGGGAGAAATGTGAGGATAAGATCTTTAGCCCTCAGGCTCCCTTCCTGTCCAGTCATTGCAGGTTGGCTGCCTCATGCTCCCAGAGGCCGGAGCACCTCTCAGACAGCCCTCTCCACACAAGGAAATGTCCAGATTCCAGGAACCCCACCCTCCTTTTGTCTATTTAGGCTCTGGGTGATAAATGCTCCTTTCTGCTGCTCCCTCCAGGGTTTCACACTATCTTCCATTGGTTTCATGAAAGTCTGTCCACATCTCTGAACCTTCCCCCATTTGAGAGTGGTTCTTGGCAGAACCTTGATCAATATACCCTAACAAACATGACCCAAATGGCTATAGTTTATCTTACTTCTTCTGGGTTATTCTTTCTACATTGCACCTTTTAGGGACTTGATACCCCTCAGTTGCCTCATCTGTCATGGTACTAGTATACTTTTCCAGCTGTTGTAAGGATTAAATGAAATGATTGTATAAAGTGGTTAACATGTGCCTCCTACAGACTTTCCCTTATTGTTAATCCCTGTCACCTATTGACAGCACACTGCCTCTAGCTCATTATTAACATAACTTGATTGACCTCCAAGGCCACGCTTACTCTCTTCAGGCCTCCTTATTCCTTGCCGCCCTCTCTTCCCCAGCCATCCACCAACTCTTCTCATCAGGGGACCCTTTGTTGGCTCTGACTTTACTGGTTTGCTCAATCTTACTGGGACTTACAGTGTTCACTGTAAGAGCGACCCAGTCAACTCTCACAGTCTCCAAGCCACGTCCTTTCTGTGTGTCTGGGCAACAGACCTTTCCACTAACTCCAGATTGACCCTTATTTCCTCTACTGCACGAATTATCAGGCATCTCCAAATTTAGCCCTTAGAACTTTCCTGAACTAACCTTCAGTTTCATGGGGACCTGTCGTTTTTCAGCTCCCATAGATTTTCCTGTAATCCAGTCATTTTTCAACCCTAATCATGCTTCTAAATAATAATGTCTCACTATCTGGAGCTTTGAAACTCCTAGAGTATCAACTCTGCATCTATCCTCAGGTCATCACACCTGTCCAAATACTCAGGTGCAGGTGATGGGCCCTTCTCAGCCTAGAAGCAGCAAAAAAAAAAAAAAAAAAAAATGTTCTCTAACCTAAAAAAACGTTTAGGGAGATTGAATTATGTATCTGTTCACTTGAGCACCAAACAAGTGCCAGATACTCCGCTAGGCACAGAAGGTTGTTGTTTCTGCCCACAGTACATGCAAGAATGCAAGCAAGGGGTGAGCCAGTCTCCTTATCCAGTCATCCTTTGTAAGTCCTTACAAATTAACCTGTGAATTTTCAAGGAAGGCAATTGGACTAGTGGAGAATCACTGAGCCTAGGTCCTACAATTGAATCACTATACAAGTTACTCTACAAGCTTCTATCCAATGAACTATAAAGATTTACAGTGGGTTACAATACCAGTAAAGTACCTGCCGAAAGCATTCTAGTCCAGCCTGGGTCCCACGTTTTAGCTGGAGTATGCTATTTGCATTGGAACACCTGCTTCCTGCCTGATTCTGATTTCCTTGGTCTCAGACTTTGATTATGCCCTTGTTTAAACACAGTCTGGAAGTATCTGAGCATCGACCAACTGGTAGTGCCACCAGGCTTCCTGCAGGCTTTTCTGTAAATGTTGACTCTTGCTGTCTAGACTCCTGTGTGCTCTGGGGCTTTAATTATGTGCTCTATGACTCTTTATTTTCTCTGGACATCAGTGTCATTCCACAGTCACTGCTTCGATGTGCTCTTTGTTCTGGCCTTGTCTCTGGAAAGAGTTTAAACTTTTTTATGGAGAGTCTCTTATGATAAGGGATGACTGACACTCCATTTGTGAGCTTTAGGAGCCTTCTAGAGCATACCAGGCAAAAATAGCTTAATTCCCTTCAAGCCCTGTACGCTAGGGGTTACCCACCCATGCTATTTACACATAGAAGAGCATAGTCTTGTCTAAAATGTCCAAAGTTACACCTGTGTTAAATTTTTAGAACTCCTTATTTTACATGTGAATTTTCGTTTGAAGAAACTGAAGTCTGAAAGCTTAAGACGTTTTTCCAAGGATCCAAACACCTTTCACATTTTGTCTCTGGAATGTATTCTGTGGTTATTTAGGAGTGGAATGGGATAAATATTTATCTTAATTGTCTTTATTTAGCCTGTTTTTCAAAATATATCGCCCAGGTGTGCAAGAAGGTAAAATGGATGCAAACCAAAATTCCTCTGAGACAATGAGGGAAATAAACCTAGGATTTAAAAAATATATTAATAATCCACATCAATTCACAAGCTAGATAAACTGTGTGGGAAACTCATTACTGGAAATATTTAGCAGGGTCAGAGGATAAAAGAAACAATACACCCAGCTAAGACGTATTCACTTTGGCTCTAGGAATCTAGGTTTGTAGACCTTTAAGCAAACCCAACTCAAATCAAGCTCTTGATATCTGCATAAACTCAATATCTGTGTAGACATTAAAAAGCTGTATAAAAAAACTAGTAGTGGGCTTCCCTGGTGGCGCAGTGGTTGAGAGTCCGCCTGCCGATGCAGGGGACACGGGTTCGTGCCCCAGTCTGGGAAGATCCCACGTGTTGCGGAGCAGCTGGGCCCGTGAACCATAGCCGCTGGGCCTGCACGTCCAGAGCCTTTGCTCCGCAACGGGAGAGGCCACAACAGTGAGAGGCCCGCGTACCACAAAAAAAAAACCCAAAAAACTAGTAGTTTATGAAGTAAATCTCTTAAATTTATTTCCCAGTGGCTATTCCAAGCTGCAGATTTTAGTTATACTTTGAGGAAAGTGGAGTACCCCCTCACTCCTAAGGAGAAGCAGAAGGAAAATGATTGTTTTTTAAACTATAGGATGAAAACTTCCTGGAAACCATCTATTTCTCTATTTCCAGAAGATATTATCTTTCACCTTAGATGGGGAGCTAAACATTATCACCAAGGCTACTGCATCTTTAAATACCTGAAAGCAATCTGTGTCCGTCTGTTCTGATTGCACCTGATGCCAAACCCAGGTTAATAACAACCATAAAGAGTTTGGACATTGTGCCTCAAGTTGAATTTTTCATCCGTACACCCTAGTGGAAACCTACTGAGTTGTCTTCTCAGATTACAATGTCCCCTCCCCTGGGAGCCCCCTTGCTGTTCCACAGAGGTAGGATTCCAGTTGCCATCTTCCCTACCATGTAACCCTATTTCTTGGCCACAAGTAATTGTTCCAAGAGTGGACACTGGATTCAAACTGGGCAAGTCAGAGTCCCTTCAAAAGTAATTTCACATTCATACCCAGAGAGATATTCACCTGTGTATATCTGTAACATGTCAATTTGGGGGCCATGTGTTCTGCCACCTCTACTAAGGAAGCAAAATATCTAGATGCTTGTAATCTCCCAAGTGGTCCTCCAGAAAGCAAGGTCACAATGTGGTCCCATCCATGATGCTGCTCATCTACACCCAAATGTAGTATCTTCCTATAAAAATAAATATGATCATGTCACTCTACTGCTGAAAATCTTGAATAGCCATCATACAATATGGCTCACATGTCTTCATAATCTCATCTCCACGTATTGTTCATGCCCTATATCTCAACAACCCTCCTTTCCCTCCACCCATTAAATCCTCTCTATGACCCACAGACAATTTCACAGTCTAGTCATGTTCCTAGAACATCTCCTACTCTTCAGATGCACTGTTACCTAACTGCCTGACTTTATGTACCCTCTCTTGATATATATATGCCTGATATATCCTTTCCCCTGTTCTCATTTTGGCAAATTGTTTTTCATCCTTCATGTCCCAACTCAAATAGCATCTCTCCAGAAGTCTTCCACCTTTCTTGTTCACTTCCCCAAAGTGATTCATCTCCTCTGGAAACCCTCTACCAAATCCTCATGGGTGAACTAGAGTTTCCTCTTTCTTTCTCTAACTGTAGTTTACACCTGCCTTTCATAGAATTATTACTATAAAACTGTAACTTTCTAAGTAACATGCCTGTCTTCCCTTCAAGAATCACATGCCCTAGTTAGCTATCCCCAAACAATGCTGAGGATTATGGGACATCCTCTGTGTACAGGGACCCAACACATGCTACAGCCAAATGTCCCTCCTCAAGCTGATTCTGGGAAACAAATAGATTGAGAGTTCCTGGAAGGTAATGATATCTTACATCCCAAAGCCAGGGCAAAGCCAAGTGCCTCAGACATGGTGGGCAGTCAATGTATATTGAGCCTGAGTATGAATGTTTTGTGTTTCCAGAGTATAAGACAGAGCAAGAAGTAAAAGTAATAGGGAAGATGTTCAAAAGATTCCTATAAAAAGGAACTTGAGATGGTTTATTTGTCAGCAAAAGGCATTCAGCCCTCCAATAAGGGGCTGCACTGCTTATTAACCTGTGAGTTCCTTGAATTCAAGGACTGCATCTACTCCTCTTTATATTTGCACAGAAATTCCCACCTTATCACATACACTATGGGCACCCAAAAAATGTTCATGATATTTTATGATTTGGGGTATCATAATCAGGAGTATGTGAAAATAAAATTTTGAGTCAAATATATAATCTTGGTTAGAATATTTCTACAAATTAAAATGTTAGATTAAAAATGTTCTTCAATTCAGAGATGACTATTTTTCCTTAATAACTGTTTACAAACTTTATTTCATCACAATTTTATGCACAAAGTAGCCATTTAAACTATCTCATTTAGGATTTTTTTTTCTTTATAGTTTGATTGACCTTGCTGAAATAGATGCATATGTAAGGAAATGAAGTATCAGCAGAGAGGAGTTAAATGAAAACATTGTATCTTTCTAGTTATCAGAAATATTCAAAGGGTATTAGAAGTGGGAGAGTTTATGCTGGTGATGAGGGAAGACTGAACTTCCATGCAAGTGTGACTGGAAGGTTTGAGAAGTTAGACCAGCTTCAGAAATGGTCTGTCTAGAGTATTCTGGATGAAAGCAATAGTGGAAAAAGACAATTTGTTCATGTAGTCTTACACGGCCATAAGATCACCTCCGGGTAAATTGTGACTCTTCAGGTGCTCTGTTGTACAGAAGCTATGTACTATTTGGAAAAGGCAAGTGAGACAGAGTTAGGGAGTGAGGGTTGTAACCCTAGTTTTGTAACTCTCAAGTAGCTTGTCCCTACAGAAGTCAGCATCCTGTTTATCCCCAGCAAGTTTTTGCTTCATATGTCCATCACCTAACTCCTCATTGGTTAATTTATTTAAAAAACATAATTCTTCATCAGGCTGCTACCTAGCCCTCAATACAACAAATGCTTGAATTAAGTCCTCATGCTTCAATTTTTAAAAAGTTTGAAAACAGAACCAGCTGTTGCTTTTTAGCAGCAATTTTTAAAACAAATTGCAACAAAGCAGAAAATGAAAATGAGTGACTTGACTTCAGACTTCAAAAAAGTCACCCTTACATATGAGTAGTCATACGACCAGATAGTCTACTTGTGGTTTGTTCCGTCTACCACAAAGAGTTGAGAAATAACCTAATTTGCTAAGGAATTTTTTTCGTTTTATCCCGTCTCAATTCATCTTATCTTTATTAGGAATTTGTGCAGCACCTTTGAACTAAACACACTGAAGAGGACATCACGAAAAAATGTAAAACGTCTTTTGTCTTCTTGTTTCTTTTTTTCCCCCAAGTATGAATAAATCTCTAGCAAGTGCATCTGTGTACTTCTGTTCACACTGCATATGTTTAATGCATAATGTGCAATTAGCATTTCTTTAGCATACTATACTTAGTGATCCAAAGAATTAGGACTCTTTAGAATTTTTTCTTCCATAATATCAGTCTTTTGGGTCATTAGAGCCACTACTGTGCCACTTCAGTCATATTAAGTTAAAATACAGAAGTCTGAAGAGGTAATGTTTGCACTCTGTAATTATGTGAGGGCTTGCCATCAATCTTGCACTGTTCAAAAGTAAAACATATGTGAAGCATATAATCTACTGTCTAAAGTGTGAAACTCAATACATAGGTCAGATATTCTTTGTTTAAAATTTTTATTTTCTCTCCCTTTTTCCTAGGTCTTACTATAAAAAAAAAATCCACTTAAAGTTTTAAGTGAAACAGTGCACCAAGGATATTTCCACTTAACTATTGATTGAAAAGCATAAAAGGAGATACTGTATCAAAAGGAATATATCATCTTTCTTGCACGAATGACCCCTGTAATGGTCTCAGTAACAGTCCTGAAGTTTGCTGTCTCAGCTTCCAGGAATTTGAATGGATTTCACCAGTTAATTAACCTCATGTGCTTCCAGGAATCTAATGAAGTCCACCTTCTGGTTATATATGTATAAGCGCATCTTCCCACAGGCTTCCCAGATTATGGCTGATCAAATGGCTCATTAACGAATACCACTTGAAATACCTACACATCACAGAAGCTTCTTAATAGTGATGAGCCATTAATACCCAATAAATAAGTCATTAATAGTGACTCTAAATAGCAACTCCCCTCCTGATGGCGTTGTGAGCTTTTCTGTCAATGCTTTGGAATATTAAAGTGTTCTCCTACATGCTCAGTACACCTTATAATTAAGACCTAAGGCTAATGAACTTAACTCTTAGGCTTTTGGACAAATATAAATTATGCTGCATTAGTTATCTATTGCTGTGTAACAAAATACTCAAGTTAGCAGCTTAAAACAATAAGCACTTATTAACTCAGTTTCTGTCAGGAATTAGGAAGCAGCCTACTTAAGTAATCCTGGCTCAGGACCTCTTGTGAGTTTGCAGTCCAGATGTCAGTCAGAACTTCAATTGTTTGAAGATTTGCCTTGGGCTGCAGAATCAATTTCCAGGATGGCTCACTGCATGGTTGTTGGCTGGAGGCCTCCGTTTCTAGGAACATAGATATCTCCACAGGGCATAGGGCATAGGCATAGGGCACTGCGCTGAGTGTTCTCATGGCGTGACAGTTACCTTCTTCCAAGGTAAGAGTCTCAAAGGAGAGAGCAAGGAGAAAAATCACAATGCCTTTTATGACCTTGTCTTGGAAGCCATTTACTGTCACTTCCACCATATTTTAGAGTCATTAAGTACAGTCTACACTCAAGGGAAGGTGAATTAGATCCCACATTTTTAAGGGAGACATATCAAAGAATTTGTGGGAATATTTTAAAACCACCACACATGTAAATTGATTTTTCACAAGAAATGTTAGGTGTACATGGTGGCCAGCAGCAGACATATTAAAAGAAACGGAGAATTGAATGAATGAAGTGCATGGTATGTGAACTGTATCTCAATTTTTGTTTGTTTGAATAAAGAGAAATGGGAGAGGCATGTCATTCAGAGGAGAAAGAAGTAAGATTTTTGGAGCTTGTTATATACCCAGTATTTTACTCAGGATAGGTCATTTAAGCCTTATAACAAGCTGAAGAAACAGTGATATGCTGGGGCTGGTACTCCCTGGCTTGTGAGTGGCAATTGTAAGCATCTCTATCCTGTTCCATGTTCAATGACACCATGCTGGAAGCTTGAAATCAACCACGGTGGGACTATTTACACCATGGAAATTGCTAAATTCTACAAATCCTCCTTCTCCTAGAGAGCTGGTTGTCTAAATACTTATGAGCACATCACTGAGTACGACTGGCCCTAATTTACAGATAAGAAAAATTAAAAAGAGGTTTTTTAACTTGTTTTTATTTTTATTTTTTTTGTTTTTGCTTTCCCCAAGGGCCATATGGGTAGTAAAAGAAAAACCCAGAATTTAAAACCAGTGTTGAATGAATATAAATTAGCTTTATTTCTAGTATGTATGATACCTCTATAAGAAGATTAATTGTTATACATTTTGCCCAGACCATTTTCCTTGCCTCCGTCATAGTATCAGTGTATTTGTAATGATGAGGAAGTCTATGACTAATTAACTGACCAATTATGATTAGGAAATAATTCTACTTAAGTTTGAGGGTTGCAAAGAAAAACTAGTGAAAGTCAAAAATGAAAAGAGGTGACTGCTGCAGTTTAAGTAGGAAAAAAGTGGGGAGAGAAAGGGAGGGGAACCCTACTTTCTATTTAATAGGAAATTGCTAGAAGATGGACATAGGAGGTATCTCTGCATTATCCAACCACAATGTGAGAATATTTTCTCAGTACAGAAAACATTAGACCTTATTTCTCTAATTTGGCAGTTATCCCTCAAATCAGTATTCATTACCTCTAGCCTCAGCTAAACACCCTTGAAAAAGTATTCTTTATTTACTCAAGTTTGCCCTATTTTACATATTTAAAACATCCATATTCCATACACACATGCAGTTATGCAGAATTTTCTCTGTTCAGACAAACACTAATTCACACAATCACCAAAACAGAAGCTTGGAAGGTATGGAGGATGGAGAAGGATGAAATTAATTCAGTGGAGCAACTGTTTTTTAGCAATAGCGCTAATAGCTCAAAAGTGATCACATTTATAGATGTTAAGTAAAACACTGGGCCAGAGACTATGGACATGTGGATTAAGACACACATGAAATCTCACCACCTTGCTAGAGGTGAGAACATGACAGCTAGGTTGCCATGGAGACAGAGCAGAGACACCAGCTACTAACTCTGAATACCAATTAACAGCTAGCACTTCTTTTTTTTTTTTTTTTTTTTGCGGTACGCGGGCCTCTCACTGTTGTGGCCTCTCCCGTTGCGGAGCACAGGCTCCGGACGCGCAGGCTCAGCGGCCATGGCTCACGGGCCCAGCCGCTCCGCGGCATGTGGGATCTTCCCAGACCGGGGCACGAATCCGTGACCCCTGCATCGTCAGGCGGACTCTCAAACCACTGCGCCACCAGGGAAGCCCTCTAGCACTTCTTTATGTTACTAAAATTGGTTGTCAGGGCAACTCACAGGATTGGTTCAGGTTATCAAATTAATTACAAACTGAATCCAGAAAGTCAGATTCTTTAGTTAAGATACATAAAATTCTGAAGAAATTATTTATGGAGATTTATGCTACTCTCAGCATAGTATCTGTTGTCTCTTATTCTTTATAATTCCCTCTTCCTCATTTTCTTTAAAATATTCCTAAGGCAGAGATTGGGATATATGTGTTAATATTCTCATTTAGCTGTCCAGCAAAAAAAAGAAAAAGCAAACCTTAAAACTGTCATCTGTTATTTCAGTATAAACAAAACAGACAACCTAGGTTATATCTACACAAAATGTTTGATGCCTGGGTAGCTATATTTTATCAAGCAGCTACTATCTACTTATGTAACGGATGCTTCATATATGGCATTTAGTCTGCAAAAATATTCTGGACATAATAACATTTTGCTGAGACCCAAGTGCTAAATTGAATTGTTTGCCACAGGTGGGATTCACCCTGAAGCCTCATTGTCTTCCAGAGTCTGTGGTGTAAGAAAGAGCCGAGCCCAGTGGATAAGAGCCAGCTTGTCTTATGCAAACCCAGCATCTGCCATTGGTAACTAGGTAACCTTGAACAAGATGTCTACCTTCTCTAGTTCAGAGTTCTCACTTACCAAGAGTTTTTACTGAGATCTGACCACTTCTCACCGCCTCCACAGCAGCCACTCTGCTTCAAACCACGAACCTCTTTGCCCTGGATGATTACAACAGCTTCCCAACTTATCCCAGCACCCGGTGCGATCCTAATAAAACATAAGTCTGTTTGTGGCATTTCTCCCGTGACTCCAAGCTCTTAAGACTGTAGTTATATTAAAGATATTCCCTGTAAGGGACTTGACACAGTCCCAAATGTGGAATAAGCATTCATTCATTAGACAGACATTTATTATGTACCTACTATATTCCTGGGGCTGGACAGACAGGAGTGAGCAATACTGAGAAATAAATATCCCTGTGGAGGTCCCCTGAAAATACAAAATATGATAGATCGTGGTAGGTATTCAGAGAAAAACATAAAGCACGGAAGGTAGATAGGAAAAGGGAGTCTAAAGGGTCCTAGAGGATGGCTGGAGAAGGCCTCATGTAAGGTGACATTTGAGGAAAGACCTGATGAGTGAGACAGTGAGCCATGTAAATGTGCAGGTAAAGGGCACCCCAGGTGGCAAGCTCAGCAAGGGCCGAGTCCCACCTTGGGGTGGGGGGGTGGGCAGGCGCTTGGCTTCTGCGAGGAAGGAGCACCTGTGGAGAGGCAGGTCAGAGGCACTGTGGAGGGAGGTGCACATCACTTAGGGCCTAGGCTCTTATTTTCAGTGAGTTGAGGAGTCACCGGAAATGACCATGAGCTGATTGTTAGGGTCATTCCAGCTGCTGGCGACAAGTTGAGAATCCTTTGTCATAATCCAGGGCAGACGGGCTGGTGGTTTGGTGGCTGCAGCGAAGTTGTTGAAGTGATAGATGCTCAGTAAATGGCGGCTATTATGACACTCTCTGACATTGTCTCTATACTTGAAGCTGGATTAATTGGTTACACAAGCTAGCAGTTTGTTCCCTGTTTATGACCCGTCAATTCATGCTAAGCAATCATGCCTACTTGTATGGTAGTCTAATTTATAATATTCTGACTTCCAATAAATGATTTCCTGGTTATGTTCTGCTTTTAACACTTTGCTACTATTTACCCACAATGCTGTGAAATATTAAGTAATATGAAAATTTTATGGTAGTTGCCACAGGCAGGAGGTAAGGGTGGGGGAAATCCAGTGAAGGCAGTCAAAATGTACAAATTTCCAATTATAAGTTCTGGGGATGTAATGTACATGGTGATGATGTAGCATGGTGACTATATTTAACAACACTGTACTGTATATTTAAAAGCTGCTAAGAGTAGATCTTAAAATTTCTCATCACAAGGGAAAATTATAGCCATATGAGGTGATGGATGTTAACTAAATTTACCGGGGTAATCATTTTGCAATATATACAAAATTTACTGGGGTAATCATTTTGCAATATATACATACCAAATCATTATGTAGTACACCTTAAACTGATACAATGTTATGTCAATTACATTTCTATAAAACTGGGGGGAAAATGAGCAGGTAAATTTTTTAAATGAAACAAATAGAACTTTTAGAATTAAAAAATAGAATTGTTAAAAACACTCAATGAAGTGTTTATAAAATATATAAAAATAAAAATAAATAAAATTATTTTAATGAAAAAGAAATCTATAAATATCGACTGAAAGCCATAAAGCAAAATCATTTTCCTAATAAAAGATTATCTTTTCTACAATGCCTTGTGCCTAAAAGCCACAAAATACTCAAGTGATATCTGAAATTTTTATTGAAGCAAGTCCATTAAATAACACAAAATGTATCACTTTGGCTAATTCTTATATAAGACAATGTATTTATGCCATTGTCCATTCAATAAAGCTCAGTGTGTGCACGTGATTGTGATGTTATTCTTGAAGACTTCTTTGTTTCTCAAAGCTTTGCTTCCAGTAAACTACATTTCCTCATGAGAGGTAATAAGAAGGCTGTTCTCTGTTCCTTGATGAGAAGAATTAAAGATTTGTCAAATGTGACAGCCTTGAGCCTTCAACTGAGAGCTCCTGCTGTTTCCTGAACCTTAAATCTTCCTGGAGCCTCAGAACGAATCATATTCCATTTACACATGGTTTAAAAGCATACAAAATGTAACATGAACCAAACTCACAGTTCAAACTTTATACGTTGAAGTTTTGTGTACGTAGGCAATAATGAGTAAGTAAGGAGTAAGAACTTTGGTCCTAATAATAATATTGTTCATAATAATAGCAGTTAATGATCACAATAATCGTGCAAGCTAGGTACTATTAGCATCATCCCCATTTTACAGCTGAAGAAACTGAGGCACAGAGAGATTTTTAGTAACTTACTCAAGGCAATTCAATTAATAAGTGGAAGAACTGAGACTCAACCCAGCCAGTCCAACTTCGGAGTCTATGCTCTGAACCCCTGGACTCCACTCAGCACCAGTGTGCAGAACATTGGAAATGTTATCCCGTGTTGTTTTTCTTGGACGTTCTCCTTTCCATTCATAACCTTTCCCTCACCTTCCCCACCTGCAGTTCAAGTTGGAAATGACTTTGGCTTTCCAAAAGGCTAAGCTTTTCTGCATACTTAAGAAGTTTTGCAAAGAAAAATATTTTCTTGAAAATATAAAAAGGATTGCGAAATGGGGTGCGAAATCTCTTGATCCAAAGAAATGAGGATAGTTTCCTCATCAAATTAAAAGGTGGTTCTTCTCCTCAGGCTCATGGAAAAAGTAGGAAGTTTGAGGTGAGGGGCTGCTTGGGCTCCTCCTTCGCACTACTGGAAACAGAAGACCCCTAATATAAAACGGCTGTCCATGGTGTCCAGGTTGGTGCTCGAGTAGGAATGAAGGTGAGGAAATCCATGAACAGAGCTTTTGGTCTAAAACTGCTGCCAGTCCAGTGGGATTATGGCTAAAAATAGAAATTGAAATGTTAAATGTTCTTATAAATAAAAGCTTGTGGCCCAAGATCCATGCATAGCATCTGCAGTGTAAATTAGATGTCTATCCTAAACTCAGAAAAGGACAAATACTATTAAAATTAGTGGTAATTAAGAATCCTAACATAATCCTTTCCCACAGCCTATATAACATTTCATTGCCCTCTTTAGAACATTTTAATCTACCACCATAATAATATAAAATTGAGAAACCAGATCAACTTAGTCTGGCATTGTATGGCTAGCACATACCTCGTTTTGTGTACAAAGAGACTTGACCCTGAGGTGCTTTGTAAGTAAATCTTGTAACTGAAGTAAACTACAAATAGAAATAACCAAATAATGTGAAAGCTTTCTCCTTTGCTGTTAAACAATAGTTTTATCTCCAAATAATAAAAATTGGCTGGATGAGTGTTGTTTTGGGGCATACACTCTGCTCTGAAGTTTGCAGAGAAGAATATAAAATGCATAGACGGTGCAGACTGTGCAAACACAGCAAACCAAAATCTGTTACGTACTTCAAAATAATCAGTGGACATGTTACAGGTCTCAGTCACCTAAGTTTTTAGAAGTTAAACAGAAACGTCCTTAATAGGAGAGAAATGAGTAGGAAAAGAATTCTTATATGAGACGATTCCAGAAATACACCAATGATCAGACAGTTCTGAGAATAAACATGCAGTACTGCTGAGGCCAGCAAGATTTCTCGTTAGCAGTCATCAACTCTGATGTGTTCCTTGTGAGGTTAAAATTGTCTGAAAGCGAGCTTCCCGACTGTCCTATTCTCCTAACATATCAGCACGATCTGGCATGCCGAAAGGAGTAGAGAGTCCTAGTTCATAAAACATTTAATAAATCAGTTCTATCGTGCTCTCTATTGATTACCCTCTCAAATGCGAATATCACAGTAAATATTATGCAGGAAATGGAATTCAGGATCTTACTGTGGATTCACCATAATAAACACCTCCCATAATCATATCAAAGTAGCAGTAAGAAGTGTTTAACAGAGTGCTAGAAAAGAGAGAATTTACAGGGCATGGCTTTATTCTAGTACCTGAATACGTTGACTGGAAGGACAAAATACAAAGTGCACAGACTCTGGACCCAGACACTCTGGGTTCCTATCTCAGCTGTGCCGCTTACTAGTTAGTGAGCCCAGGCATTCCCCGACACTCAGTGCCTCTGAGGCCCCATCAGAGCAAATGGGGGTACTACTGGTACCCACCTCACAGGGCTGCCTGAGAATTAAATGAATTACTATACGGTAAGTGTTTAGAATAGGGAAGAGAACATAACAAATGGTATGCAAGCATTAGCTATGATTATTGGCGATGAGAAACTGACAATGTGGTCTAGACTCTCCTTTATTAAAAACCATATTATAAATAATCCTCCTTTATATATCTGAAAAAAGTGTATATATAGCTAATTGAGTTCTTAGTGTGTAACAGACTCTGTTATAAGCAGTGCAGATATTTTTTTGTGTGGTTTTTTTTGTTTGTTTTTTTCCGGTACACGGGCCTCTCACTGTTGTGGCCTCTCCCGTTGTGGAGCACAGGCTCCGGACGCGCAGGCTCAGCGGCCATGGCTCACGGGCCCAGCCGCTCCGCGGCATGTGGGATCTTCCCGGACCGGGGCACGAACCCGCGTCCCCTGCATCGGCAGGCGGACTCTCAACCACTGCGCCACCAGGGAAGCCCGCAGTGCAGATATTTTAAGTCATTTAATATACAAGGGAGATTTCTAATGAAATATTATTTGAACTCCGGTAGAAATAAAAGATATTTCTTTTAAATTTTTTTATTTAAAAAATTACTTATTTTAGCACTTATAGAGATAATCAGCTCCTGAGAGATGTGTAAAAGTTCCATTAATCAAGGTTGGGGTAAAAAACAACCTTTATGAAGCTCAGAGGTGATATGTAGCATACAATTTGAAATTTCTACTGTTCAAGACCAAAGCTAGCAGTCTCCTTAACTACTAGAAAGGTTATTTTAAATGCAGGCCAGACAGGATCCAAGCTAATTTAGGGTCAACTGAAGCCACATATACTCCAAATCCAAAAAGCGTGCCTATTACCCCTCTCTCTTTTACATACAAGAATATCTCAATCTGTTCTTGTATCAGCATAATTAGCAACTTATGTCACCCTGGCTCTGAGATAAATACTAATTAAAGAACATTTTTGTGCCAGTAAACACTTGCCTCTCAAACCAGCACTTTGAATTGTGTTATCACCTGGTTCTATAAAAAGCAAGCTTGGGGGGCAGCTCCCAAGACACGCTGGTGTAAATACTTGCCCCTGCCCTAGTGGGTACTTCTTTTGCATACAAACCCCTTTGTAAATATAGCTCACAATTGTTGATATGAAGCACAGGGAAATGAGTTTCTGTGAAGAAAACAGAACTGTTTGCTTATCCCCACAGATCCGGCAATTCTGTGCACTCAGTGACAGCTGGCCATTCCAGAGCGGACAAAAACATTTCCCCCGGGACATGTTCTCTTCACTGGCCTATGTTGAACAGAGGCCAAGTTCATTTATAGCTATATCAAGGACAGACTTAAGATTATTTCAAGTGTTCTAACAATATTTACTTTTCTAAGGAGGCTCTGCATGATATCCCATCTTGGTTGGCTCAAATAATGACACCTAGGACATCTCTACAGGCTGGCAAACGTTCATAATTATAAAACACACACTCTTGCTATCCAGAAGCCTTAACAAAACAACTCAAAAACAATGTACATTTTCTTCATTTCCTTCGATATAAACTTCCTCAGAGCACTCTCGGGTTTCTTGATAGCAGAAGGAGGTTAAGTAAATGTTGAAAACAAACCATGAGACTTGCCAGGCTGGATTTTTGAATGCCCTCCAAGTTCCAGCACGGCCACTTCTTTCTGATGTGCCCTTTTTAATCCTAGAATATTAAAGCATTTGGTAAACATTAACTCACAGATCCTCTTAAAAATCTTTCTGGGTGGTAGATATCTGAGCTTACAAGCAGGAAAGTATGTTGACAGGCCATCCCTTTGCAGGTCATGGCTAATTCCTGACCATCTCCCAGTCAGATGGGGCAGGTGCATTTCCCCTTTTCACAGGGGACTGTCTCTGCCTGAAGTTACAGCTCAAGTGCCCAGGACACGGCCTGATGCCTCGTTGATGCTCAGTGTACCTTTGTTGAATGAATGAAACTCTGCACATTATTAAAGCGATTTTTTCTCCTGTTACTTTGGTGTCATTTAAAGTCTAAATCAAGAACAGAAGGGTCCAAATTCACCAGGAAAAATCTATTTTTTAAATTCTTAAGGTGAAGTACTTACATTTGTGGAATAAGAATTTGAATCCTATTTCTTTAAAATCAGTTGAACAATTTCCTCCACTGTCAGCTTTAATGAGATATAATTGACAAATAAAATTGTAAGATATTTAAAGTGTACAGTATGATTTTATATACATATACATTGTGAAAGGATTCCCCCATCTAGTTAATTAACACATCCATCACCTCACACATTTACCTTTTGTATGTGTGTGTGTGAGAGAGAGAGAAGCATTTAAGTTCTACTCTTTTAGCAAATCTCAATTATATAATACAGTATTAACAATGATACTCTCCATAGTATACATTAGATCCTCAGACCTTATTCATTTTATAACTTAAAGTTTGTGCCCTTTACAAACCTCTCCCTCTTTTCACCACCCCCAGCCCCTGACAACCACTTTTCCACTCTATTTATGTAAGTTGACTTTTTTTTTTAATTCCACATATAAGTGATACCATGCAGTATTTTATCTTTCTCTGTCTGGCTTATTTCACTCAGCATAATGTCCTCCAGTTTCATCCAAGTTGTTGCAAATGGCAGGATTTCCTTTTTTAAGGCTGAATAATATGCCATTATATATATACACCACATCTTCTTTATCCACTCATCCATTGACAGACACTTAGGCTGTTTCTATGTCTTGACTATTGTGAATATTGCTGCTATGGACATGGGAATACAGATACCTCAGTTGAACAATTTCTAACCAGTGTCTTCTTTATCCCCTGAATGCTCCCTTATTACAATTTCCTGAACACTTTCTCAGAAATAATAAACACTGGATGTAAAGCTAAGAGTTCAAAATGTGTCCCATAAAACTAGCATGAAGCATTTTTGAATCCTTCAACCTTGTAAATTAATGTGAAACAAATTAATTAAAAGAACAAACTGGTCATCACAATCTTAAAATTCTTCCCTGCATTAGTGTGGCATTTCTTCTGAGCCCCCTAGGTTTCAGTGCTAGCAACAATTTCTTGCTATACTGTTTTCAGCTTTATGGTAAAAGGGATAAGAAAGAATGTGTGGGATTTTGTGGAGAAGGTGTATTTCATACCTCCATTTTAAAAAATAATTTCTTCATATTAAGGACTTAATGTTCTCTATAAAGGGCCAAATAGTAAATACTTCAGACTGTTGTGGGTCATACAGTCTTTCTCACAGCTCTGCCATTGTAGCAACAAAGCAGCCACACAGACAATATTGAACAAATAGGCATGGCTGTGTTCTAATAAAACTTTATTTACAAAGGTAGGCCACAGGTAAGATCTGGACCTCTCGGCAGTAGTTTACCAACACTTTTTTATAACATGCTTCTTGAACTTGGTGATACTAAAAGAATATCATTCATCAGGAAAACTGAGTTAAAAAATCTTTACTGGATGTTCTGCATTTTATTAGACTAACGAGAGAATGTTCAGCCATACAATGCGAGTCTAGAGATTGTATCCTAATGCTCTATAAGTAATGTGCATCATAGCTTCTCCTTTCTGGAAATATATTTTAAAAATTCTATTAGCTACATGGATTTCTTTTAAAAAGACAGAAGGTAGGCGCAGAGTAAAAACACTTCCAATCCCCCCCCAAATCCTCATTCAAATGGGAAAATCTCAGGTGATTTGGTACTTGGCAGTCGCCCTAGGTCCCAATGACAGTCGTCAATGCTCGGCTTCCCTCTCCCAACCCTGCCCCTTCATCCCCACCAACTCCACAACCCTGGCTCCTAAGACTTTGCTCAAAGGGAGGAATGCAAGGATGGATCATGGGCCAAAGCTGGCCTCCCAGGTGCGCGTTGCCGGGGAAGCTTCTGAGCAGGTGCATCAAGAAAAGAAATAGCTGCCTGCGCATCTTCTGCTCATCCCGACTTTCTGTTTGTAGTTGAAACCGCCTCTTGAAAATACTATGTAATTGGTTTCTTCTTTGCTCGTGAAACATTTGCTTTGCCTGAAGGATCTGATGGTTTTCCACACTTGCGAACACTTAACGTGGTTTTCCACACTTGCGAACACTTAACGTGGTTTTCCACACTTGCGAACACTTAACGTGGTTTTGTGATTTTGGTTATTGTTGTTGTCAACACCAAAACATACCTAAGTGATTCCACCAAAGACAGGCAAGAATAAAGGTCTCGTCATTAGCCCTGATAAATACAACCCATAACTACAGTTTCTAACAATTACCCTTCTAGCCCATTTATCAACTACAATTTAATATTGTTAAAATTTCCACAAAACTTCATGTTGGTAGGACTTCGCCTCTTAGTGTTAGGGCGAATGTTCTCAAATCATTAATATACCTTTTTTTAGTATATGAGGCAGTGGTGAGATACCCCATGCCCAATAACTTAGAGAAAATAATATAGTCATTTTAGAGTTAAGTTGGCAAAACACTAACAAAATCACACTCTGTGTGACCGTCCATCTATGACAATTAACTAAGAACTTTTCTGTAAGCCTGTGTCTCCCCATCTAGCACTCTTGTCATAATGGGGATAACTCAGGGAGCCAGGCTAAGTAAGATAAGACTGCATTTTAGTACCAGCAACTTAATCAACTGCACTGTACTTATTTGAGTGAAGGCTATCCAGTTTACTGAGTGTTTACCAACTTGTAAATATTTCTTTATGTTCATTTGTTTGCAGTAGGGTGGATGACCTTTCTCCCCACCAAATTCTAACACCAACAGTGGCAGGGATAAGTGGGAAGCCTGCCCGTGCCCTCAGAGAGCAGGGCTGCCCCCAGATACACATTCAAGGTGGCACTTGCTTTTCTGGATGCATTGAGGTCCAGGATCTGGCTTTCAAAATTACAGGCTGATCTTTTGTCACACAGATTGTGTGAATATTGGGAATTCACAATAACCACGCTCAGAGAGACTGCTGGATTAACTCAATAAAAGTGCTGAAATTTTTGGAGTGGCAGGTCAGTACTCTTTCCTGGAAGACAAACTACTTGGGAAGTCACATTTTCATAACGTTTCGTGAACCAAAACCAGAACAAAGGGAGTTCATTATTGAGCAGGAGTGTTTCATAGTGTTGGGGTATCATAATTTATATCTCTATAAATGTTCATATCTGTTGCAAATGTAGACCCCTTCCAGGCTGGACAGGTACTACTCACCTAAATCGTGCTCGAATGGGTACAGTTTATATTTTCAATCTGTAGGTTAGTGGCTCCCAAGCCTGAATGAGCAGCAGAATGTCTTACTGAGCTTTGAAAAGTTAAATTCTTTAATCTCCCATGTTCTTTCTACCCCAAGATCAAATGAATTAAACAGGGGTGACCCAGAATTCTTGTTTAGGGGATTCTGATACAGATAGCCTTAACATTTGGTAACCCAGCTTCTCTGATTCAGACAGACTTGAATCAAAATTCTGGATCGGCGCTTCCCTGGTGGCACAGTCGTTGAGAGTCCGCCTGCCGATGCAGGGGATGCGGATTCGCGCCCCGGTCTGGGAAGATCCCACATGCTGCGGAGCGGCTGGGCCCGTGAGCCATGGCTGCTGAGCCTGTGCGTCCGGAAAAAAAAAAAAAAAAAAAATTCTGGATCTGTCACTTAGAAAAAGCAACTTGGGGGAGTGAAATAATCTCTCAGAGCCTCTTGTCTCTTCATCTGTAAAATGGGTATGATAATGCCTGCCTAACCAGGATGTTGGAAGAATTAAAAGAGAATTTTAAACCCAAGGCTGGCTAAACATTCAGGAAGCTAGAGAGCTGTTTGCTGTCTTCCCCCAAATGGGGTTTGACACAATTGGTTAGGTTGTTGCTTATTAAATTACGTTCCTGTTGTAGCCCCGGATCCCTGAGCTCTGAGAAATTTCCTACTCATTCTGACTGCAGTCTAAGTTATACAGATACATGATTGCAGACAAATTCTTGGGTTGGTTCTCAGAAGTGGTTGTGTGGGCTTTACTAGTTTAATATCCCAAAGGCAGTCTTCTTTCCCCTATTCCCAAGTTCTTGGGGGTAGGTGTCTCCTAAATGCTCCCATAACATAGATGAAAAACATCTTTTTGTCTGTTTTTATCCCAAAACACTCAAAGCTCTATCAGTGGGTTGAGTATTTCAAAAGAAAACAAGTTTCATCAGAGTCATATTTTGAGAAAATGTTAATGTGCAACTTGTGATGATTGTTAGAAACATTAGTTTCAAATAATGGGCAAAAGGTATATATGACCATTTTGTATTGTTCTTTTGATGCACGTACAGAACAGAAGTTGGTGGGAGAAAACAGGATAAATGGTGTCGGAAAGAAACATACAGGGCAATGCCCTTCCTCATGCCAGATAACTCCCACTAATAGCCTAAAAGCGTAAGAGCAACTCGCTTAAGTAGCCTCATTTACTAAAGGAGAGTCCCTTCAATCCTGAAGGGACTCTAATTCAGTGAATGACAACATGGGTACAACCCATGCTTCCTCAGGTTTCACAAGCCTAGGGGTTGTAAATGCTATGACCCTAAAAGAAAGAAACTCCACCTCAGCGGATGTTCCCATCCACTCCCATGGGACTTCCACGTGCATCAGGGTATCATTAGGGCATTTCTGGGAGAGCCCCTGAATCCTCGCATGGCCAAGGACAAGGCCTGGCAGTGGCCGTGTGGCCTGGCCCCTCTCACAGTCCCCTCTTGCCTTACGCCCCTTTGGCCTTGTCTGCTGGGACGTCGGGTCCACTGCGTGCTCCCACCAGCCTCTGGCCGTTTGTGCCACACGTTTTGGCTGCTACTGAAATTGGGACGTCATCTAGATGGCAGACGAGGCTGAGAAGGCTGGCGTCCTTCAGGGGCTAAATCCAATCTGTGTTCCATGTGAAAACAAAAGAATCTCTCCTCCAGCTTTGGTGTTAAACTTCAGAACATGAGTGGAAAACATTGCTCTAAATGCCCTTCCAGAGGGTTTGGTGGACACAATCCTTTCAGTATCTTATCACAGCACCATTCTCCCATTCCCCACATCCTCAGGACCCAGGCTTAAGTCCATGGTACCAGAGACAAGTGCTGGCCTCTTCTCAGTAGCTACACAGCATTGTAAATCAACTCTAATACAAAATAAAATTTAAAAATAATGTTTTGCAGTGATTTCGGAGGGGATGGAATTAGTCAGGACTGTGAACCTTGCACGGTATAATTGTGTTTCACATCCTGAAGGCAACAGGAATGGCAGTTATAAATGTGGGGACGGTGACGCTTCTATCATTTTTAGCTCTTAGGGCAGCCTGATGGATGAAAGGGTACCGGAGGTCTTGGGCCAAAATTGGCAGAGAATCAGAAAATATTTTAATACTTACCTTCCCATTAGGGTATGTACTATATGTTGTTATCAATATTTGAGTTAGCTACACGCAACAAAATTCCATTATTTGTATTTATGACATAGATGATGATTTATTACTTTCATATACATCCTGTCGTTTGATCCATGCAAGACAAGTAGCACGTTTTTCATTTGTTGGATGAGGCAGTTAAAGCCCAGCGTAGTCTGTGTTAGAAGATGCTGCTGCAGCAGGGACAGAGAAGTCACAAATTCCTTATCCTCAAGATGTGCCTGTCACCTGGGAACCACCCGGAGCTTGAGAGAGAACAGAGGGACCTCCACATCCCCTCTTTGCAAGAAGTCTCTTCCCTGCTCTCCTCCCCAAGATGCACACTTTATAGTAACGCAGTCCCAGAGAGTAAACATTTGAAAGAAATTCTCATTCATATCACCTGAAATAGAAACAAAATCAGATTAGTTTACTTTTCTGAACCCATATATGCGAGTACTCTTAAATCATACAATGCAAATATCTCATACTGAATAGTCTTATTAAAATGCAGTTACTATATACATCAATCTTTTTTCCCCACACCTCTTTACCTACCTCTCCAGGGCTATTCCACATCTGCTAAATAGGTACAATCCCACAGGAAAGTGACACCACAGAAAGGACAGAGTCTTTTCCCAGTACCCTTGGGACAGCTGCCAATAAGAGCTGCAGCTTAGAGAAGACCCCAGGGCAAATAGATGCAGTGACAGACCGGCTGACTGTGACCCAAGAGGTTTGCTTTTAGCTTAACAAGTTCTCAAGGAATTCTAGAGGTCAAATCTCTGCATCTCTATGTGACCCAACATCATGACGTTAACAAAATAAGTATAAATTTAAACAAAAAATCATCCAAGCCATTTGGCTTGCTATCTCCATCCCACTAACAAGTCCCACTTCACTTGTACAAAGACACAATTATTACTCATGAAACATTGTTTTTGTCTAAAATCTTTAAGGTGACTAAAGCAAAGCTTGTAACGTATGTCAAACCCATTTCTGTGAACTGCTATACAGAGTTTATTTTCTTTTATTGACTCAACTTCTTTAGAAAGTAAAATAAAATACAAACCAATGCTCTCATAAGTACACAGACCCATGAGATCATGCTTCCACTCCTTACTGTGGCTAGATGGGGGAAGGGAGATAAGAGGACAGAGAGCAGGCAAGAGAGAACAAGGAAACAGAGCAACAGTAAAGTCGCTGATAAGAGTACAAACGTGAGGTCACATCCTGCCCTTCATGTAAGCTTCAAATTTTTCATTAAGTTATCTAATAATTATTAGTCCCTCCCTAAATTCTAAGATAATTGTCTATATTATATAATGAGAAAAGTCTAACGAAGTGAAATTATTCTTTGGGTATAAGACCTTAGGGAGGACCCCGTGCTTCGAAGGGCCTGCACTTGGTTTAATGCTCTACTGTTCTGATATTTCCATTCTTAAGAATTTGTGAACGAGGGGCCCTGTATTTTCATTTCACACTGGGTCGCACAAACTGTATAGCTGCTCCTGGACATCATGTCAAGCTACAGCCTTGCCACCTCCATTTAAAAAAAAGTGTATGTGTGTGCAATCCTTGAAAAGAAATAGTGTTAGAGTATTTTCCAAAAGGAAGTATCTTTATATTTAGAACCTATAATCTTCTGAATTTACCAGCTTCTATGTTTGATGTACTGTATTTTATATTATTTTTAATCAAAATTTTCTCTTCACCCAGTTTTAGAGGGTGAAGAGAAAATGCATGGGAAAAAAACATGTGAATGAAAACTATTTTTCATTATGAATAACTGTGAAGATTACAAGAATCGCAGTTATAAATATGCAAACACAGGTGCAGCTAGCATTTACACTTTTGGGGGCAGTCTGGGGAGGAATGGGTACTGAGAGGTCCTGGGTCAAAGGGAGCCTGGCATTGAAAAATAACTTAAGGAAATTCTCTACATTTATCAAATCGATTAAGGTTTGACTTCAACGTCTTTCCCCAAACCAACTTTCTCACTCCCAATTCCCATATTTATTTCTAGATCTTTCATAATTAGAGATTGTGTGTGTAATGTCAGCTACTCACTGTGAGAATTGTTCCTTGTGCAAGCTTTTTCATCCTCTTGCTTGGTTGGTGTTAGCTGGGAGATGCAAACAGCTGTGTAGTCAAGATGTTGCCATCTTCTCAGAGACTAATTTTATTATTCCAAGCGTATTTTTGGCTCCAAATGTTACGGGTTGACCATCCTAAAAATTATATGTTGGAGTCATAATGCCCAGAACATTAGGATGTGGCCTTATTGGGAGACAATCTTTACACAGGTAATCAAGTTAAAATGAGGTCATTAGGATGGGCCCTAATCCAATGACTGGTGTCTTTATAAAAAGGGGAAACTTGGACAAAGACAGACATGCATAGAGGGACAAATGCTGTGGAAAGACACAGGGAGAAGACCATCTACAACCCCAAGAGAGGCCTAGAACAGATCTGTCCCTCAGAGCCCTCCAGAAAGAAGCAACCCTGCCAACACCTTGATTTTGGACCTCCTCCAGAACTGAGACAATACAGTTCTGTTCTTTAAGCCACCTAGTTTTGGCACTTTGAACAGCCGCCCTGACAAACTAAACATCAAGTATCTCAAATCTTAAAGGGCATACTTCGTGGTATCCTAGGATTCTGGTTCTTTGTTCTGGCATCTCAGCATACTGGTGCGTGACGGTGGTTTGTTAGGTTTATTATATATTGTTATTCTAATTAATAATAGTTGAAGTGATAAAATATTTTTAAAAATTTTCTTCTCTTATGTATAAGAATTGGTTAAAATTCTCCCTGTAATAAAATCCAGGAGGACTCTTACCCATTTAAATTCTGATATGCTTCCTGGAATGCCATAGAAATAGATGGAAATATAATTAACATGCTTGCAATTGCAAACCACCTTGGGTATGCTCAGTGAAGTGTTTAGCACATGTGACTGTCATCTGCCCTGCAAATACAGAGAAAAAAAACCGCCACTGCTCTCCATAAGACCAACTTTCAAACTCTTAGTCACAATCTACCCATTTTGAAAGAAGTTGCCTCACGTGGTTTTCCATTTCCTGAATGACTGGTGCATTGTTTTTAGGACATTATTTCTCTCTCTTACATGATCATTATGGAATTTACACCAACACAAAGTGTATCTACATAATGTTACTAGGCTATGGTAATCAGAAAGGGAGAAATTTATCCTAACCAATACTGCATAACTATGTTGGATGCATTTTACTAAATTAACAAACTTGCTCAGAAGAAAAAACTCATAGATACCAGCCATCATTGTTGGTAAAATTCAATAAATTTTCATCAGAACAACTTAAACATAACTTTATATTTTCTGGGTCAATGCTGAGTCATTGATTATTATTTTATGTGTGTTTTCCAGTCAGTTTAGATTGATCATAACTAGATATTTAGGAGCTTATGTGAATTTTTTAAAGTACTTACCAGTGGGATTAATTTAAATGTCAAAAAAGTAAAGTAAGTAAAATCATTGTAATGAGGATCCCCCTCCAAATGACAACCACTAATGGAATTTCATTATTCTCCTCTAGTGTAGAAGATACTCCTGAGGGTTACTTTAAAGAATCATTTCTCAACTTTTTTTGACTTAAGAATCACATTCATGGCAACATCTAATGTTCTGAAACCTCTTAGCATTTTTTAGTCTTTTCATCGTTTTTGCAGGGTATTGAATAAGAAATGGTATTAAGAAAAATCTTTTACTTAATATATATGATTAAAAGATATAAGATCTTTTACTTTAGATATAGACAGAAGTATAACTGACAAAATAAATTTCACTGTACTGTAATTTTTAGTAATATCCATATTCTATGAAAGCAAATTGCTATCAACAAAACAAAGATCACCTACTGAATGGGAGAAGATATTTGCAAACAATATATCTGATAAGTGGCTAATATCCAAAATATACAAGGAACTCATACAACTGAACGTCAAAAAACAAAAACAACTCTATTAGAAAATGGGCAGAGAATCTGAATAGACATTTTTCCAAAGAAGACATACAGATAGCCAACAGGCATGTGAAAAGATACTCAACGTCACTAATAATCAGAGAAATGCAAATCAAAGCCACAATGAGATATCACCTCATACCTGTCAGGATGGCTAGCATCAAAAAGACAACAAGTAACAAGTGTTGAAGAGGATGTGAAGAAAAGGGAACTGAACCCTCATGTACTGTTGGTGGGAATGTAAATTGGTGCAGCCACTACACAAAACAGTATGGAAATTCCTCAAAAAATTAAAAATAGAATTACCATATGATCCAACATTTCCACTCCTGGGTATTTATCTGAAGAAAACAAAAACACTAATTAGAAAGGATATATGCACCCCTATGTTCACTGCAGCATTATTTACAATAGCCAAGATATGGAAGCAACCAAAGTGCACACCAATAGACGAATGGATAAAGAAGATGTCGTATATATGTACACTGGAATATTATTCATCCATAAAAAGAATGAAATATTGCCATTTGCAACAACATGGATGGACCTAGAGGGCATTATGCTGAATGAAATAAGTCAGAGAAAGACAAACACTGTAGGCTTTCACTTATGTGAAATCTACAAAACAAAACAAACATACATAAAACAGAAATAGAGTTTTAAATACAGAGGATAAACAGGTGGTTGCCAGAGGAGAGGGGGTTAGGGGGAGGAAAGCAATAGCTAAGGGAGACTGAGGATTATTTTCCAGCTGCAAAATAAATGAATCATGGGGATGAAATATACAGTATGGGGAATATAGTCAACAACTGAGTAATGTTTTTGTATGGTAAAATTCGTAACTAGAATTATTGTGATGATCATTCTGAAATCTACAGAAAAAAATCACTATGTTGTGTAACAGGAATTAACATAGTGTTGTAGGGTCAATTATACTCCAAAACCAAAAAACAAATAAACTCATAGGAAAAGAGATCGGATATGTGATTACTAGAGGCAGGGCAGTGGGGACTGAAGGAAGGCAGTCAAAGGTACCACAAACTTCCAGTTGTAAGTAGATCCTAGGGTGTAATGTACAACGTGATAAACATAGTGAGCACTGATGTATGTTATGTTTGAAAGTTGTTAGGAGAGTAAATTCCAAGAGCTCTCATCACACACAATTTTTTTCTATTTCTTCAATTTTGTATCTACGTGAGATGATCGATGTCCACTAAACTGATTGTGATGATCATTTCATGATTTATGTAAGTCAGATTATGCTGTAAACCTGAAACTTACACAGTGCTGTATGTCAATTATATCTCCATAAAACTGGAAGAAAAAAAGCGAATTGCAACTTTTCACACTGACCATGTGAAGGCACACAATTTAATTTACTTGAAATAAATTATTTCATAAAAAATACGTTTCGGACAAATTTTCAAATGACAGATGATGTTGGTTTAGTGACAATACGTACAAAAATGTAGGTTGAAATTTAACATGTTTTAGCAATCAAAAATAGACAAAATTTGCTTTCATAACTGTTACGAAATCAACTGAGAATTTTTTTTTTAATTTTGGAAGTTTATATTTATGTTTTGTATTTAAAATACCATATCGGAGAGAAGGTTTTAAAGTGCTATGGCGAGCATTTCTTTACATATAGCCCATTTTGATGTGGCTAGTCTTTATTCCCAAATTGGATATAACAATAATATATTTTGCTTTAAAAATGTCTTTGGGGGCTTCCCTGGTGGCGCAGTGGTTGGGAGTCCACCTGCCGATGCAGGGGACGCGGGTTCGTGTCCCGGTCCGGGAAGATCCCACATGCCGCGGAGCGGCTGGGCCCGTGAGCCATGGCCGCTGAGCCTGCGCGTCCGGAGCCTGTGCTCCGCAACGGGAGAGGCCACCACAGTGAGAGGCCCGCGTACCGCAAAAAAAAAAAAAGTGTTTTGGAAGTTGTAGAGCCATCTTCATATTCTACAAAAGGTTTATTCTAACTTACAGATAAGGCAAAGATCACTGATGCAAATGTATAGAATTGGTATTACCTTTAAGTCTGTCCTTAACTTTTATGTTCCAAGATCAAAGTTCTTGAGCTTTTTGTCTTTCAGCAATGGTCAGTTGTAAGTCTAAACTAAACAATTAGTGTCAATGAATAAAGGGCACTGAAAGCTGTACAACTGTAAATGGAAGCAGAGGTGTTTAGCTGAGTCCTGGTTATACACATCAGAGTTCTCCTGATACCTTATCCCAGCCATTTAGGAGACTCCTGGAGGTTTCTCCTGCTGTCATGTTGTAAAGGGAAAAAATATTAAAATATTATTTAAGATTGGATTAAGATGGCTGTCTGGGTGTAGATACATCTATTCTCTTCCCTCCTCAAATACCTTGGAATGAAGAAAAAAATCTATATATTTAAAAGGAAAACTCATTAACTGAACTGTTAGAAAATAATCTTCCTAGCATACTAGGTAATCTTAAGAAGTTTCTGAAATAGAGAAATCAAACAGGATTCGAATGACAGAGACGCAAGACTGGAGGACATCATAGCCCAATACACTGCAAGGGTTGATTGGCCAGTGGCTTTGGGAATGCTCAAAATTAAAAAGCCAGTCAATAAAGAGAGCAGGAGGGTTCCCAGGGGTGATGGAAAGGACCATCATTTGTGTTAGTCTTTGTAGGAGCAGTAGAACTTTCCCCTGGGCTGAAACAATGAGAATGAGCAGAGGACACAGGAGAGTTGGTACTCTAGGTAGCCAGTGACCCCAGGAAGAAATGAAGCCACAACACCCAGAGGAAGGGTCCTCAGAATACCCCAGCAAGACATGCTATGCCGGTCATAATCACCACCAGAGTCAGTGTTATAAGCATCGGGCATTCACCAGTAGATGAACCAGCTCTCAGGTACCCACATGAAACAGGAGGCCGAATTATATCATCCTTAAAGCAGGAGGTAATGTGTGGTAGTGTCTAACGTTGGTAAGCCAAGAAATAAAGCCAAAAGCCTATTACTTAAAGTTATGGTGGAAAGTACCAGAAAAACTAAGAACCCAAACATTGAAAAGGGACATGACAGTGTTTCTGGACTGGGAGTGGGTGAGGCAAGAGGCTGTTTTTCATTCTGCAAAGTTTAATCTTTGTTTCTGTTTTTCTTCTTGTTTTACAATATACATTATTGTAAACTAATGAATTATTAACAATGTAATTCTAAGAATATCCATTTTCTTTGATTGGTGTGACATGTTAAAACCAACCATCATGCATGTATAAAATGAAAGAAATTCAATAAAGATATTTCCATTAAAATAGCAGAACTTCTAAATACCTTGGAGAGGATATTATAAAAAAATAAGCAGGCTCGGTGTCATGGGCCTGGGGAAGACGCTGTTGGTGAAACGCTTGCAGACGACCCTTCCGTGCAGGGTAGGGGGTACGGCGATCCGGGGGGCCGCTGGCGGTGAGCAGGGCGGGGGGCGCCCGGGGCGGGGTCCACCAGTGCTTACTCCCTGGCCCCGCTCGGAGACCTTTTTTTTTTCAGCACCTTTATTGGAGTATAATTGCTTTACAATGGTGTGTTAGTTTCTGCTTTATAACAAAGTGAATCAGCTATACATATACATATATCCCCATATCTCCTCCCTCTTGGTTCTCCCTCCCTCCCACCCTCCCTATCCCACCCCTCTAGGTGGTCACAAAGCACCAAGCTGATCTCCCTGTGCTATGCGGCTGCTTCCCACTAGCTATCTATTTTACATTTGGTAGTGTATATATGTCCGTGCCACTCTCTCACTTCATCCCAGCTTACCCTTCCCCCTCCCCGTGTCCTCAAGTCCATTCTCTACATCTGCGTCTTTATTCCTGCCCTGCCACTAGGTTCTTCAGAACTTTTTTTTTTTTTAGATTCCATATATATGTGTTAGCATACGGTATTTGTCTTTCTCTTTCTGACTTACTTCACTCTGTGTGACAGACTCTAGGTCCATCCACCTCACTATGGAGACCTTGACTGCCTTACACAGCTGAGCTCCCAGGATGGGAAGGGCAACCTGGGCGATCCTCCCCTGACGCGGCCTACGGTGGTTACCAACCTAACTGGACATGGCGGCTCAGAGAAAAATCACCATCCAGGAGCTCGGGGGTGGTGCATGGGCCCCATCTGGTCCAGTTACTATGGAAACTGTCATTCGCCCCTGTTCATGGTGGATGCCTCTAACCCCACCCAGCTCTCTGCATCCGCTGCACAGCTCCTGGGTCTCCTTTCGGCAGAACAACTTGAAGAAGCATCGGCTCTGATCCTCTTCGATAAAATTGACCTGCCCTGTCACATGACCATAGAAGAGATGGAGTCGTTAATCAGGCTCCCGGACCTCATTGCTTGTGCCAAGCGGAATATCACCACATAGAAATCAGTGCTCGGAAAGGCACTGGCTTGTCAGAAGTGCTGCGCTGGCTCCAGGACATCCACAGAACTAATGGTTGACTGCAGGGTGGAGAAGCATGGCTGGCCCGCTCTGTGGCAAGAAGGCAGAAGCTAGCACTGCTTGGCCTCTGGCTATCTGTTGCTTTTATAAGGGCAGACTAAGCCCTAGAAGATCAGGTTCTGTGCTGAGTTGCAGTGATGGGTAAACTGAGGCACCCAGGTTATAGAAACTCCTGACATCTGCCCTCTGGCTCCAGCGCTGGGAGAGGAAGACAGGCATGCCGGGTGGCTTGTGTCCTACATCACCCTGGGATGGTTCTAGGGGATTTGTTCCCCTCCCCCCAGGAGAGCTGCTCTCTCAGCTCTGACAGAAGCTCCAACCTGTTGAGTTTCTGATACCGTGACAGTATAAGGAAGCTTGTGGGAAAACACCTATTGCTTGGTGCATTTGTGTCCTAGGGCCTCTGTAACAAATCGTCACAAATGGTGGCTTGCAGCAGCATAAACTTACGTTCACGGTGCTGGAAGCCAGAAGTGTGGAGGCTCTGAGGGAGAATCCGTTCCCTGCTTCTAGTGGCTGCTGGTGCCGCTTGGTGTCGTTGGCTTGTGGCTCGCAGGACTTGAATCTCTGCCTCTGTCTTCACGTGGTCTTCTCTCCTCTTTTTATAAGGAGGATGTAGGGCCCACCATAAATCCAAGGTGATCTCATCTCAAGATCCACAGTTACATGTGCAAAGATCTTTTTTCCAAAGAAGGTCACCTTTGCATGTTCCGGGGGTTACAACTTGGACATATCTTTTGGGGCCACTATTAAACCTACTGCAGTCTGGTAAGAAAAAATAAAAAAAATAAGCATACCTACTCAATGAAATCTATAATACTTAAGAGCATAAAAATTAGGCTTGAATGTACTGGGGAGAATCCACATTACTTGATGAGAATAAGCAATCATAAAATATCAGATTTACCACGAGTAATCTAAAAAATTAATAAAAACTCCGTGGAAGTTTTTAGAAAATAAAACTTGAAGGTGCATCTTGATTTCATCTGATAGAGGTATACAAGAATATGTGTTTCCCCTAAAAAGTAGCAACTAAGGGAACTTGCCTTACAGAGGGAAAACATATGATAAAATTATAATAACTATGAGTCGTAGGTAAGGGCTCATAAATAGGTAAGTAGGCCAAGAGAACAAAATAAAGTCCAATAACAGGCCCAACTATGATTATTACTTCAGTGATCAAAGTGGCCTTTCTCATCATTGGAGAAAAGACAGACCATTCTATAACTTATGTTGGAACAATTGGCTATCGATTGTTCAAAAAGAAAGTTCTCCCTCACACCATATGTAAAAATATATCACGTATGGATTAAAACCTAGTTTTACAAATAAAATTATAAAAGTTTTAGAAGACAGTAGAAGAGAATTTATTTTTCTTTGGGTGGGAAAAGCCTTACCTAAATCCCAGGAATCAAAAAGGAAAACACGAAGCTGTGAACTCGCACGCATGTTCAGAAAAGGGATTAAGTTTGAGGTAGGAGGTGAGGAATATATACTGCATATTTTTGTATTATTTGAATCTTGTACAATCACGTTAACTTAATATATTATCTATGTTCTTTACTTTAAAAATAAAGAATCAGTAATATCTCATAACTAGCAGCTTCTCACAATTTCTTGTGTATGCCAATCTCAGTCTACCTCCGGGAGCCCTGACTAGAAACCATTGAGTTATGCCACCTAAACCCCCTCTACCAGTGGCATTAGCCCTGCTCCCTGGAGCAAGGGGCAGGCAGGTGAAGGAATGCCCAGAAGCTGCTTACATTTAGCTTCAACTTGAATTTGTTTCTTACTCACATGATAGATCACATCATTAGGGATCTGCTTACCCAAAAAGTAGTTTTGCAAGGAACTTACCTGGTTACTAGCATTATTGTTACATAGAATTTGCAAGTTGATACATTTCTTTTTGGCTCCTTTTAACTCCTTTGTTTGTTTGTTTTCTTGAAACTTTTCCCTACCTCCTATAAAGTTATCCTTTTACAATTTCTAGACTCTCAATGCCCCTATATAACATTTTCACTCCTCACAGATGAACCCAACCCAATTTTACCTTCCCTAAAGGTTTCAACTTTCCCATTTTCTTAGTTCTATCTGTTTTCACAATTATATTAAAATCTTTTCTAAAAGAAGTAATGACCAATAAGGTGCAAAAACTGACACATGTCTCTCACTGATATTTACATTAAAAAATGGAATCTGTTACCCCTAATAAAACCCTATAATTTATGGGCTATATGGAAAAATCTTGTCAAGGCAGTATTTTTCTCATTTCTTTCCCTCTTTTTCTTATAATAATATTTAAACAACATTAAAAAAAAAGGTCAGCACCTTTCCAACGCGCATCTGAAAGACTTTTAACTCTTACTTAGATTGAGTCTTGATTGTGTGCTTAAATACTGCTATGATGACTTGAACAGAGGAAGAGTGAGATTCAGCTGAGCTGCACGTACTTTTTCTTTTGGGCTTTATGAACACCCAGGTGTTTGAGAAACTGATTATTAATGAGTTTCATCATCTGGTCTAGCAATTCTTCAGAAATCCAAGATCTGTTGACAAACCTACAACTTTCAAAGTTGGCTTTTCTCCGATTTAAAATGCCTTAATCTGATATTTTACATTTAAAAGTTGCTGTTGTTCTTTGAAACTCTAAGATGAAACTGTGCCTTTTTGAGTAGTCCTATTCTATTCTTGGTCCCTGGTAGGAAGAGTTGCATCTCTAACAGCTTTCCTTTTATGGACTCTTAAAGTAATTCTAAAATGGGCAAGTTTTCCACATTTCATTGGTTATTAACTGCATCTAACCAATTGCAGGAGATCAACTTTCTCGGATCTCAGCCCCTCAACACAGGTTTTGCTGTATTTTGCCATGAGTTCTGAAGGGAGCTAACAAAAATGCATGTAAAATTCTTAGCTCACTGTCTGAAACATAATAGCTGCTAAAATATTATTGATTCTTACTGCTTCTTTGCATGGCATAATCACCACCAAAGCAGCACTTATAATAATAGTAAACTTATATTGAATGTTTATAAGTGACACAGTACAGTGTTAAGCACCTTCCAGGGGATTAGTTAATGAAATAGATATAACCTTATGATCCTCCTTTTACAGATGAGAAAACTAAGGCTTTGAGAGTTTATTCAAGTTTAATCTGGGATGGAAGCCAGTTGCCTCCATAGCCGGGGCTCCTCAGCGAGGAATAAGACCAAGGATCCCTTTACTAGCATAAAGTCACTATGGTGCAGAAGATGCGTAGAAAACATCAAGAAATGAGCTACTAGGGAACCAATTTCTCCATAGAGCATGACATTGTATATTTGACTACTATTGATTGCTACTACCACTCACCATAATGGTGCCTCTAACTGCAGTGCATCTCCTTTGCTGTGGCCAGTCTTTGAATTACGAATTTTCTCAGTTTTCAATAGAGTAAGAATTCAGCTTTGTGAGACATGGGGAATTAAATAAATGAAAGAGGATTTACTGAGGTCAGCTGCAATAGATTGCTCTTCAGTGTTCTTCAGAATCACCAGTCCTGCTTAGAATCAAATGCAGCCCATGGACTTCCATTGCTGCCCAGAGTTAGCGTCTTATCACTCTGCTGAATTCCTTTCAATTTCTACGCTTGAAGTCATTGGTCTCACTTAGTTCCTCAACTTGATTTCCTCCTGCTGTTGAAGGCTGCTGAATAGCTGTCTGGAAAGCCGGTATCAGCAGCTGTCTCTCCCCTGCCAAGGAAAGGCTTTAACAGTGAAAAGCTGCACACTGCTTCAGATTGCACGCATGTGTGATTTTCATAAATTGAATTGAAATGATTCAGAAGGAAAAAATGATTGAGAGGTGGTGCAATGGTGACACAATATCCCCAGGAGGACTATGAAGTGATATCCCAAGCATGCTGTTCATTCTTGTTTCTACAACTGCAGGATGATATTTATCTGGCTTTTGCATAGTGTATCAGGTGACAGGAGGAAGCCTAAGTAAGATGCTAACGCCTCTGCTGTATGTATTAAGCTGCAACCCTTTTTCTCTGGCATTTATTTACTAAATCACAGATGCTCAAAAGAAAAAGGGCCTTGAGGTGTCCATTGGCCTGTCTTTTTGTCTTAAGCACTGATCTCTTAAAATAATTCGGCAACCTCTCTCGTTTATCTATGTCGGTATTTATTACAGGGCTTATTGTCAATTTTCATTAAGAAATATGAGCTACGTTTTCAAACATAAATACTTTAAATAGTAAATACTGCACTTCCCTTCTACTGACAGCCCCAACCAATAAAGGACCAGAATCTCACGACTGTCTGGTTCTCCTGTTACTGAGAGCTCATCAGAAAATGATAGCATCTGGTAATTGTCTTTCAGTTAGAAATTTAATTAATAGAGTATCACAATTGACATCAAACGGAAAATAACTTTGAGGAAAAGTATGAAGTAGGGGGAACACATGATTTCTTCTTTCTTGATCAAATAAATCCTGTTCTTCATTAAAAAAAAAAAAAGGAGTTGTTCTACCTTCTGTCAGGATCATTCCAACTTTAAGGTTATTAATGTCCATCACTGGCAGATAGTACAATTTTCTATTAAACTAATGGCCATTGTCTACTTGGAGACTCCTCTTGAAATTATTCCTTAATGCCTACTTCATGAAAGGTAGATCTAAAGAAGGCTTTTTACGCAGACATAGAAAATGGACTTGAGGACACGGGGAGGGGGAAGGGTAAGCTGGGATGAAGTGAGAGAGTGGCATTGACATATATACACTACCTAATGTAAAATAGATAGCTAGTGGGAAGCAGCCGCATAGCACAGAGAGATCAGCTCGGTGCTTTGTGACCACCTAGAGGGGTGGGATAGAGAGGGTGGGAGGGAGCTGAAAGAGGGAGGGGATATGGGGATATATGTATATGTATAGCTGATTCACTTTGTTATAAAGTAGAAACTAACACACTATTGCAAAGCAATTATACTCCAATAAAGATGTTTTAAAAAAATTTTTTTTAAATAAAGAAGGCTTTTTTGTTGTTTTGGGGGCAGACCACCAGGTTTCATGTCTTACTGAATTGAATGTATTGTTTGTGACAACATATGTAAAGCTAATTAAGCTGTGCTTGACATGGTCCTAGCTTCTTCATCTAGCAGCTGTCTAAATCTATGAAGTCAAAAAAGGATCAAAGCAGAGACACAATTTCCTCTGAACTTGAAATGAAAATGAGTGTGTTTCTGGTGTCTATCAAACTTGCCTAAAACCAAGTAAATCATTTCAGAAGAAGCTTTCAGCACTCTATCAAGGTGATGGAGGTAGCGGGGTGGTAAAGTAGAAACACGTTTACAACTTCATTTCTATTGACTAGATAAATAACCTCCATTATTCAACATGATAAAACCAACCAGAAACAGAAGTTAAGATGTTCCTATATCAATCCACTAGTAGGACTTAAACTCCATCAGAGGAATAGAAGGAAATAAACAAAAATGGGAGGATAATGTCTCAATGTTATTTAGTTGTGATTCGCCTAGTGTTAGGTCACTTATTCCCAGATACGCATGACTAGCTTGTTGCATATCTATTTAGTTTGAATGCAAAATTTGCATGAATACACGTAATAGTATTTATGAGCCAAGTAATGTGCTGCGTGCTTTACATATACAGTCTCCTTTAATTTGCCCAACAAAATTGTGATGCAATTTTTATTATCACTATTTTAAAGATGAGAAAACTGAGCATTGATAGAATTGAAAAATAACTTCCCAACCATCCAGAACTAGTAAGTAGTGAGTCCAGGATTCAAGTCCTCATCTATTTAATCTAAAGCCCATATTTTAAATCATTTACAATCATTACCCTAAAGTTCTCCATGTGATAATATAATCTTGGATAAGATGAGAAAAAAAATAGGCTTTAAGACTGTGTGCTCTGAATTTTCTGACACAATATGGTTATGATTTTCTCCATTTGACAAAAAAAGAAGCATTAGCCTAATTATGCTTAGGGCTCAGATAATGAGCATATCTTGATTTAAAATCTACAATGTGAACAACTCATGGCAGATATCTCAATCTGACCAGAGAAATCCTTTCTTATTTTTTTTAGTTGGAGGATACTTGATTTACAATGCTGTGTTACTTTCTGCAGTACAGCAAAGTGAGTCAGTTATATATATATATGTAAAAAATATCGTGTGATATCACTTATATGAGGAGTCCTGTCTTATTTCTTTTAGTAGCTAGTCTCTGTGAATGTGGATTTAAGCCATTGAAGCTTTATAATTTTATAAGGCAAAAAAGAAAGAATCCCTACTTTTCTGATAGCAGCTTGGATGAAAAAGGCTAATGAGAGGCTCTAATGTAAGTGTTCTGTAACTTTTTGTGCCATGAATTGCCCTATATAGTCTGAGGAAGCCTATGGACCTCTTCTCAGAAGGATGTTCTTAAATGCATAAAATAATCTACATAGGATTACAAAGGAAGCCAACTGTATAGAAATTTATTTATCAAGAATTTTTAAAAAACAATACAGTAATATATGAATTTCTTTATTATACATTAAGTAACAAGACCTAGTGGCATGTCTAATAACTACCGCACATTTGAAGCAGGGGTGGATGCAGAAAACTATTGGAAGATCTGTCACTACTGTAATGTTCTATTCCTTTAAGTATTACCTGCACATTTTAATATGAATACTTGACTTAGGCTGAAATTAATCAACACTTCTACCCTCCTCCCAAATAATGTAAGAGATTTTAGAAAGCTTTAACCACTTATCTTCTGAATTACATGATATTGTTGTCCACTATTTCCATACCACTTTCTAGCTATACCTCCAAAGTTAGTTGTTACTATTTTTGTGGTTTTAAACAATTAATGATTATTTTGATTTTTCCACATGTTGACCATTTAAAAAAAATTACCATTATTATTTGCACTTCATTATTTGCTTCTGTGCTCAATTTCCTTCATTCAAAAGTACATCTATTAGTAATTCTCATTAAACTTTACAGGGTCTGTGAATGGTAAACACCACCAGTATCTGCCAAAAATGTTTGCTTCACCCTGAATGCTGAAAGGTATTTTAACTGCATATAGAATTCTAGATTGAGAGTTATTTTCATTATAATAAATTGAAGATAGTATTCCCTTTGTCTGGTTTTTATTATACAGATAAAGCAAGAGTAGGATGGTTTGAAACAAAAAACTTCTTGGTATGAGAAAGAGCTCTTAGAAATTTAAATATGGTAGCTGAAATTTAAACGTGCAATGAAGATTTGTACTACCTGCATCAATAAGCTTTCCCTGATGTATTAACTTTCTATCACTGATGTAACAAATTACCAAAACTTGGTGGCTTAAAACAAACAAATTTATTATTTTAAAGTTCTGGAGGCCAGCTGTCCAGCAGAGTCTCATTAAGCTAAAATCACAATGTTGTCAGCCTTCTTTCTGGAGACTCTAGGAGAGGATCAGTTTTCTTGCCTTTTCTATCTTCTAAAATCCTTCTAGAATCCATTCCCATCACTTGGCACATGGGTCCCTTCCTCCATCTTTAAAGTCAGCCATGGTGAGTTGAGTCTTTCTCACATTACAACACTCTGACCTCCTCTTCTGCTTCCTTCTTTCATACGTAAGAACTTTTGAATTACATCGGGCCCACCTAGATAATCCATGAGAATCTCCCTAGTTTAAAGTCAGTAGATTAGCAAACTTAATCCCATCTGTATCCTTCAATTTTAAAGTGTACTGCTTGCAATATCGTAGGGTGTTACCCCTGGAAATATAATAGAATCAAACAATTAGGAGAGGCCACTAGGAAATTAAGTCTGGATGCCTCTCCAATGGCACATATTCTTGGGAGCTATCTGGATTGCCTTAATCACACAACAAAGTCATATATTGAAATTGGAAGCCTTGACTGGAATACCACAACATGTCATGCTGACCACTTTGAAAGCCTTTATTAGCTATAGTTGTTTTGCTCAGTCGGAGTGTCAACTCTTTTAACCTCTCCCATCTGAATTCTACATATCCTTTCAGGCTCAACTTTGGTCCATCTTTACCATAAAACATTTTTTTTTTTTTTTTTTTTTTTGCGGTACGCGGGCCTCTCACTGCTGTGGCCTCTCCCGCTGCGGAGCGCAGGCTGCGGAGCACAGGCTCCAGACGCGCAGGCTCAGTGGCCATGGCTCACGGGCCCAGCTGCTCCGCGGCACGTGGGATCTTCCCGGATCGGGGCACGAACCCGCGTCCCCTGCATCGGCAGGCGGACTCTCAACCACTGTGCCACCAGGGAAGCCCGCCATAAAACATTTTTGATTACTTCAACCCCAACGGGCTCTCCCTTTTCTAAATTCCTATCAGTCTATATTTTATTATTTTGCTTCTAATTACGCTATTGTTTACTGTTGTTTCATCTTCATCGTCATCATCTTTGCTCCCATGTAGTGAGCCCCCACTATGGAATCAGGCTCTGCTCTAAATGCATTTTGAGCACTACTTCAATTCTCATAACTACCCTTCAAGGTAGTTATTATTATCCTCAGTTTGTGGTGGAGAAAATAGAAAATCAGGAGGTAACATCTGGCACCCAGGTTCAGACAACCTGAAAGTGGGGGAACAGGAACTTGAACCCAATCTGCCTGACACGAATCTGGTGCTTCTGATCCTTTTCCTATACTGCTCCAGGCAACGTTTGTTTTGTTCTTAGACTATAAGCTCCTCCATGGTAGGGACTCTATTTTTCTGAAACTCCCACAGCATCTAGCACAGACTTAAGCCTAAAGCAGGAGTCCAATGCAAGCACGGCATGGCAGGTTCGGCAAAAACATGGACTTGAAGCAGAATAGTGCCATAAACAATGCAAATAGCCCCAGCTTTGGTTTATTGCATGAGTGAAGTGATTATACAAGAAGTTGAAGAACCTATTTCAACAGCTTTTATTTTGTGCCTTTAAAGGATGCCCAGTAGGTTAGGAAAATTTGGGGAATTCCCTTTAGTGGTTTTGCAAGGATGACTATGGTAACCTCGGTCAACGAGTCACCTAGCTAAACCTATGGAACCAGAAGAACACCAATGCCTGCAACCAGAGGGTTTACAAAGTTTCAATATCCAACCAGTTGTTGCTAAAATAATTTCAAATAATTTCTCTCAAAGGAGTGCTCTGTGGTTATGCCCAAGTCTCAGTGGGCCTGATCCCTGCTGCCCTCAGCCAACCCTTCGGGGAAATTGAAGTGCTAGCTCACAGATCCCATCCTGGTATGAAATTCCAGAGCACTTACACTTGTGTTTAATTATAATAATTAAGGATTAAAAAGGGCTCTTCAGTGCACACAGATAATGCATTTTTTAGCCATGCAGAAACATATCATTTCTTAGATCAGAGCATCTTCTAGTATAAAGTGTCCCAAATCTGTGCCTTGCCCAGAGGGGCACAGATGCACCCAAACATATTTTTCAGACATTCATGCGCTTTATGTTCATGTGGTTGCAAAAGAACAGACAAAAGCCCTCCTGGAATCTGTGGAAACTGCAAAGATGAGCTCATTTGTGGGCTGCCCCTCAGATACTACTGCTGTAGGTGAATTGGCCAAGCTCAGACTTGGACAAGCAGATAATGTGAAGGAAAGAGGGAAGGTGCCATTGCTGAAAAGCAGGCCCTTGGGCCAAGATAGGGCTTGTAGAAACCCGCAGGCGATGCGGGAAGCCTGTGGGAATACTTCCTGGCCCTGTGTGTACATCCTGCTTTGTTTCTGAAGAGGGTGTTTGGCACAGGGTAGGTGTTTGTGGGTTGGATGAAGCTGCTTCTCAGCTCACTGGCACAGGGTCCTCCCATAAAATTGGCATATAACTGGGGCTAGAAATATGCAGAATTATAGTTGGTGATGCTTTTAGAGTTTTTATTAAACCCTAGTCTACCCAGCCCACTTTGTTATTTTACTCTTTCCATCCAGCTCTGTGGGTCTGGATGCGGTTTTCACATGTGGCAGAATCCCCCACTTTGGCCTCCAGTCCGCTCTCTCCCAGAGTCCTGCCAGGGTGAGACTTAGCACATTTTCCTGTGTCCCATCCCCTCCACACCGTGCCCTGGCTACACCACCAGTCTGACACCAGAGCTTCCCAACCCGTATGCCTCTGCACACCCTGCAAAGGAGTGAAGGGTGGTCTGAAACGGTCAGGGCGTCAGTTTGGGGGACAGGCAGGGCCTGGGGCACAGGAACCACCCCCTCTTATGTCCTTACCCCATACAGCTTCTAGGAACAGCAGCTTTCTCTGTTGGCCCCAGCGAGCCACATAACTAGTGTCATTTTCTGTGAGTGTCCTGAGAAGATTCAGAGGCACTGTTAATTGCTGCCAATATAATCAATGAAGGCAAATGCCTACCTGCAGCAGTTTTTAATTTTTGGTGTGCATCAAATTTACTGACTAAGCTTTTTAAATTATGATGCCAATTCCCTATCCCCTGAAATTCTAATTCAGTCAACATGGGGATTAGAATCTGCATTTTAATTAACCCCCCTGAGCTATCTTTCTGAACCTTGTATTTATTGAGATAGAGGAGGCATTTTTAGCAAATAATCCCCAAACCTGGCAGGCTTATCTCTTGCTCATGATACATGTGTTTCTAACACAGACTGGCATGTGTGTATAGGATGTAGGTGGGGGAAATCACAGATAGGGAAACTGAGGCCCACAGAAGTGAACTGACTTTCTCAAAATCACAGAGAAAGTTGGAAGGATCGAGTCCTTGTTCTATAGCTGGCACTTCCGCCACTATCCCACACTATATTCCTTCTTCAAGCTTTAACATGAGTTAAGAGAGGACTACTCGCTCAACAGAGCCCTGACATATTAGAAAAATGGGCTTGAGGAAGGGAGTGGAGTCAGGACTGTGATGGGAGTTGAAGAAGAGGCTGCCAATATCACGGAAAAGTGCCAGGTGAGGATTATATTACCTTTCAATAGTGTATTAAAGAGTTATTAAATTGGGGAATTAGGAATCTTAGTATAAAATCATAACTTTTGAATTGGATAGAGATATTAGAGGTTATCAATTCTAATCTCCAGACGAGGAGGATGAGTGCCCTGAATGAATCCTAATCGTGATGGAGCTATGACCAAAACCTGACTCTATCAAGGTCAGTGGGCCTTCTGCTACTTTGCCTTCCCGAGTCCTTGATATGTTTTCCTGGCATGGCTTATAGGATCCCAGTTAAGGAAACTCATCATCTTTCACTTTTGAGGAAACAGGACTTTTCTGTGTAGCAAACTCATCCACTCAGCCCACAGTGGTCTCCATATCCTCACAGGTGCTTCCAGTGCTCTCAGAGCTTCTGAAGAGGGGGCAAGAGACACTTGGCGTCTGTTACATACCAGCAGCTAACATAACTGCTGGCAGTGGTAGGCTCTGAATAAATGGTTGATGATGGATGGCATAATACAGAATCTGCCTTTCCATGAACTCCATGGACTATTTTCCTGCATATTGCGTTATTCAGGATGTTAGTCTTATGTGGCAAACAGCCCTAAAGTTTTTGATCTTTTTTGTTTGTTTGTTTTTTGTTTGTTTATTTTGTGGTATGCGGGACTCTCACTGCTGTGGCCTCTCCCGTTGCGGAGCACAGCCTCTGGACGCGCAGGCCCAGCGGCCATGGCTCACGGGCCCAGCCGCTCCGCAGCATGTGGGATCTTCCCGGACCGGGGCACGAACCCGTGTCCCCTGCATCGGCAGGCGGACTCTTCCAGGCGCCACCAGGGAAGCCCTGATCTTTTTTCCATGTATCAGCAGTAACATTCTGAGGGTTTTTTTTTTTTTTAATGTATCTTGAACAACTCTCTAAATTCTAATATGCTACAATCTCTTTCGGGACACAGACTGTGTTATTTACCTCTTCACACCTAGAACAGAGTCTGGTACATAGTGTATCCCAATTGAATGGATGAAGGATGAAGAACTGTCTTCCCCTCTCCACCTTCCGTACCCTCCTCTCTCCTTTATCCGCACATGCTCACAGGAGTCCTCAGTAGTTTGTCAGAAATCTTGCAGGTGTCATGGAGCTGAGCAGTTCAGTGGTATTTGTGTGTGTGTGTGTGTGTGTGTGTGTGTGTGTGTGTGTGTGTGTGTATAAAATATACGGGGGCACCGCTCCACATGAGAAATCTGACAAAGGACATGGAATCTGTGTCAGAGCAGCTAGTGCTAGCAATGTGTATCCTTAGAATTCTGTCCTTACCAAAAGGTGACAGAGCCCACATCAAGCTTTGCCGTGGTTCTTGGATCCTATGTCCACGGCCTTTCTGCTCTCCCCCCGCCCCCTCCAGCTTCCCCCTCCTCCTAAGTCACTCCCGGTGTATACATGCGTCATTAGCAACCTCTCACTGTGGCAGGAACGTGGCTTTCATCTATGAATAGATTTTAACAGCCTCCTTCAAGCTTCCTCTCAGGGCTGCACTGACTCAGCCACGCGGGGGAACAGGGAGTGCTTTTACTGACAGCAAGCCTTACCATTCTAAGGTGTGATTATGGGAATGCAAGGAGAGAAGGGCAAGAAGACCCAGCCTGAAGGAAGCCTTCCTAAATGAATATATCCACCATGGAAGAGCCAGAAAGAAAGATGCTGAGCAGTTGGACAACTATTGTGGGTTGTTGTGGATAAAGGGATCATTCTGGATATGAAATTAGTGATTTCAAAAATAAGACCTCTTTCAGATTTGTGCTTTGATCTAAAGATTAAGAAGAAATTGCTTCCCTTGAGAAAGGCTATTTAGAGAGTCAATCTGCAAATAGCCAAGCTGGGGAAAAAGAGGATTTCCAGAAGGCAAATTCAGATCGTGAGTGATGGGTGCCGTGCCTTGCGGGCTGAGTCATAGCTACCGCCTTTAATCGGTGACTGGACACAGTTAACACAGCATCCCGCTGCAAAACGCCCCTCTGCAGACCTTCAGAGATCCGAGGGACCACTTCTGGCTCATGCTGCTTCACGCACCCAGAATGTGTGGGAACAAACCAACTTAGAGCCTTAGGTGGGATGGAACCAGCCAAAGAGGTTTTTCCAGAAAGAAGTAACCTCATGGATATTTATTACTAGGACAAAGGATTCCCCTGATAGAAATGTTTGGTGTCTGCTTAATTGTTCTCAGGCAGTTATCACTGCAATCGGCAAGCTGCAATGTTGCAAAACCTGGTCTAGACCAGTATTAAAAAGAGCCTGTTTGTGATTGTTTTCTTTTAATTTTTTTTTGCGGTACGCAGGCCTCTCACTGTTGTGGCTCCTCCCATTGCGGAGCACAGGCTCCGGACGCGCAGGCTCAGTAATTGTGGCTCACGGGCCCAGCCGCTTCGCAGCATGTGGGATCTTCCCGGACCGGGGCACGAACCCGTGTCCCCTGCATCAGCAGGCAGACTCTCAACCACTGTGCCACCAGGGAAGCTCTGTGATTGTTTTTTGTTGGAGAGAGTAGATAAACAGTTCCACCCAAAGTCTCACTCAAGTGTTTACTCCATCCCCCTCTCTTTGCCTCTCTTTCTGTGTGGCTTCTCAGGATGGTGAGCATGAGGTGGGGTTTGAGGACCAAAGGGACACACTGAGATGCAAGTATATGCAGTGCTCCCTTCATGCCACTCGTCCTTAGCTGCAACAGGCAACACCTGGGTTAGTGAGCCAGGCTGGTGTTCCCAGAAGCAATGACTATGAAGGTTCTGGTTTTTATTTTCGTCAACTGGAGACTCTGCCCAGGAACATACTAGAATGACAGGGCAGCTTCAGAGTCAGGTGGGGTTCAGAAACACAATGATTAGGAAGATACCCATGCCCCCAAATACCACTTCCCACTGGAAACTCCACACTCAGACCTTCGTTTCTCTGACTCAGATTCTATGAACTCCCACTGCTGGGGTTTCTCCTCCCACTGACAATGATTCTTCTTCATCTCCTCTTTCTTTGTCCACAGCCAGGCATAGCCTCCATCCCCCTTTCCTCCTGGAGTCAGTATTAAGCGGAGAGTTAAATTTACCTTCTTAACCACGTGCTGAATGTTTTCTTCTCTGAAAGGTCATAGCATTTTCCATCTATTCCATTCATCTGTGCACTTAACTGTGTGAATCCTTGGGTTATTACTTGATGGTTTGATGGGTGTACATGATCTTCCCAATTATATTTTAAGTACTTGAGAGCAGTGACATAATCAGGAGTCTCTGCCATTAACAACAGATTCTAACACATAAGAGGCCTTTAAGAAATACTTGTAGGGCTTTTCTGGTGGTGCAGTGGTTGAGAGTCCGTCTGCCGATGCAGGAGACACGGATTCGCGCCCCAGTCTGGGAAGATCCCACATGCCGCGGAGCGGCTGGGCCCGTGAGCCATGGCCGCTGAGCCTGCGTGTCCGGAGCCTGTGCTCCGCGGCGGGAGAGGCCACAACAGTTGAGAGACCCGCGTACCGCAAAAAAAAAAAAAAAAAAACAAACCTGTAGTTTGAAGATTGTTTTTTGGAATTAACAAAATTTGTTTTTGAGCAGTTTTAGGTTTATAAAAAACTGGAAGGTACAGAGTTCCTCCTTCCAGCCACAACCTCCCCCCTCCCCAGTCTCCCCTACTATTGGTAGCATGGTATATTTGCTGCAATTGACAAGACAATATTGATACTTAAATTATTAATTTAAGTCCATGGTTCACCTTAGGATTCACTCTTCTGGTTGTACATTTCATATGCTTTGACAATATATAATGTCACGGAATCATACAGAAGAGTTTCACTGCCTTAAAAATCTCTAGTGCTTCACCTGCTTCATTCCCCCTCCCCCATTCCCCACTCCCCATGTACCAAAGCCAGACGGCCACTAGTCATTTTCTTGTCTCTATAGTTTTACTTTTTTCCAGAATGTCATATAGTTGGAATCATAAAATATGTAGCCTTTTCAGACTATCTTTCACTTAACATTGTGCATTTAAGTTTCCTTCATGTCTTTTCATTGCTTGAGAACTCATTTCTTTTTAATGCTGAATAACATTCCATTGCCTGGATGTACCACAGTTTATCTATTCACCTACTGAAAGGCATCTTCATTGCTTCCACATTTGGGCAACTATGAAGAAAGCTGCTATAGGCATCTATGCACAGGTTTTTGCGTGGACCTAAGTCTTCAACTATTTGGGTGAATACCAAGAAGTCCAAATGTTGACTCATATGGTATGAGTATGTTCCATTCTGTAAGAAACTGGCAAACTGTCTTCAAAGTGGCTGTACCATTTGCATTCCCACCAGTGATGAATGAAAATTCTTGTTGCTCAGATGATCTTCTGAGACTGGCTTTCGGTAAGTGGAAGAGAAACATTTATGGGGTGGAATGAATTCAGAGTCACCTATCCCTACCCTTAGACCGTCCTGCAGAGAACAACGAGGGGTAGTGGAGAGTGAGTAGAGATACAAACATGCACACCCAGGTGATAGCTTCACCCTGCTACTTATTAGCTCTACGGTCAAAGCAAATTACTTAACCTGAGCTTCCTTTCCTCTTATTTAACAACTGGGACAATAGTACCAACTTCCTCAGACTCTAGTAAACATAGTAAACAAGATAATGTATGCAAAGACTCTAGCATAACCCTGCGTGCGTAACAGGCACTCCATAAGACAGTTTCCCAACTGTAAGGAGTTAACAAGTTTTCACTAGAATTTTTGTAAATGTGATGATATGCAGTATCCACTCCCTCTACTTCAAGTTCCTTTATGATAACTGTAAAGTCCTAACTGTGAAATCTTGTGTTAGTGATTAAGACAAGAAAATAACCTCAGGATCCTTAATGGGAGTGGAATGTCCCTGTTGCTATTTTCACCTGGAAAAAATACTGAGGGACTAGAAATTTCACTTTGAGTTTCTGATGCAGGGAGACCTCTGACTCGGGAACATAGGACTGCACACTTCTGCGGGTTTGCCTCACCTTGGCCACATCTCCGCAAGTGAGGTCACCACAGGAGCTGGGCCGGGCCAGTGGTTCCTCTTGATTCCCTCTCACGTGAGCCTCGCTGACCATGGGACTTTCATCTGAGAAAAGTGGTCAGCAGCAGTGTGCAAACATGGCCTACTCACAGCGTTTAGAGAGGTCAAAAACTGCAATTGCCCTGAGATATTTTCACTCATCTTTCTGTACTTGCCATGGGAAATATCACTGACCATTCAGACCATCATGAAATGCCTGTGTGGTGGGTCATAATTTCATATTTTCCATTGCTTTTGCTGTGTATACGTGAGCAAGTACGGGTGTGTATGTGTGCTGCCTGCAGCCTAATTTCTTATAAACTATTTAAAGTATATTTTAGATCCTGCTTCTCTGGCCCTAAGCTAATAACCATCTTTGGTTTGTGTGTTGAGTGTAATTCAAAGTATAAAAACACCCTTTGGCCCTTAGCTCCTTGTGCCATGGTACTATCTTCATCTGATGATTTCCAATTTGGGAAGAGCTCAGAGACCCTGAATCTACCAGTGGTCTTGTATTGTGCAGGTGGGCCAGATTCCTGCTTTGGACATGGCTGTAGATATGACCAGTCTGACTGTCATTGCTTAGTCACTACCGGATGAAGAGCACTGTGCTGGGTGGCAAGTGGTGAGTGAGGACCAAAAATTCAGACTCAAAAACTAGAGAGTTACCATTTCTTTACTTTCAGGTGTCTATTCCTATGAACAAAGTATAGTTTAGTGACTGGAGGGGAAACTTATTGATTGGCCTCTATTACCACATAGTTATTGACTTATTCAACCCTGGCTCTCCCTTTATCTACACACAGGTCTAGCATTGTGATGGTCAGGGACCCCTGTGCAGGTGAGCTGTGGAGGGGAGAAGTTGCTTCAGCAATACCTTCATTTGGAGAAGAGCACGAGCTTTTACATTAAACAAATTCTGCACTGAGTCCACAAAAGCCAGTAAGTAGAAATTATACTTTAGGCTATACAGTGTGGAAAGAAGATGGGTCACATTTCAGCAGCAGTTTGGAAGAATTCTATTACTATGTTACTTACTGGAAGAATGATATTTTGGAGTAAAAAACCCAACGTAGTAACAAGACTAAAGTTTTTTTTTTTTGATCTGAGAACAGATGGCTTTGTGTTGTCTAAAAGAAACAGAACTAGGAGTTGGATCATGGTTTAAACGTTTATATTTCCACAAAGTAATAAGTAAACTAAGTTGATCAAGTGGTATGATTCCTACTCATGCTCCATATTTCCAGTGGCAGGCAGATTACAGTAACTAGATGCAGTATTTCATTTTCTGGAATAATATAATATTAGCTATGTTAATAGTTTTACTTTAACAATATTAATCTTAAAAAGGTTGGTGCATTTCTCCTAGGATCCATGACTGAAGTTAAATAGTTTAGGCATCACTAGCCCAACTGTTAAGATTTCTCTGGGTGTAAGTAATGAAGAAAGTAGACATAATGCATGTATTCACCTGATTGTGTTTTCATTTTTTAAAACACAAAATTGTAATGTTCTTTTCAGGGCTAATATCTGGCCTGTGCTTACCCATGTGGCTATACTACTTGTTAAAATACTGAAATATTTCCATAGAAGTTGGTAAAGAGTTGCTGCTTCAAGCTCCCCTAACACCCTCCTAGAACCTGAGTTGACTCAGAGCCTCTCCTGGCCCTTTCCCCCCTGAATTAGTCATTACAGTAGATTGTTTGCAAAAATGGCCACCCTTTCTTCTCTACATCCACACCCCTTTGCAATATGACTTGTGGTCCTTCTAATTAAGAGGTAGTCTCTTTTTTTTCACTTCCTGAATTTGGGCTGAACTTGGTACATGATTTCACCAATAGAACGCAGTAAAAATTATGTTATACACATTATAAACCTAGGCCTAAACAAGTCTTATGCACATCTGTTCTCTCTCCCAGAAACATGCTCTGGAATCATAAGAATGAGTCCAAGACACACTGGTGGAGGACGATAAACCAAGTGGATTTGAGATGAACTATCTCAGTTCAGGCCATCTCAGATTAGCCTGACTGGCAACTGACAAAAGACGTAGGTGCCAGCCCAGCTAACAGCAGAAGAGCCATCCAGCTGAGCCTAGCCCAAATTGCTGACCCTAAGATTTATGAGCTAAATAGACAGTTATTAAGCTACTTGGTTTTGAGATAGTTTCTTATGTAGAAACATTTGTTGCACATTTATAAGATTGTATATAATTTATAATATTACACAGAAATAGGTAAATAATATACCAATAATCCAGGATCTAGGGGGGTAACAACTAGAACAGCAGGGGTCCTCCAAAAATCTGCTCTCATGCCAAGGCCAATCTCTACTTTGATTGATCCCCATGGTGCAGCAATTTATTAGGAGTGCATGAGCTTTTACATTTTAAAAATTCTGTATTGAGTCTACAAAGGCTAGAAAGTAGAAATTACACTTTAAGCTGTAGAGTATGGAAAGAAGATTTGTCACATTTCACCAGGAGTCTGAAAGGATCCTATTACTAGAGTATTGTATACCTAGCTGTCATCATTAATTTGTTAGTTGCAATTAGAAACTCTTTGTTACTTTAGAGAAATTTTTTAACATATGCTATTCATTAAATTTTATTTTTTGTAATCACTGTTTATCTTACCAAGGTTAATAAGAAAAAAAGTTTTCAAGTCAAGTTAAATATTTCTTTTAGGTAAAACTGATTAAAAAGACAAACAACCTAATTTTTAAAATGAATAAAAACCAAATGAGCCGAAAACTTATGTCCACAAAAAAACCTGCCCATGGATGCTTATAGCAGCTTTAGTCATAATTTCCAAAATGTGGGCATATACCCTGAGAAAACCATAATTCAAAAAGAGTCATGTACCAAAATATTCATTGCAGCTCTATTTACAATAGCCAGGACATGGAAGCAACCTAAGTGTCCATCATCGGATGAACGGATAAAGAAGATGTGGCACATATATACAATGGAATATTACACAGCCATAAAAAGAAACGAAATTGAGCTATTTGTAATGAGGTGGATAGACCTAGAGTCTGTCATACAGAGTGAAGTAAGTCAGAAAGAGAAAGACAATTACTGTATGCTAACACATATATATGGAACTTAAGAAAAAAAATGTCATGAAGAACCTAGGGATAAGACAGGAATAAAGACACAGGCCTACTAGAGAATGGACTTGAGGATATGGGGAGGGGGAAGGGTAAGCTGTGACAAAGCGAGAAAGAGGCATGGACATATATACACTACCAAACGTAAGGTAGATAGCTAGTGGGAAGCAGCCTTATAGCACAGGGAGATCAGCTCGGTGCTTTGTGACCACCTAGAGGGGTGGGATGGGGAGGGTGGGAGGGAGGGAGACGCAAGAGGGAAGAGATATGGGAACATATGTATATGTATAACTGATTCACTTTGTTATAAAGCAGAAACTAACACACCATTGTAAAGCAATTATACTCTAATAAAGATGTAAAAAAAAAAAAATGTGGAAGCAACCAAGGTGTTCTTCAATAGAACATCTTCAAGATGTTCTTCAAACTATACCAGGCTGTGGTCTATCCATATAATGGAATGTTACTCAGTGCTAAGAAGAAATGAACTGTCAAGCCATGAAAAGACATGGAGGAACCTTAAATGCCTATTACTAAGTGAAAGAAGTCACTCTGAAATGGGTACTTAACTTACTGTGTGATTCCAACTATATGACATTCTGAAAAAGGACAAAACTATGGAGACATGAAAATGATCAGTGGTTGCCAGGGGTTTGTGGGGAGGAAGGGGTGAAAAGATGGAGCACTGCAGATTTTTAGGGCAGTAGAACTATTCTGTATGATACTTCAGTGGTGGGTACATGTTATTACACATTTGTCAAAACCCACAGAGCAAGGCACAACCCATAGAACATCAAGAGTGAAGTCTAAAGTAAACTATGGATTCTGGTTGACAATGACAATGTTAGTTCATTGATTGTAACAAATGTACCACACTGGTATGGAATGTTGACGGTGAGGGAGGCTGTGTGTGTTGGGAGAGGGCGTATGTGGCAACATTCTGCTCTATTTTGCTGTGAACCGAAAACTAGCCTAAAGCATAGTCTATATTAAAAAATTAGGTCAAAGACTTGAACAGATATTTTACAATGAATGCTTAATGGGCACAGGAAAAAATTTCTCCACATTATTAGTTACCAGGTAATTCAAACTACAATGGAACACCACACTACATACCCACTACAATGGCTAATATTAAAAAGACCATCAGTATCTATTGTTGTCAAGGATACAGAGCACCTAGAGCATTTACATATTACTGGTGGGAGTATAAAATGGTGCAACCACTATTTCTTATAAAGTTAAAACGTGCATTTACCCAGCAGTTCTACTATTTGATATTAATCCATGAGAACTGGGACATATATTAATAAAAAGATGTGTGCACAAATGTTCATACCAGCTTTATCCATAATAACCTCAAATTAGAAATAACCCAAATGTATAACAACTGGTGAATGGATAGACGAATTATGGTATATTCTAACAATAAATTCTATTAAGCAATAATGTAAAATGAACTACTAACTCAGGCCACAACACGGATGAATCTCACAATTATGCTGACCAAACCACACCAAACAGTACGGATTGTATGATTGTTTTTATATGATATTCTATACCAGGCAAAATCATTCAAAGTGATGAAAAATAGGTCAGTGGTCATCTGGGGGGTGGAGAGAGAGATTGATTACAAACAAAGGGGCATGAGGAACTTTTCTGGGGAAATGCAAATATTCTTATGTCTTGAATGGGTTGGTGATTATACAAAGGTATGTTTGTCAAAGGTAAGAGAATGATACCTTTGAAATGTGTGATATATTATGTTATTTATACATCAATAAAGTAGATTTAAAAACATATCCTTCCTAAAGTCAGATATCATTTCTAGGGATGGCAAAACATATCCCATGCTCATGGTGGATATTGCTAATGGATTATGGTGCATGTTTCAGCTTCCTAGGCATTCAAACCCAATGCTCCAGGTAGCCACTATGTTCCAGTAGAGTTGACCCAGTTCTTGAAACTTTGCTATTCCAGACTAAGACCATCCCAGGCTATACCCACCAGACACACCCATGCCCCAGAGCAGGAAACAGGACTGGCCTCATGGGTGTGGACCACATGCAGTCACCGAGTGCTCATGTTTACAGTGGTCCCATGCTTGGAGTAATGCTCTGCTGTCACCATCTTGAAATTATTAACAGATTTTTAATAAAACTTTCATATTGCATTGGACCCAGTTTTCTTAAGATACAGAGATAACGTTAGCTCTCTCCCTAATGCTTTTCTTTCGCAATATCTGGCTCTCCTCCTCAAGGCAGAGGCAAGTAGGTTGAACAATCTTTTGTGATGGGAATAGATGTTATATCCTCTTGAATCAGAAAGCAGCAATTACTACTTTGAATGAGTTTGGTTTCCAGTAAGTCTTAGTTTAGCTTTTTCATTTTCCCATGGGGCTTCTTGTAAAGACACCATACCCTTTAACTACCTAGGAGTTTTAAAACACAGGATGGGATATTTCAATGGTAGACTCGGTTCATATTCTCCCTTTTGAATCTTACTTCTCTTATATTTTTAATACTTGTATTAGCATAAAGTAAAATAAAAATCTCTGTACTACTGTTACAAGTTGAATTGTATCCCACCAAAAGATGTTGCAATCCTAACCCCCAGCACCTGTGAATGTGACCTTAAATGGAGAAGAGACTGTGAAGGCAGGGGAAAACACCAGCTGCAAGTCGAGGAACATGTGAGGCTCCCAGAAGCCAAGAGAGAGGTATGGAGCAGATTGTCCCTCAGAGCTCTCAGAAGGAACCAATCCTGCCCACACCTTGCTCTCAAATGTCTAGCCTTCAGAACTGTGTGAGACAGTAAATTTCTGTTATTGAAGCCACCTAATTTGTACTAATTTGCATAGCAGCCCCAGCAAACTAATAGAGCTACTGAAATTGAAGGAGAGAAATGCATTACAATCAAACTCTAGGATACATTACAGGGGTTTCATTTGTTTTCTCCATTATTTTCCATACATATATACGTGTATATATACACACACATACATATATATATACACACGCGGTCTCTGTTTCCTTACCCTCTCCAACCCCTTCTACCCCAGCTGCAGAGAAAAGAGCCACTGGTACAAATTACATCATAGAAGAGCAACTTCATCTTTCTTTATCAAAAACAGCAGAGGGATTCCTGGAATCAGAATCTTCCTACAAGACTATTCTTCACCCTAACATTTCCCAGAAGGAAAGAAAGTATTTGAGTAAATAGTTGAACTATTGATTACAATAATTTTTACCTCACTCTTTACCACAGAAAACCAAGCTATACACCAAGAATTTATTAGCTAGACTTGCTTTTATAAACTACTTTAGGACTGAAAAGCCCTGCTACACTATGTCAAAAGGTGACTTCTTGCTGCTCCAAATCTCAGTTAAACCTGTGTTGAACTGGCTAGAAAACTCAAGGCCCCAAGCCATCCTTTTTATGTCTAGGGTCCTTTTGTTTTTCGCAGGATGTAAGAAACGACTGATCCTTAAAAGGAAGAGGATCGTACTCAAGACAGGAAAGGGTAGATAAAGAAAGGAGAAGGGGCTTCCCTGGTGGCACAGTGGTTGAGAGTCCACCTGCCGATGCAGGGGATACGAACCCCGATGCAGGGGATACGGGTTCGTGCCCCGGTCCAGGAGGATCCCACATGCCGCGGAGCGGCTGGGCCCATGAGCCATGGCCGCTGAGCCTCCGCATCTGGAGCCTGTGCTCCGCAACGGGAGAGGGCACAACAGTGAGAGGCCTGCGTACCGCCAAAAAAAAAAGAAAGGAGGAGGCTGTGGAATTATGAAAGTTTTGTTGGGTGGTCTTTTCCCTAGGCAAACCTGGAGTTCCCCAAATTTCTACAGGGAAGTGGTTGAAACTCCTCCTAGCCTTTTAACTGTTAAGACAAAAGGTGGTAATGCAATTCCACCCTAGGCTATCTCTAGCATTTCTTTCCTAAGGAGCTCTTTGTCTTCCTGGGATCAGCTGCTACATCTTTGGAGTCTGGTACATTGGGGTATTTGTTGTCAAAGTAAAACCTCCAGTTACTCGCCTGAGGAAGGGGAGTTTTAGGGTCTCTGTCTGAAGGATACTTTTTAGCATATGACATAAGATTTTAATTTGGCACCCCAAGGAAAAAGGTCTTTTACTGTAAACACCAAGGCTTTCAAAAAAAAAACAAGGTTTTTAAATTCAAAGATAACATCTCCTCTGTTCCTTTCCCTCTTTTTAGACAGAAAGTCAAGTGTAAAATCAGACGAATCTAAATGTATTCAATTTTCATCTCATCACAGCACTGGTTTTCCTGGCTCGAGCAAACTGGACTATTGGTGTCCTCTTGACCACTCTTCCTAAGTCCCAAACTGAAAGATGCGGTTTCCTCCACACCTTTTTCCTTAGATTCCAATTCCTCAGTACCTTTAGTTAGCACATGAATTTCTAATCATACCTTCCATGCACAAGTTCAAGAGGCAGATGTTTGCAAAATGCAATATTGCCCATGTTCCAGAAGCTCCCCAGTGCTGTTGCTTCTTTCAACTCTCTGGTCTCACGCAGTTGAGATGGTGTGAGCGTGCACATGAGTGTGTGTCTAGGGCTTGAAGATGAAGGGGTGCGGTTTTCGTTTCCCAGAGTAGTATTAACTAACAGATTTATGCAAAATATATTTTCCTCTCTGGATTCAGTTTCACTTTAATTATTTGAACTTGTAAAATAAGTTTAATTTTTACTCAAAACATAAGACTTACTAGCCTTTATTAGATACTTGAGAAATAGAATTACATAGGAGAAAAAGGGAACAGAAGAGATTAGATTTTAAGCTCAAGTTCAAGAAAAATTCAGAAAAAGGTAAAAACTCAAAGTACTTTACCCTCAAATAGGCCAACATTGTCAACCATATCAATTTTTGTATGGCCCCTATTTCATAAAGTATAAAAATATTATTATTTATTAGAACTCATAATTTATTTAAGATTAGATTTGGTCCTTAAATATAATTTGTTTTAAAGGAAAGTTTCCCAACAGTGTCAACTATTTCATAAATTGACCTGTAGTTTTTCCCTTTTTTAAAATTCCAATTTATTTGGATTTAACAAATAAATACCACACATCCACGGGAAACTGTCTTTTATCACAACCAAGTATATAAGGAATCAGTAAATCAGTATGTTACAAAGGAGAAATTCATAGCATTTAACAGCATATTACTATACTATTATTGGACTGACCAAAATATAAGTACATCTTTGTATATACACAAAGTCTGATAAGAAAGACACTGGAAAATAGAGGAAATGAAATGCTAGGGCTAAAACTTAGTTATATTAAAACAACTTTTTTTTTAATATCAAAACTCACCAAACCTAATACAATTTGAAAGAAAGTGATGAAAGATGCTGCCCACATAAACTAGCATTTGTATCAACTGTCTTAGGAAAATCACCAATTCAGTAGCTGATCTTAATGTGTAGACAAAATCAGGGGGCTTAATCATTATTCATTAGGTATTGGGAGACTACTACGTTATTTTGAAAAAAAAAAACTCCCTCCCTCCAAAAGAAATGACCACATGTTGTGTTCTTTCAGATAATCTGTCTTTTGGGGGTGAGGACATCCCAACCTTACTTAAAATAACACGCACACAAATATACAAAATAAAGCAATAACAAAAAATCAAACAATAGCAACAACAAAACTGTGATATAGAATTTAGTTCGTACCAGAAATACAGCTAGAAACTCTAACAAATTGCTTATGTATAGCAACAGCACATGGGACTGGTGCCAGGTCCTTTGTACAGCATCTCTTTGATGCAGTGTAAATTTCTTCTTGGCCACCTATCAAGGACTGAAGTGTAGTAATGTATACTGTGGCTTGATCACTAAAGCCATAAATACAAGTGGCCAGTGCCATTATTCACGTCGGCTGGCTGAATATTACTCTTGGGAAATACTTAGACACAACTTTTTTCTTAATAAACAGTTTTCCATTAACAAGTTCTAGTCAATAATGACTTAGAATGAATCTCAATGTATCTCCTTGGATCTTGGTGGAACAAAAAACTTCAATGACTTCCCTCTTAACAAATCCAGGGCATCTTTTATATTACTAAATTTATTTAATTAATATGGAAGAGATTTAAAACAGAGTAGGTTTTTGCCATATTTAGAAAATATTTTATTTTCTAGATTCTAGAATCATATATTCCAATTTTAATATTTTTATGTAAATCAATTTTACATGGTGTGGAGTTTTTTCAAAGCAGTATGCTGTATAAAAATACATGCCTTGTATATAAAAGTCACAAAACATTCCATTTTAACTTGTATTCTATACTTTCCTAGAGAATGTCTGTTTTTTATTTAAAGTTGTATTGTGTATTTTTCTAGTAACATTCTGGATGTGTTGGACAGTAATTGCACAGAAAGAATTATACTTGGAATATATCATTTTTAAATTTTTTCACTTGTGTTTGCCCATAATAAGATTTGTATCAACTCTCTTTCTTCTCTAAAGACAAAATTCTATAAATATGTCTGGTCTGTAGACCATCTGTCTTTGAGTTGTGGTCTGTTCTCCAGAATCTTATAAAGCTCTTTGGCACTAAGGAGTAAACTCAGGATGTGATCCATTTGTTGTAAAGAAAGATCTTTGTTTCCTGGCTGGATTAAGTGGTAGGACACCCAAATAATTTTCTTGCTGGGAAGAGAACGAAGAAAACATCTATTTTCCTCCAGGATCTTATATTTCACAGATAAAGACAGCTCTTGTTACATATCAACTTCATAACTTTGTTGATGAGTCATATACAATGAAATCCCTCAACCTTATACAGGAGGACCAAAAATTTAACCACCTACAGAATTTTATCAATCTGTCTGCTCTCATAGGAATACATGAAAAAGAAAAGATAAAGAAATTCTGCTTTCTTATTCACTACAAGTCTTAGCTGAGCCTTAAAAATGGACAAATGGCTATTTAGAAAATAGGAAAAAAAATTATTTAGGAAAATAATTTAGGAAAAAAATCACTAATCTTAGAAGTCTCAGATCTATTTTTAGTTCTATCTCATCTAGAACCTTGACCTCAAAAAGTTTGATTTTAAACACTTGTTTTCTTCCCTATTTGGCTTTTCTACTTTTAACTTCCACCTAGCTATCTGAACTAGACATCTGGGTTCATCCTTAACTCTCTCCTCTTCCTTGATCTTCAATATAACACATCTGTGCATCAATATTTCCTACCAATTTTGCCTTTTAATTAGATTCCAGTCCATTTGCTTCTCTCCATATGAACAACCATCAACCTAATTGGGACTCATCATCGCTCTATCTACTAGCGTAGTCATGTCTGAATTGGTTTTCCTCTCTCTAGCCTTAGTACCGTCAAGTCCATCTTCAACACAACCAACAGAATATGTCTAAAATTGGATGTTTGACAATGGCATTTCTCTGCTGAGAACCCAGCAATATTCACTTGTCATCCATTAAATGATAAACTCCAAGCTCTTTCACATTCCTTAAAAGATCTTCCTGGTATAGCAATTATCTTTTTTTCCAAGCTACAAAATTTTGTGTATTTTATTAATCATGCTGGTTGCTCAATCCCTGTCTCTATATCATCTAGTCTAGCCCTGATCCTTTTACCTAATTCCTAAACATGACTTTAAGCCTCAACACAGATATAACCTAGGAAGCTTTCTCTCATTCTCACTCCTGCTTCTTGGCTAATGTAAGTATTCTCCCCAAGTTTCCAAATATTCCTTGTGTATCTCTAATATTGTAGTCACTACACTGAGTTATAATTCTGTCTATGTATATATTGTCTCCTTGATTAGAAGGCTGGCGCTGAGACATTCTTATAGAATACCTGGCACAAGATAAATGCTCACTCAGTGTTGGATAAATGAATTTGGTCTTAAGTCACAGAGCTAGAAGAATATAAGACTTTGGGATATGTTATTCTAGGATATCATGAAGTACCTATTTCATCAATAAACCAGGTGATACTAATTTCTAAATTTCAGAGCTTCTGTGAAGATTAAATAAATAAAATAGAACATGAAGTATAACTTTTATCTTAAAAATCTGTCCCTTTTAAGCGTTTACCATTTCAGTAGATGGGCCCCCCATCAACACTTCTTCTACTAGAATTTTGATATTATCCTTTATATCCCTTTCTCATTCTCACACTGAGAATCATGTTGATTCTACCTCAAAAATATACGTGGAATCCTTCTGCTTCTTTGTTACTATTACCACCATCCTTGTCCAGGACATTATCTTTGTTTAGATACCATGACAGCATCCTAACTTGATATTCTTACTTCCATTCTTGACCGTTTTTTAAGTTTTTCTTATTATAGCAGTCAGAATATCTCTTAAAAACAAAACCTTATCACAGCTTCTCATTGCTTCTAACCTTATAAAGACTTCCCATTTTCTACAGTGACTCCCTTTCCCTGGCTACGCCTACTGAACGTAGCTCAATGCCACACCCTCAAGGATGTCTTGCTTGGTCCACAAGTCCTAATTAGGTTCCTGTTACATTGCTTCATAACACACTAAGTGTTTTCTTAATATTTTTCACAACTGTGGTAATATATTTTTATATCTGCATATTCATTGTTTGATTCCTTCATTAGACTGACTATATGTTCCATGAAATTAGCAACAGTATCTGTCTTGTTTCCTGCTCTATCCCCAGTGCCTAATACAATGCTGGGATATACTGAGCACTCGATACATATTTGCTAAATACATGACTTAACATTCATAGCACATAACAGGCACATAACTGACATATAAAAAGTGGCTTTTTTGTCCTTTTTGTAATAACATTAAAGACAGACAGCTTTTTCAGTGGATGGGTTTGAGTGAATTGGTGGATGCATATAGGGTAAAAGAGGAATTCTTCCCATGTCTTTTCTGGCTCTAAGATCCCATGATTTATCAAATATTAAGTAATATTATAACATTATAGATTCTTTCACTAAATGACATGTAATAAAGAGCACAGCTATTACTCACCAATCATCCGATTAAGAGGTTTAAAGTCCACACGTATTAGTTTGCTAAGGTTGCCATAACAAAGTATCCCAAACCAGGTGGCTTAAACAAAAAAATATATTGTCCCACAGTTTTAGAAGCTAAAAGTCTGAGACCAAGATGTTGACAGGGTTGGTTCCTTCTGTGAGCTGTGAAGAAGATGCTGTTCCAGGCCTCTCCCTAGCTTCTGGTGTTTTGCTGGCAATCTTTGGCGTTCCTTGGCTTGTAGAAGCATCACCATGATCTCTGCCTCGGTATACATATGGTGCTCTCCCTGTGTTCATGTCTGTCTTTAAATTTCTCCTTTTTTAATAAGGACACCAGTCATATTGGATTAGTGCTCACCCTAAGGACCTCATTTTAACTTGTTGTTAAAGGATTTTTATTAATTAGTATAAGAGAGGTAAAGTTTTATCACCAAGGAGTGACAAAATAATTCTAGGATCCTAGGAGAGAAGGGTGAAAGAGATTTGGTTTATTAGGCCAGATGTTTGTTACTCAGATAGGTAGTGTAGATGAAGCCCGTATGGACAGTCATTTCAGGAGTCTAAAAGAAATAGAGCCTAAGGGTAGTCTAGCTATAGGAGCTTCTGAGGAGGGAATGAACAAAGATTAGAAGTAGAGAATGCCAGAATCTAAGGAATCCAGAGGTAAGGATATCTAGATCAGGAAAACTCTGTACTAGAGCAGCTGCGCAGAGGATCTGGAATTTCCAGAACTCAATTATGATGGACTTTGGCATGAAGGTGGAGGATAGGATGGGATAGGGAGTAATATAATACATGTCCATCTTTCTCTTCCAAATTCTGAACCAACGTAGAAGAAGGAGACAGGGTCAGACAGATATTATAAATCTATATATCTATATCTATAATCTATCTATATATATATATAAAACTTTTACCAGTGACAGAGTTTATTGAATAAGAACAAGGCATGGATCTGTGGTCAAATGGGTTTGCTAATTCTTTTCCCCAAATTTTAAAAGCTGCCCACTCTATGTGCAAGAGACAAATAAGTTCATCCTAGTATAGGACACTTTTAAAAAGACTTCAGAAAAGGTTAAGCTAGGTTCCTTCTCCCCATCTCACCAATCAATTCTTCTTGAGTCTTATTGAGCCTTACCAATTCTTACTGAGTCTGGAGAATCATATAAATCTTTTATGAGGATATTCTTTTACATTGTATCAACTTCAATTCATGCTGATAAAAACTAAACTATAGGTGATACATATTTAATAAGGGAATTTCTCTTGATCTAAGTATAATATGCCAGGTATATATTTATTATAATATATAATGTCCTTAAATATGGTATAATTTATAGTCACAGGTCAGTTTTTCAATCTATATATTATATTAACTTAAAATCCAAAGAGCAACCCCTCCTATAATTTCCTACTTCTTCCTAAGACCTGACTGGCACTGTTCTAGTGGTTTAAACTTCAGCTGTGTCTATATGATGGGAACCAATTAAATCAGTAAAACTAACCCGTCTTATTGTCAGTATCTTGTAGAATAATCAGTAGGTTGTTGGAAACCATAGCTTTTTTGTCAGCTCGTTCTGATCATGTCATATGCTTTTATTCACTGTCTTCCTTAGTTTATAATGTTTGCCTAACAAAACAAATCTTAAGTGGTGGGGAAGAAGTTTATTCTTACAGATTCTAAGCAAAGGGATTGGGCAGTCTGCCTGCCCCAGAATATGCCCTGCTGTTACACAAAGTGCAGCGATGACCTTAGTCAATAAAACTTTTGTAGATTTGGGTCTCCCAAATGATTCCATTTTCTTGACTTGTAAAAGATGAAATTAGTGATCCCTAAGCCATCTACGATTTTATGGATAATAACTTTCAAGTTGAGCCAAATTGAGGACAAGATGGTTAGTTTTCAATATTCACTAGAAGTTCTTTGCTTACCTACCATTCTTAAGATACCCCCCAAAAAAAGCCCCGTAAATTTAAATATCAAGAGAGAGCCCACATTTAAATAGAGTGCTAATTCATCATTTCATATTTGATTTTTTCTTTTGCTATAGTTAATGTTACTGCCTATATAATCTCAAATATATGTTTATATAATATAAAATTGATAAGTCCTATTGATTCAGTGTGTTTTAATAACCAATGATTAGCTGAGTCTATACATGGGGACCATTTCAAGGGTTTAACTGGTAGCCCAGTAAATTTATTATTTGTGCTTTCTGAAGTTGTCAGTTCTAGATCAATTTAATACTACCAATTTCTCCTTAGATAAACAAGCAAATAGCTTTTTTTTGGTAGTTTGTTTTCCCCATAAAGTCTAATAAAAATAAAAAATGTCTCAAGACAAAATTGCCCAAATGCTGCAAAGACTACAAACTAATATTTTGAGAGGAATTAGGTAAATGTAGTCTCAGTGTTTCACACCCTAATCCTGCAAAATGTCTTCCTCAGAAAAAAATTATAGCAGCTTATTTTACATAACTAAAAATGTAATGGTATATGGTATATAAATAAGGGTTTTGGAGAAAGATTGTTGATAAGAATTTCTTATGTAATTACAGAAAATGCTGCTTCCTGACGCTGTCCCCAGAGATTGATTCAGCAATAGGTATTTTTATAAACTTTTTCTAGTGGTTCTGATAGAAGTGGCCAGGAACACCTCTTTGACAACACTGTTATAAGCAACTCGTAAAAATATTGCAACTATTCTTACATATGGCCCAAAGATTTGCTTTGGCCTCTTGGTGTTGGAATTCCAATATTCCAAGTACTGATTGGTGGATCCCTGGTCTTACTCTTCCACTTTGCTGGGTCCAAAGAAAGAATAAGCTGGCTTTGGAGCTAATATCACAGTTTTGTTTAGTTTTATATTTGGTATCCTAGAGCAGCAGTCCCCAACCTTTTTGGCACCAGGGACCGGTTTCATGGAAGACAATTGTTCCACGGACCAGGGGGGTGGGATGGTTTGGGGATGATTCAAGCACATTACATTTATTGTGCACTTTATTTCTATTATTATTACATTGTAATATATAATAAAATAATTATACAACTCACCATAATGCAGAATCAGTGGGAGCCCTGAGCTTGTTTTCCTACAACTAGATGGTCCCATCTGGGGTGATGGGAGACAATGACACCTGAAGTGCGTTGCTTATGTCCAGTCTACTCTGTGATCTCGTTTTGGTTGCTGTCACTGCAGAAAACCCTGCTTCACAAAGACAGGATGTTGGAAATGGAAGCAGGCTTTTCAGTGCCTTTGTGACAATCTCAGGATATTCCACCTTGACTTGAATCCAGAACGTATGGAGATTTGAATTTGTCTCAAACATACTTTTAAGGCCACCGTCATTTGCGATCTCAAGCAGTTGATCCTCTTCTAGCACGGACAAAGTTGATTCACCTGGCTTATTCACAAATGGGTTGCGGATCCATTCCTTCGCAGTTCGGGGGAAGTTGTCAGTTCTAGATCAATTTAGTGGTTGATCTAGAAAGTAATAGTTGGGGAGTAGTGCTCAAACTCTTTTGAACCCGAGATAGGTGATCATGTACCAGCTGGGAGGGAGAATGCCCTGGCTTAGTCTCTTTCAAAATCTCTGCTAATGTTTGAAACATGTCAAAAATCCCAATGTTCACCTTTCTCCCCCATAATTCCAGTTTGGCTTCGAATGCAGCCACGTTATCTGCTGACTTGAACACAGTTATTGTTCTCCCGTGAAGTGACAGATTGAGTTTGTTGAGCAGGTTGAATCTGTCACACAAGTAAGCAAGTATTGCGACCCATTCTGTGTCACTGAGATGCGCCGCCAGTGGTGACTGTTTTTCTAAATGAAATCTCTGGAGCAGCTCTTGTAACTCAGAAACTCTGGCCAGTGACCTCCCTTTAGAAAGCCACCTCACTTCTGTGTATAAGAGAAGGCGTGTGTGCTCTGTGTCCATCTCCTCATGGAGCTGCACGAACAGACCTGAGTTAAGGGCATGTACTTTAATACGGTTGATAATTTTATTTATTTATTATTTTATTTTATTTTATTTATTTATTTTTTGCCGTACTCAGGCCTCTCACTGTTGTGGCCTCTCCCATCGCGGAGCACAGGCTCCGGATGCGCAGGCTCAGCGGCCATGGCTCACGGGCCCAGCCGCTCCGCGGCATGTGGGATCTTCCTGGACCCGCATCGGCAGGTGGACTCTCAACCACTGTGCCACCAGGGAAGCCCGTGGTCGATAATTTTAATCACATCCTGCAAAACGTTATTTAGTTCAGGTGACATTTTTCGGCTAGCCAGCATTTCTCTATGGATGACACAGTGCATAGACTCACATTCAGAGGCGACCTCTTTGTTCCGAGTAATGAAACCAGAAAGCCATCCAGTCATGGCAGCTGCTCCGTCCATGAATATACCGACACAAAATGACCAATTCAATTTTCCTGATATGTAATCATTCAAAGACTTGAATAGTTCTGCAGCTGTGGTGTTGGTTGGCAACAAAAGTGCACATAACATATCCTCATGCACAGCCTCCTGAAAAATATATCGCACCAAAAAACAAGCATTGTTGCCTTGTTGTCAACATCAGTAGACTCGTCAACCTGGATTGCGTACTACAGTGACTCATTAATCCTAACAATCGTACCTCAATATCCTCTGCTATTTCATCAATTCCTCTACTTATGGTGCTAGCTGAAAGAGGAACACATGCTGCCTTTTGAACTGCAGCCTCTTCTAAAAGTTCACAACAAATGTCTTTAGTAGCAGGCAGGATCAACTCTTCACTAATAGTAAAGGGCTTCTTAGCTTTAGCAATGCGGTTAGCCACTAAGAATGATGCTCTCAGTGCAGATATGTTTGATGAAGTGGTGGCCTTCAATAATTGCTTCTGCTCTTCGTGTTGACGTTTTTTTCTTTTGAAAAATTCCAAAGGCTTGTCTTTTAATGCAGGGTGCTTGGTCTCGATGTGGCGAAGCAGTTTTGAAGGTTCCATGGCTTCGTTAGATAGCCGGATGCCACATATTATAAAAAGCAGGCTTGGAGAATGTGAATCACCTGTTTCAATGAACCTGTAATTTAAGTAGAACTCTTGGTATTTTCTTTTAAATGCAGCTTTCTTTTTTGTTGACAGTCTTAGAGTCTTGTGTTACTTCATCATTGGGTCTTTCCCCCTTTTCAAAGAAGCTCTCCAGCAACGTTTGTTTTTTTACTCATTTTGGCTAGGGTTAGCTTGTGGTATTACCAAAACAGTGACTGAGACAAGTGCACAGTGCGGGAAAGAGGTACAGATGGAAGTGGTAAATAAAATAATGGGTGGGCCGTGCACGGGCTAAAATAAGTGTCGGATTCTGACTTAAAGCCTGCCACCAGCTGCAGCTGTACAACTGAAGTACATCAACTCACTTGCCACTGTAAAGCCTGCCACCAGATGCAACTTAATTGTCGTCACTTGCCACTCACTGATAGGGTTTTGATGTGAGTCTGCAAGCAGTTGATTTATTATGGTCTCTGTGCAAACCTCTCTGCTGATGATAATCTGTATTTGCAGCCGCTCCCCAGCGCTAGCATCACTGCCTCAGCTCCACCTCAGATCATCAGGCGTTAGATTCTCATAAGGAGCTCGCAACCTAGATCCCTTGCATGCACACTTCATAGTAGGGATTGCACTCCTAAGAGAATCTAATGCCGCCACTCATCTGACAGGAGGCGGAGCTCAGGCGGTAATGCGAGCGATGGGGAGCGGCTGTAAATACAGATGAAGCTTCCCTGGCTCTCCTGTCGCTCACCTCCTGCTGTGCGGCCTGGTTCCTAACAGGCCATGGACCGCTACCGGTCTGTGGTCCGGGGGTTGGCCACCCCTGCCCTAGAGGGCCTTCTTACCCTTTTTTAACTTTAGCGAATGGGTCATTTTCACCCTGCTCCTCTTCAGGAAGCCGGTGTCTGGGCAAGCCAGGATGACAGCATCTGGCAGGGAACCATCCCCTTTAAGGAGGGGTCAAGCCAGGGGAACAGGGCTTTTCCAGAACTTGACCAGAAAGGTCCTTAACACTCAAACTTCTTCTTAAAGGACAAATATCTTCCAGCCCACAAATATCGACTGTCTAAAAGACATAACTCATCATTAAACGTGAGGCAGAGAAAGGAAAACTAATAAGCAGCCACAGAGATTTCCTCCTGGCTTTACCATGACAGAAGTTGTTTTTGACTAAATGGTAATGATCAGTCAGCAAGCAGCTCACCTGCAAAATGCTGAAACCTTTTTCCAGGGAAGCCTAAGTTTCCATTTTGGAGAAATGTGACTGTTTGCATATCTTTATCTTTAATCTCTAAGCAAACTTCCTTGGGAGCCACATCTGATATTTAGTTTCTACCAAGGAGAAAGGTTTACCTTGCGGTAGTTAGAAAACTAGAAACAGGATTTGCCCCAGGAGGAGAAGTCATTTATTTTGAGTAGTAGAGACGCAAAGGATATTCTTGGATGTAAAACTGAGAACTTTGGGTCTCTCTTAGTATCGCCTAGAAAATAATTAGCTTGATTTCTGGTGCACACTATGTGTTTTCTAATCTTTGGAGACAAAGAGCAGGAAGTACAACTCAAAGTTAGCCTTGCATTGTCTGAGATGGGGGGAAACGTGAGTCCTCTGTAATTAGCAAAGTCAGAGGGAACAAATCACACCATTGCTTCATTCTGCACCTGGAAAATGTTCACACATCTCTTTAAGGACAAAATTGGGTCTAATCCCAATACCTGATCTTTAAGGCCACAGACTCTTAAAGGAATAGTACAGATCCAGCCCTCTAGGAAGCACACATACTGGCTAACAAGCCCTTGTGTCTATTGAGCAACTGACTTCCGCCATCACGTAGCCCTGTGTTGCTCAGGACTTCCGGCGTGTGACTGTCACTAGCACAAAGCACTGGCCCTTGCCCTCTTCCCCTTTGGTGTCCAGACTCCCGCTGAGTTGTAGTTTCTGTGTATTTGTTTTGGATCTGCCTGCAGCTGTGAAGACAAGTCAGAGACAGCTTCCATAAATGCTACCTGTGTGTCCCTAGTGGTGCCTCAGGAGTCAGGAGGTGGTGGCTGCCAACTGCGTTATTCAGTCACCTGCTTGGTCCAGGTATTAACCCCCAGGTCAGGCTGAGACACTGAAGCACTGACACTATAAAGCAAACAGTTAAAATTGAGACTCCCAATCTGAGTCGCCGAAAAGAATCTAATTCAACTAAATGGATGTTAAGTGCCTGAAAACTAGAACACTGTTCTTATAATCATGACCTTTGAAAAGAATGTGGTCTTTTCTTTAACGTAAAAGGCTATTTGGTAATGCACACTATTTATGGGTCACGCCCACACTTTATGTGTGTACTTCCTTGTGTAAAACAATACATGCAGGAAACCAAGTTGATCTGAACACTATTTAAGATGCAGGGTAAGGATCTAACAGATAAACTGGTGATAAGTACTGTGTCTGTCCACCCTGCCCCCCGAATATAGAAACCACGTGGAACAGGAGATGAATAACTGTCGGCTGTTTTAGGCTTTGAGCGTTAAGGATTCCAGAGAGAGAATATTTTACCTTTTGCTTGGGTACTTCTCAGATATGCAGTTGTGCAATTTGGGCTCAGCACTTTGAATGTTTGTTAATTTATAATCTATTAAACACTTGCTACGTGCCAGGTCTGTAATAGACACTGGAATTAGAAAACCCTACCTGCCCTCGGGCATCTGAAAATTTAACGGGAGGTTCAGAGATGAACACTGATCATTTCTTTTTTTAAAAAATTAATTAACTTATTTATTTTTGGCTGCCTTGGGTCTTCGTTGCTGCCCACGGGCTTTCTCTGCTAGCGGCGAGTGGAGGCTACTCTTCATTGCAGAGCCCGGGCTTCTCACTGTGGTGGCTTCTCTTGTGGAGCACGGGCTCTAGGCGCACAGGCTTCAGTACTTGTGGTGCACGGGCTTCAGTACTTGTGGCACACGGGCTCAGTAGTTGTGGCTTGCGGGCTCTAGAGCACAGGCTCAGTAGTTGTGGCGCACGGGTTTAGTTGCTCTGCAGCATGTGGGCTCTTCCCAGACCAGGGCTCGAACCCATGTCTCCTGCATTGGCAGGTGGATTCTTAACCACGGCGCCACCAGGGAAGCCCATTGATCAGTTCATTACAGGATTTGCAAGTGACCTGGGAGGTAAGAGCTGGTACTTTAGGATCCCTTCGAGAGCTGGAGGAGGCCAACAGGGAAGATCTCTGGTACGAGGTAACTATGAAGAATTCGCCAGATAATATGTGGAGAAAGAGGAGAATGATTTTGACTGAGGGAGGAGCATGGCAGAGGCACTAAGGAGTGTGTGGACCAGGTAAGGTGTTGCAAATACTGTAGTTTAGTTAGACTAAGAGAGAGAATGAGATGAGACCAGTGAAATAGACAGGCACCAGATCATGCAAAGGAGTTTGGGTTTTATCCTGAGGGCAAATGGGCAGCCATTGAAGGATTCTAATTGGAAGTGACATGATCAGATTGACAGTTTGGAAAATTCTTTCCGACAGCCTTCGGGCGGATAAATTGGAGGGAGATAATCCAGGAAGCAGGACAAGATAGTTAGGAGGTAATTATGGTTAGAGGGAGAAACATGGAAAGGAACTAAATAGATGTGGGTTAGCTGAACAGTATCAGCACACACGTGATGGTGAGAGCAGCCACGAAGCGTTAATGGCAGCTGTGCGCAGCGCATGCATAAGAGCTTGCACGAATTATGTTCATGCCCTTCTCAAGGAGATATGTCTGTACTAATAGACGTGATTGATTTATTTCCATGCATCTTTTAAACATACTCCTGAGCACAGGCGTTGGCGTATAGTCCTATGCAGGGCTTGATAATTAATTGCTTTTTCATAAACGTCCATAAAACTGGGTTTGGGACAAAGAGATGAATGAGGGTCTTCTTCACCTACTTGTCTACTCAGAACCTGGTCTATGAGCTGAGTAGATAAACAGAGATGAGGAAACCCCAAATTAATGCTTGCTGTCCCAAGCAGATTTGATTTTTACCATCTTTGCTTGAAACTATGCCAACCAAGTGCTACAGAAATGGCAGTGGCTACACGGACATGTCATGAGTTATACTGGGATTAACTGGACTTGTCAATGATTTACAGAATATTGATACAACTCAAAAGTATTTTAGGTATGGCAAGACTTTTGGGGATTCCCTTATTTATTAATGATTTGGTTAAGCTAGTAAAATCAGTGGTGGAAAGTAAGAAGATATAAATGCAAATATTGACTAGGCTTGATCAGGAGTGCAATACAAATCTGTCTAATGAAGCAGGAACTGTTTACACAGGGTTAAGCTTTTCATCCAAAAATGTTTACTGAGTACCAGTTATGCACAAGTAATTAGGAAATGTCTTGGCCCTGTCTCTGAAAGGTGCTAACTGAAAAACGAAGTCATTTTTCCATTTAAGCTATAATTCTGTTCAGAAATTGAAGAGCAAAGGTAATGAATGTCACTCTTTTGGGGGGAGGGGGCTTCTAAGAATCGATAGGCAATTACACTGACCCAGGAGGCAAAATAAACTCACCCTAATATTTGAGTTTACCATTCAGAGAACAGCACATACTTTTAAATGCCCATTTAAACATGTGTTGCTACAGTCATTTTTGAACTTGTGAGGACTTCCTTATATGTCATGAAAAAATATTACCCCTAACTGACAAGGGGAAGGATTGTAAGTGCTCAAATAATCCTTTCAAAAGATGATAAGTTATTTTCAAGCTCTCTTTCAGGGCATAATATTGAGATTCACTGAAAAAAATTTTATTGGTATTTGGCACCTGGAATAATCTTAGCAACATGTCTTTAGTGATATTACTTCAGCCACACTGTTTCATTGCACAGACAGCGATGTTCTTTGGCTAAGTAGCTTACTAGCAATCACCCGTTCCATTTGTCTAGACTTTTCCAATTCTAGTGCAGGATTATTACTCTCATTTTAACACTGAGAAAACTGAAGCTAAGAGGGCTAAAAGGCTATGAAGCACAGACTTGGAGCTGTCTCTCTGGGTTCAAATCCTGACCCCATAGCTTGTCAAATGTGTGTAATTTGTGGCAAATTGCTTAACTTTTTTTGCATCAATTTACCCATCAGTAAAATGGGGTAATAATAGCACCTACCTTGGGTCGTTGTGACAAGCTGAGTTAATGTACGTTAGGTTCTTAGAATAGTACGTGGCACATACTAATGCTGTATCCATGTCAGAAGTGGACCCAGATTTCTGGGATATCACGTCTAGGGTCCCTTTCATTACAGTGGGGTCTGAACTTCTTGTCTCACCACTTCATGTGGTGGTTGATGGGGTACAGGACCGGAGGGAAAAGAAGTGTTTCTTATGCTGTAACTCCTACAGATTCTTGAGTTAAAAACTTTCTAAATGATAAATATGGCAAAGTAAACAACGTATTCAGCAGGCCCTCATCAAGGGCCAGACTCAGTACCAAGTGCTCTATAGGTATTTTTCTACCCAATCCTCATACCAGATCTATTTATCCCCATTTTACAAATGGGAAAATAGAGTTACTAAGAGATGAAGGTGTGGAACTAATCAGAGGAGAGTGATATGTATCAAAAGGGAGTTTCACGTCCGCCCTAGTAATGGTCACTGTGGAATGAAAGGGGAATGTACTTAATCATATCAAGTGATCTGGTAGTCAAAGCATATCCTCACTGAAGGCCACTGGCCTGGCAGTCACGGCACAAGGCAAAACTGAAATCAAACCAAAAAGCCTTGTGAACTTTCAGACTGTGGCTGTTCACTGGTGGCTAGCTAGTGTAGGTTCTAATAAGTTGAAAATTGAAAGTGAGGGAAAAATAAGTTAATAGACTCATTAAACTATTCATATTCTTGCATAAAGCTTTCTTCCCCACTGTTAGGGACTGAATAATTGTGTCCTCTCCCCAGATCCATATGTTGAAATCTAATTCCCAATGAGATGGTATCTGGAGGTGGGGTCTTTGGGAGGTGATCAGGTTGTGATGGTAGAGCCTTCATGAATGGGATTAGAGCCCTTATAAGAAGAGGCCAGAGAGCTGGTTTTCTCCTTTTCTGCTGTGTGAAGACACCGTGGGAAAGTCAGCCGTCTGCAGCCTGGAAGAGAGCTCTCTCCAGAACACAACCACGCTGACACCATGATCTCAGAATACCAGCCTCTGCAGTCGACAAACCACACAGTTTATGGCCTTTTGTTATAGCAGCCTGAGCTGACTAAGATGCCCACCTATAATTATTCTTTAAGGATTTGATTTCATTTACTATTTAAGTTACTTTTAAAATTTATTATTGAATAGCTAAATTACATGCCAATTTTCTTTTTCCTAATCTAAGGTTAAAATAAATGACCTCGTAATAGTAATTGTATGGAATTATATGGAAACATGATGCTCATATTTTCTTTTTAATTATTTTCACACTCAGTAAACTTTATTACTATGACCTTCATTATCACATGTGGCTTTAAACAGAGATTTCAGAGATAAACAGCCTCCAAGATGGCATCAGTGAATCTCCTCTACTGCAATCTCATCCAGGACTGTTCCTTCCCCTGAGTCAATATTCCTAACACACTTCATCTTTCAAAAAAGACTGCACCCACTGCCACTGTCGCTACCATATGATGTCTCTCCTTCCCTGCAGTTTCAATATCCGAGAAATTTGCTTTGTCAACTTTTCCTCCCTTTCCTTCAACTTTTGACCCTCCACTGCCAGTTCCGCCACTACCAACCAATGCAACCATGGTTTCCTCCCATGGCTGCACTGGGGCCTCAGCCCTTGGCCTCCATTATTGCTCTGGATCACATTCCTTGGTGGCTCTGTGCCACCCACTGTGCTGTCCAGAAGGGTGACCAACTGGGCAGACAGTTATTGAACACTTGAACTGTGCCAGTGCACCAAGCAAATAGGTTGTTCACTTAATTTTAATCATTTAAAATTTAAATTTGAATGCAGTTATTGAAAAACTTTCAGTATGACTGCAACAACTTGGGTTTTGCATTACAGTTTTTTCAACTGTAATGCTCATATTTCCAATGTCTTGCGACATTGCGGAATCTTTGGAGAGTCTCACATTGCTATGTCATTCTTTGTATGCTATGTCATTTTTAGCTGCCTCAGAGGACAAGAGCTCCCATCAGCTTAGGGGTAGCCCCAAAACATTATTATCAGAAGGAGAAAAAAGGAAGTGGGACGATCACTTTTAAGCAATTTAATCCAAAATAGTTGTTCCACATTGTTTTAGCTTTGGAGTGTAACTTCTGGTCTGGTCTAATTTTGGAACTATACAACACTAGTTTTGTAGGGGAATCCCCTAGGATGCTGTTGAGAAAACTCGCAGCATGAACTAAACCCAACTGATAATTCAAAACTCTGCTTTTATAGATGCTAACCTCTGGTATAATGAATCATAAAATTGAAACTGATGAAACGGAATGTCTTGTTGAATAATGTGATGTGAGTTTACACACGTTTCTTATCTCCTGGTATATTAAAAGGAGCCATATTTTTGGCAATGTCTCAATCCTGAGTGTCCTGGAAGGCCACAGCCCATTCACAGTAATCATCCTGGGGACACAAAAGAAGAGCAATAAACACAAATTTTAGGATGAATTTGTTTTATGACATGCTGGGGCTTCCAACTCCTCTTGAACTGAGTAAGGATAGGACATTCTTCATTCCTGTAGACTTGCAAGAACTGTCTCTCCTTCCTTTGCTGCTTTTAACTCACACCAAGCCTGGGCACAGGCAACACTAACAGGAACGAGAGAACTGGATCTCAGTCCCTCTCCTCAGATATTCTGGTATAGTCCTGATGCACATAATAGGAGGCCAAGGTGTGAAGTTTCTTTTGGGCAATAATTTCCAATTTCACTTTTCTAGAATTTTATAGGTATTATTTTAAGTTATTGTTCCAAAGAAACAAATCACTGACATTTTTTGAAGCATCTTTAATTCATAGATATGTTATTTTAAATTGCTAGGAATTAGGCTTTAAACATCGAACATCAAATCATTAATTAATTTATTTATTTTTGGCTGTGTTGGGTCTTCGTTTCTGTGCGAGGGCTGTCTCTAGTTGCGGCGAGCGGGCGCCACTCTTCATCACGGTGTGCAGGCCTCTAACTATCGCGGCCTCTCTTGTTGTGGAGCACAGGCTCCAGATGCGCAGGCTCAGTAGTTGTGGCTCATGGGCCTAGTTGCTCCGTGGCATGTGGGATCCTCCCAGACCAGGGCTCGAACCCGTGTCCCCTACATTAGCAGGCAGATTCTCAACCACTGCGCCACCAGGGAAGCTCTCAAATCATTAATAAGTTCAACTGAAGTAATAAAGATTAAAGTTGATAAAGAGAAAGTAAGGCTAGAAAGACATCCTAGAGTATCCTTCTTCCCCTCCCCCACAAATCACACTGGAAAAATGTGATCCCAGATGAATAAAGCTACACACAAACATGTGCTGATTTATTAGGTCAGCAGGCCATTTAATGTGATTTTTAGCTATCACCCAACTTGCATGACAAAATTTGTAGATTTTACTTGAACTCCTCTTACATGTGTGCCAAGATAGACAATGCTTTCATAAGCACAGTATAGACGCAACAAAATACAGTTAACAAAACATACAGAATGATAATAGTGTAAATTTTATAGGATACAGTTTCATGTCTACATAATTATTTACCTCCTTCTTAATATTGGTTGCTAATCATGAAAATAGTTTTCCTATTCACATACTGTGTCTTACCACAATTAATGTTCAATGCATTTTTACAGGTATTGTAAGAAATTTTCTCAAATACAGAGCAAATTACCCCAAAGAGATGCTAAATCTGAAAAATGGTACTTCTTTGCCCCAGTCATGCATTTTATCTCCTCTCCCTCTGCTGCTTGCAAAGGAATTCTGTCTGTGGAAATAAATGATAATAAAATGAGGACACAGATTGTTAAAGAAGCAGATTAGAGCTCTTACCACCCTTGGGTATTGCCCACCTCAAAGTAGATTAGTGTTCCCTTTGTTTCTTCTCTTTGGTCATAATGGTTTTCCTTGTACTAAATTGGTAAAACCTGTGAAATCAAAATTTGTCATTTAGGGTAAACATACATAGAAAGGCTTTTTCATCTATTTTGGTTCTAGGTCAATAGGACTGAATTATCCTGGGCGAAATGGTTCTTTGACTCAGTCTTGCTAAGCAATAAAGTGTTCCTTTGCCTGCCTTTGTTCTGTGCCTGCATCTCCTTTGGGTTTCTCTCAGGAAGGGGTGGCCAGGAGCGGAAGGAGCCAGGACCTACCATCTAATGCTCCCTCTATGAATATCTATTGACATTCCTTTTGGCAGCGCTTGTGCTACCCAATTCTCCATTTGCATCTGTCTCCTCTCTGCCTCTGGGTCCTGTTCTCTAATCCCTCTGGCCTCCCATCAGTTTCAAAGTTACCATGATGCTTTATCTCTTTGACATTATTTTTCCTCTTTTGGGTAAAATTGTCTTTTGTAGCATTTATCACAATTTGCGATCATATACTTACTATGTGATTGTTTAATGTTTGTTTCACTCAGCAGACAAGCTCCATGCAGCAGGGACTTTATCAGTACTGCTTATCTTTGTAACACCAGTGCCTTGCATGCACCAGGGATATAATAAGCTCTCAGTATTCTGTGAATGAAAAGTTGCTCAGAATTTTTAATCAACATGAAAGATTACCAGTATAACACACTTTGCATTTATATATGACAGCTAATCAGTATCATCCATCCTATTTTGGTTGTATTTCAGAATGAGATCTCCTAAATGAAACCTGGGGAGATTTCCCTAGGCTGACTGGTGAGGCCTGGTTGTCAAATTTGTCTCAACAACTACACTTATAATTGTCGTGGGAAGCACAAAGCCTAGGAAGATATTGAGAAATAGATAATATGATTAGTTTTATGTTGATTCAATGGATTCTGTTTCAGAGAGTAATGTCTTTCCTGTCTTGAAATCTGAAAGCTCATTCATTTGTTCATCGATGTAAGTCAATAAATATTTATTGGGTGCTTTTATATAATGAGCATTGCCGAGGCCCTGAATATCAGGCAGTGAGCCAGACATGGTCCAGAGTCTTCTGTTGTGTAACTACAAATCATCACCCAGGTTATACCCTCTACTGTCACCCACTAGCCCAGGTTATCCACTCATCTCATCATTAGCTCTGGATGTTTCAATAAAGTAGAAGTAAAAGGGCCACTGCTGATGAAAAAGTAAAGATCTTTGAAATTTTCTTGATGTATGGAATATGATAAATACAGATTTAACAAGAAATTCACAGGGAACTATATTCAACATTCTGTAATAATTCATAAAGGAAAATAATATGAAAAAGAATATATGTATAACTAAATCGCTTTGCTGTACACCAGAAACTAACAAAACATTGTAAATCAAATATACTTCAATAAAAAAAAAGAACAGAAAATTGAAGTTAGAAATAACAAAATGGCACAATTAAAGAAAACAAACACCTTAGACTTCAAATATGATAACAAAAAATATCCCATAGCATTGATTCTTAGCTGGGGGGGAGGCACTGTTTGGGATACATCATAATCATCTGAACTGCTGTTGTTTTTTTTTTTTTCCCTCCAAATGCAACCCCATTTGGTCACACACACATTACACTTCAAAGCAGGTGGCCCTACACAGTGAAGTATTTTGGGTGATAAGCCTTCTGCACTTATTAAACAAGGATCAGAATTTCTATTCTCATGAGTCATGAAGCTATTGATTCTTAATAACATACCTATCTCACTTTATCATTTTTTTGCAATTCTAGAATGCATGGGCATTATCCTGTGGGAAAGAAGAGACTGTTTCATATATGATACAATTAGTTAAACAATCTCTTTTGTAAAGCTCTTTGTCATATTCATTGAGGAGGATGCTCAAGAAACAAATGTTTTTCACAATTATATGAGCAGAACAATTAATTTATTTCACTTTCTTCTCTAGATATAATCAGTAAATCATTACCTCTTTTTATAATGAATTTACCTTGGTTATTGTCTTCAACTCTAACTTTGGCTTGTTAATAGAGTCATCTGTTAACATAAATTGCTGTATGGTGGATTAAAAGTGTGCATGTTGAGAAGATAAAAAGACTCAAATAAAATTAAAAAAAAAACAACCAGTGGTACTATAGCTCACTTTTTGTAGGAGCCTTTATAATTGTCCTATCTTACTGATTGGTCACTTACAAACTGTTGACCTCTGTATTAACTAAAACAGGAGGGCTTACCCTCTGCAAAATACATTTTAATATGCATAAAATATCATTTCTTTAGTGATATTTGATGTTTTGAAATATATCACCTATCAAGTTTACAAGTAATCCAAGTTATTGTCATATTGGATGTTGTTATCAAAATACCCCTGCTGCCTCTCTCTCCCTGCCAGACATTCTGATACTGCTGTAGGGGAGTAACCCAGTCACTTTTACCTCATCACCAATCCTCTGCTTGAGCCTTACCAAGAGTGTAAAAAATTTATTTTAAAAATCACTGTTTTCCTTTCTGTTCCCTCCAATTTGCCCTGGAGGGACACATTCATTATCCACTAGACCTGGTCATTTCACTCCCAGTTTTGTCTGTGCTCTCTGCTGGGAATGTCCCACCACTACTTTTCAGGTGAGATACTTGTGGATAAGAGAACACCAGAGCCACTCTCCTTGTGATTCTGAAAATTCATAAAACTTCATCAATCTTTAAAATAGTAATCAATTCTGCCTGGGAGAGAGTAACATGTAATTTAGTAACTTCAACTGAAGGCTGCATTTCTTCCCTACTGTATAGGTTTTGTATATCAAACTATATTTTTTAAGACAATTAAACATCTTGTTTTTATTTACTCTCTATTTTCAAGGCTTTTGAAAAATTACTTAGTGATTAGGACTCCTATGGAAAAGAGTTAAACAATATTTGAGACAAGTGTGTCCATACAAACACAGGCACAATTCATTTTCATGGAGTTAGCTAATTCATGAAGTTAGCAAACAAGGACTTTTTAAAACTTTGTGTAATATGTTCAAGAAGAAAAGATGGACATAGGAGAGTAGAGGACAGAAAATTTCTCCAGAGAATTATAAATAATAAAAGAAAAAAAAAGGAAGGGAGGGAAGGAAAGAAGAAAAAAAGAAGCAAAGGAATAAAAAAGAAAAAAATATTTAATGAATTCTGTAGAATGGGAAAATATCTGAAATTGATAAATCAATGGATGTGTCCAATATCACATTAGAAATGGAAACAATTAGTGAACTGAAAGGTCAATAGAAAAATACATAAATAACACACAGAGAAAAAAATAATTGAAAAAACAGTTAAGAATGTAAGATACTTATATAACTTACTTAAAACATTAATTATTTCTATAACTGAAGTCTTAGATTGACAGGAAAGAGAATTTTCCAAAAACTGAATTTAAGAAATACACATTATTTTCAAAGAAACAAAAATAAGACTGATAGCTGATGCCTCAAAAGAGATGACGGACACCAGAATACGTCTTCACGTGCTAAAAGAAATTAATCGCCAACATAGAATTCCATAACAAGCAAAATTTTATTTTAAAATGAAGGTGAAAAACATCAAACTTTAGACAAATAAAAACTGAGAAGATTCATTGCAGGGGATAAATAGGATAAAAAACAGTATGGGAATTCTTCAGGCAAAAGAAAAATGATCCCAAGATGGAACCATGGAAATACCAAAACAAATGAAGACAGGGTAAATATGTGAGTACATATAAATGAATATTGAATTTTAAAAGTAACTATGATGTGTGGTGGAGTTTAAAGTATGTGTTGAACTAAAATGAAGGGCAACAGTAACACAAAAGCAGGAAGGAGGTAAGTAGAATTAAATAGTTAAGTACTAGAAGTATTGGAGAAGTGGTAAAATTAATCATTTTTATTAGAACATTATAAATCAATATTCTCTGTATGCAATAGGATGGAAAAATATAATACCTGTAATTGATAAATGAATGGATCTCTAGAAAAACACTAGAAGAATAGCAACAGAGTTGTCCCTATAACAAGAGACACAAATTCCCAAGACATTCATCAAAACGTACTAAAAGTCAAATGTTTCAAGAGTTTGGAGAATGAAGGACCTGAATTAATTTTTCTTGGTACTGCAGAGGAACAGGTAATCATATATTGTAGCTATATTTATTCTAAAGGATTATACAAATGTTTTCATCATAAATTATTTTACTGATTCCCAACTTCTAACACATAACCATTATGACTTTTAGAAATAAAGTCAGTATAATAAAATTTCACTGTGACAATATTAATTTCAATGCCCCATAGAATATATTATATGAAATTCCTCTAGTTAACAATATGGTAATTCCAATTGGACAAGACCCTGGATTTTAATCTTTGTTTCCTTATCAAATATTTTGTGGCTATGAAAATGTCATAAACAAAAGTTCACCAAATATTAGGAAGTTGTAATTGGTAATGGAATTACAACCCTAAATATAATACAAAGAGTCCATGCTGGAATTGGTTCTGTCAAATGAGTTAGACTTGGTTCTGTCAAATGAGTTAGACTAATATTTTCCCTAAATGGACAGGTTGCTTAACATGGAGATTCTAATTTAGTAGATATGTCCTGGAGCCCTGAATCTATAGTTTTCCAAACCTTCTCAGGTGCTGGTGATGAAAAACCAGGTTTGGAAACAATTGTACAAATCCATGTATTAATGATCCCAAAGAATGTTCACACAGAGTCACTTTTAAACTTTTGTAGGAAGTCAGTCTTTTCTTTTTGGAGACCATTACTTCTTAATATTATTTGGGAATAACTTCTTAATATCATTGGAAATCTTTTAAAAAATTTAATGTCAAAAGATAACAGCTAAATGTAGCTCATGGTACTTAATTGAATTCTGGTCTAAAGAAAGCAGCTATTAAATAAATTTGGAGAAAAATGGGAGAATATGAAATCTGAAATCAAATATGAACTGGGAATAAGATGGTAGAAATAAATTATGATTTTGTTAAGTGTGATAATGGTATTCTGGGTATGTTAAGAAATACTCATTTGGAGGATGCAAATTGACATATTTATGACTAAAACTTTATGCTATCTATAATTTGTGTTAAAATACTTCAATTAAAAATTAAGTGACAAGGGCGGAGTCAAGATGGCAGACTAGGAGGACACGGAATTCGTGTCTCCACACAACTAGGGCACTTACAAGGCACCAGTGGGGGACAATGGACACCTAAGGGGACAGGAGGAACCCCCAGCAACCAGCTTGTGGGATTTTGTTTCCCAGGCTGGAGATAAGGCCTGAGCTCCTGTGGTGGGAGCTCTGAGTCCAAACCGCTAGACTAACAGACAACCTCAGACCCCAGGGAATATTAATCAGAGTGAGACCTCCAGGAGGTCCTCATCTCAGTACCAACACCCAGCTCTATCCAACTGCCTGCAAACTACAGTGCTGGACGTCTCAGGCCAAACAACAAGTAAAAGAGGAATACAGCATCACCCATCAAAAAAAAAAAAAAAAAGACAAATGTGTTACAGACAAAAGAGCAAGGTAAAAACCTACAAGACCAAATAAATGAAGACAAAATAGGCAACGTACCTGAAAAAGAATTCAGAGTAATGACAGTAAAGATGATCCAAAATCTTGGAAACAGAATGGAGAAAATACAAGAAACATTTAACAAGGATGTAGAAGAACTAAAGAGCAAACAAACAGGGATGAACATTGCAATAACTGAAATTAAAAATACTCTAGAAGGAATCAATAGCAGAATAACTGAGGTAGAAGAACAGATAAGTGAGCTGGAAGACAAAATGGTGGAAATAACTGCCAGGGAGCAGAATAAAGAAAAAAGAATGAAAAGAATTGAGGAAAGTCTCAGAGACCTCTAGGACAACATTAAGTGCACCAACATTCAAATTGTAGGGGTCCCAGAAGAAGAAGAGAAAAATAAAGGGTCTGAGAAAATATTTGTAGAGATTACAGTCAAAAACTTCCCTAACATGGGATAGGAAATAGTCAATCAAGTCCAGGAAGCACAAAGAGTACGACATAGGATAAGCCCAAAGAGAAACACACTGAGACATATATTAATCAAACTATCAAAAATTAAATAAAAAGAAAAAATATTAAAAGCATCAAGGGAAAAGCAACAAATAACATAAAAGGGAATCCCCAAAAGGGTAACAGCTGATGTTTCAGCAGAAACTCTGCAAGCCAGAAGGGAGTGGCTGGACATATTTAAAGTGATGAAAGGGAAAAACCTACAACCAAGAATTCTCTACATAGCAAGGATCTCATTCAGATGCGATGGAGAAATGAAAACCTTTACAGACAAGCAGAAGTAAAGAGAATTCAGCACCACCAAACCAGCTTTACAATAAATGCTAAAGGAACTTCTCTAGGCAGGAAAGACAAGAGAAGGAAAAGACCAACAATAACAAACCCAAAACAATGAAGAAAATGGTAATAGGAACATACATATGGATAATTACCTTAAACTTAAATGGATTAAATGCTCCAATCAAAAGACATAGACTGGCTGAATGGGTACAAAAGCAAGACCTGTATATATGCTGTCTACAAGAGACCCACTTCAGACCTAGAGACACATGCAGACTGAAAGTGAGGGGATGGAAAAAGATATTCCATGCAAATGGAATTCAAAAGAAAGCTGGAGTAGCAATTCTCATATCAGACAAAATAGACTTTAAAATAAAGAATGTTACAAGAGACAAAGAAGGACACTACTTAATGATCAAGGGATCAATCCAAAAAGAAGATATAACAATGGTAAATATTTATGCACTCAACACAGGAGCACCTCAATACATAAGGCAAATGTTAACAGCCATAAAAGGTGAAATCGAGAGTAACACAATAATAGTAGGGGACTTTACCACCCCACTTTCACCTATGGACAGATCATCCAAAATGAAAATAAATAAGGAAACACAAGCTTTAAATGACACATTAAACAAGATGGATTTAATTGGTATTTATAGGACATTCCAGCCAAAAACATCAGAATACACTTTCTTCTCAAGTGCTCATGGAAGATTCTCCAGGATAGACCATATCTTGGGTCACAAGTCAAGCCTTGGTAAATTTAAGAAAACTGAAATCATATCAAGTATCGTTTCCAACCACAACGCTATGAACTAGATATCAATTACAGGAAAAAAAAACTGTAAAAAATACAAACACATGGAGGCTAAACAATATGCTACTAAATAACTAAGAGATCACTGAAGAAATACCTAGAAACAAATGACAATGAAAACATGACGACTCAAAGCCTATGGGATGTGGCAAAAGAAGTTCTAAGAGGGAAGTTTATAGCAATACAATCCTACCTCAAGAAAAAAGGAAAAATCTCAAATAAACAACCTAACTTTACACCTAAAGCAATTAGAGAAAGAAGAACAAAACCCCCCAAATTTAGCAGAAGGAAAGAAATCATAAAGATCAGATCAGAAATAAATGAAAAAGAAATGAAGGAAACAATAGCAAAGATCAGTAAAACTAAAATCTGGTTCTTTGAGAAGATAAACAAAATTGATAAACCATAGACAAACTCATCAAGAAAAAAAAGGAGAAGACTCAAATCAACAGAATTAGAAATGAAAGAGAAGTAACAACTGACACTGCAGAAATACAAAAGATCATGAGAGATTACTGCAAGCAACTATATGCCAATAAAATGGACAATCTGGAAGAAATGGACATATTCTTAGAAAAGCACAACCCTCCAAGACTGAACCAGGAAGAAATAGAAAATGCAAACAGACGAATCACAAGCACTGAAATTGAAACTGTGACTAAAAATCTTCCAAACAAACAAGAGCCCAGGACCAGATGGTTTCCCAGGTGAATTCTATCAAACATTTAGAGAAGAGCTAACACCTATCCTTCTCAAACTCTTCTAAAATATAGCAGTGGGAGGAACACTGTCAAACTCATTCCATGAGGCCACCATCACCCTGATACCAAAACCAGACAAAGATGTCACAAAAGAAGAAAACTACAGGTCAATATCACTGATGAACATAGATGCAAAAATCCTCAACAAAATACTAGCAAACAGAATCCAACAGCACATTAAAAGGATCATACACCATGATGAGGTGGGGTTTATCTGAGGAATGCAAGGATTATTAAATATATGCAAATCAACGGGATACACCAAGTTAACAAATTGAAGGATAAATACTATATGATCATCTCAACAGATGCAAAAAATGCTTTTGACAAAATTCAACACTTATTTATGATAAAAGCTCTCCAGAAAGTAGGCATAGAGGGAACCTACCTCAACATAATAAAGGCCATATATGGCAAACCGCAGCCAACATTGTTCTCAGTGGTGAAAAACTGAAACCATTTCCACTGAGATCAGGAATAAGACAAGGTTGCCCACTCTCACCACTGTTAATTCAACATAGTTTTGGAAGTTTTACCCACAGCAATTGGAGAAGAAAAAGAAATAAAAGGAATCCAAATCAGAAAAGAAGTAAAACTGTCACTGTTTGCAGGTGACATGATACTATACATAGAGAATCTCAAAGATGCTACCAGAAAACTAGTAGAGCTAATCAGTGAATTTGGTAAAGTAGCAGGATACAAAATTAATGGACAGAAATCTCTGGCATTCCTATACACTAATGATGAAAAATCTGAAAGATTAAATTAAGGAAATACTCCCATTTACCATTGCAACAAAAAGAATAAAATACCTAGGAATAAAGCTATCTAAGGTGACAAAAGGCCTGTATGCAAAAAACTCTAAGACACTGATAAAAGAAATTAAGGACGATAGAAACAGATGGAGAGATATACCATGTTCTTTGATTGGAAGAATCAACATTGTGAAAATGACTATACTACCCAAAGCAATCTACAGATTCAATGCAATCCCTATCAAACTACCAATGGCATTTTTTACAGAACTGGAACAAAAAATTTTTACAATTTGTATGTAAGCACAAAAGACCCCGAATAGCCAAAGCAATCTTGAGAAATAAAAATGGAGCTGGAGGAATCAGGCTCCTTGACTTCAGACTATACTACAAAGCTACAGTAATCAAGACAGTATGGTACTGGCACAAAAACAGAAATACAGATCAATGGAACAGGATAGAAAGCCCAGAGATAAACCAACGCACCTATGGTCACCTTAACTTTGATAAAGGAGGCAAGAATATACAATGGAGAAAAGACAGCCTCTTCAATAAGTGGTGCTGGGAAAGCTGGACAGCTACATGTAAAAGAATGAAATTAGAGTACTCCATAACGCCATACACAAAAATAAACTCAAAATGGATTAAAGACCTAAATGTAAGGCCAGACACTATAAACCTCTTAGAGGGAAACATAGGCAGAACACTGTATGACATAAATCACAGCAAGATCTTTTTTGACCCACCTCCTAGAGGAATGGAAATAAAAACAAAAATAAACAAATGGGACCTAATGAAACTTAAAAGCTTTTGCATAGCAAAGGAAACCATAAACAAGATGAAAAGACAACCTTCAGAACGCGAGAAAATATTTGCAAATGAAGCAACTGGCAAAGGATTAATCTCCAAAATATGTAAGCAGCCCATGCAGCTCAATATCCAAAAAACAAACAACCCAATCCAAAAATGGGCAGAATACCTAAATAGACATTTCTCCAAAGAATATATACAGATTGCCAACAAACACATTAAAGAATGCTCAACATCACTAATCATTTGAGAAATGCAAATCAAAACTACAATGTGGTATCACCTCACACTGGTCAGAATGACCATCATTAAAAAATCTACAAACCATAAATGCTTGAGAGTGTTTGGAGAAAAGGGAACCCTCTTGTACTGTTGGTGGGAATGTAAATTGATACAGCCACTATGGAGAACAGTATGGAGGTGCCTTAAAAAACTAAAAATAGAACTAGCATATGACCCAGCAATCCCACTACTGGGCATCTACCCTGAGAAAAGAATAATTCAAAGAGTCATGTACTACAATGTTCTTTGCAGCACTATTTACAATAGCCAGGACATGGAAGCAACCTAAGTGTCCATCGACAGATGAATGGATAAAGAAGATGTGGCACATATATACAATGGGATATTACTCAGCCATAAAATGAAATGAAATTGAGTTATTTGTAGTGAGGTGGATGGACCTAGAGTCTGTCATACAGAGTGAAGTAAGTCAGAAAGAGAAAAACAAATACCGTATGCTAACACATGTATATGGAATCTAAAAAAATAAATGGTTCTGATGAACCTAGGGGCAAGACAGGAATAAAGATGCAGATGTAGAGAATGGCCTTGAGGACACGGGGAGGGGGAAGGGTAAGCTCGGACCAAGTGAGAGAGTAGCATTGACATATATACACTACGAAATGTATAATAGATAGCTAGTGGGAAGCAGCCACATAGCACAGGGAGATCAGCTCGGTGCTTTGTGTCCACCTAGAGGGGAGGGATAGGGAAGGTGGGAGGGAGACACAAGAGTGAGGAGATATGGGGATGTATGTATATGTATAACTGATTCACTTTGTTATAAGGCAGACACTAACACACCAGTGTCAAGCAATTATACTCCGATGAAGCTGTTAAAAAAGAAAAAAACCTGTTAGGGTATGAGAGGGAGGGGGAAAAAAGGCCTCCTTTCATTTTCATCCATATTTGCCAGATTGGCTGAATTACTGATTCTTTGACGCATCATTGTTATTAATATGATTAGTAAACTATCTATTTATTGATTTAAAAAATGTTAAGTGACATACAGCAAGATCTTTATGACAGTTACATATTCGTTATAGCTTTATAAATATTGTAATGTTCTTTTGCTTTTAAGTTTTTACAATTATTTTTAATTTTTTCATAGTTTTCATAAAAGTATTAGTAATAATTTTTCTAAGTGAAGAAAAACTCTTGAAAAACTCTTCTCTTCTCTCTGTCACCTTTTCTCTCTCCTCTCTCTTTCTCAGAATGTACAGGTGTTTGTTGAAGTCTTCTTGTTGAATATACTAAGAAGTCCTTGGAGCCAGTCAGTCCTGATCTAAGCTACTCTGATTTTTCTAGGGCATGTTCAGGCTTTATTTGTTACGTTTCAGGCAGTACAAGTGCATTTTAGGTAATAAATGACTTTGTTGAGTACATTGGGTCAGTTTGAGATTTTATGTGACATGAGCATCTATGAAATAAAAGCTGTTCTGAGAGTCTTTCATCTTGTGCTTGCCGACAAGAATATAGTCCTGACAGTGAACTAGATTGACACCGAGCTGAAGAAAGACCGAAGTCACATACACTCTGACCTCCCTCAAGGGACTATCTCGAGGCATGTGATGAGTGTTATCTACCCAGAAGCTAAGTTTTATGAATTGTATTCTCACTTAAACCTCTCCCTCCTCATTCATCTTCAATCACACACAACAACGTGTGTCCTTGCAGCCATGTGCCTCAGTCTCCTCCCATTAAAACGCTTTATTGGTGGGAGATTCTTTCTATGAACAACCACGATGTCAAAGATGGCCATTATATCTCACTAAAATTGGGCAAAGCACAAATTGCAGTGGAGTCACAATGCATTGATGGAGCCTGTAAGTTAAAGCTTTCCTAGTATGAAAGAAACAAAAACAAATAGTGTTTACTTTATGATTGTTTCCTCAGTGCTTTTTCAAGGTGGCACAAGGGTTGATTTTGTTAGTAGCTATTCACAAATGACTGTCATGGGACAGACAGTTTCCTGAAGCCTAATGCAGAGGCTGTCCAACACTTGCTTCATGGTCCTTGTAGAAAGACAGAGCAAGGAATGTGCAGCTCAACATACCTAGAGAAGTATCTCAATGCAATAGAATGCATGGCCCAGAAACTTAATAGAAATTATTCCTCTACTTCTGCCAAGTAGAATGGATTCTCCAGGCTCCAGGCCCCCATCCTACTCTCACTTAGTCTGTTTTCCTGAATCATCTCATTCTCATCTATAATTTCAACCATCACCAGGCAATGATACTTCTAAAAGTAACCTAAAACTTCCTATCTTCCTACAGGATATCTTCCTAGATATTACACAGGGAGCTCAAACTTAAAATAACTGAAAAGCATTTATGTTTTTTTTCCTCCCTCCAAGCTATCCTTCTCCTCCATTTATTTTTATTTCATTTAGAGATACTACCAGTCCCCAAAGAAATAATAGAATTATTCAAGTATTTTATCTCCTTCATGCTCTCACAGCCAAAATGTCAGGAAGAGCTATCAGTTCCACCTCAATGTATTTCTACAAATTATTTGTTGTTCTCTAGCCTCACTACCATGGTTATAATCCAGCCCTCATTATTTCCTGAATTATTACAGTAACTTTGAACTAGTAATCTTACTTTCAGCCTATTCAAATCCATCGGTATTAGTTAGGGTTCTCCAGACAAATAGAGCTAACAGGAGAGAGAGAGAGAGGGAGGTATTTATTTTAAGACATTAGCTCACATGATTATAGGGGCTTGCAAGTCCAAAATTAGCATGGCAGAGTGGTGGGCTGGAGTGTTGCTACAGTTCTGAGTCCAGAGGCAGTCTGGAGGCTAAATTCCTTCCTCTTCTCTGGACCTCAGTCTTTTCTCTTAGGACCTTCAACTGTTTGGGTGAGGCCTACCAACACTGTGAAGAATAATCTGCTTTACTCAAAGTCAACTGAGTTAAATGTTAGTCACATCTAAAAAGTACAAAAATTAATGCATCACATCAATAGGCTAAAGTAGAAAAATCATTCATTATAATAATAAAAGCATGAAAAGCATTGACACCAATTCATGGTAAAAATACTCAGCAAACTAGGAATAGAGAGAAATTACCTAAATTAGTAACAACTAAAAACCTACAGTTAATATTAAACTTAATGGTGAGAAAGCATTAAGGCAAAAATTTTAAGCAGTACCGTTGTTGAAGTTGATACTTAAATTATCATATGGGGGAAGTGTGGCAGTGGAAGGGGTCCAGTCCAAAGGAATATTGCTTTCACTGACTTTGTTTAGATTTGCTAGTGAGCTCTGAGAGTAAAAAACAGAATTTTTGTTGGTTTTATCATTGTTTTTAAATGCTCTTCAGACAACTTATACTTGTATCGCCCTCAGTCATATTGGATTATGCCTACCATCTTCTCCTACACATTGGTAAGCCTTGAGACAGCCCCTCCAAGTCATCCACTTAGGTTCATCCATTAGAAAAGTCTCCTAAGGCTCCAATTACTTCCCCAAATAACCAAGCTCCTTAAGAAAGATGCAACTACAGGATCAGAAAACCTCCACAAAGTAGTCAATAAAATCGCTAAGACACCACATTCTTAGGCAGAGTGGAAAAAGAAAAGAAGACATTTATGATCTTTTCTGTCATGTGGAAAAAGTTAAAGGGGAAAATTTATTCATAGGACTTAACAAACTGTCAAGTGAGGGAGTTAGACCCTAAACAGTTATAATGTCCAGGTGAAATGTTTCAAAAGCACATCTGATGACAAAGATGATATCTCCAGGACCCCTTTGAGCAAGCACACAAACACCTAATTATTCAAAAATCAATTTTCCAGCAACCTCTTCTATCTAGGAAATAGTGTAAAAATCAAAGGTCTGTGAGTGGGCTTCCCTGGTGATGCAGTGGTTGAGAGTCCGCCTGCCGATGCAGGGGACACAGATTCGTGCCCCGGTCCGGGAAGATCCCACATGCCGCGGAGCGGCTGGGCTCGTGAGCCGTGGCCGCTGAGCCTGCGTGTCCAGAGCCTCTGCTCCGCAACGGGAGAGGCCACAACAGTGAGAGGCCCACATACCGCAAAAAAAAAAAAAAAAAGTCTGTGAGTAACCACAATGGGAATTAGAACATCCATGCATCCAAGCTGTGTTAAGGTCTTCTGTGCTGTTCACAAATCATCCAGCCCTCTTACTTCCTAGAATGTGATGGGACTGCAATATTCACCCTTTTTGAATTTGGGCACTGTCTTGTGACTTGCTGTAGCCAATGAAGTTTCAGGCAACTTAACACTCGTATTGCCCTCAGTCATATTGGATTATGCCCACCATCTTCTCCTACTCCTTGGTAAGCCTTGAGACAGCCCCTCCAAGTCATCCACTTGGCCTCATCAATTAGATCTTAGAAATGTAGGTAACAAAGATTATAACTTAACTCTGACCTCTGAGCAATTGGAGATTCAGAGAACTGTGAGTCCCAGGTAGAAGCAATATTGTCCCTGCAGGAGGAAATGGTCACTCCAAAAAAGCATGGATAGAAGGAGGAAGACAAATCTGAATGAGGAATGAAGAAAGGACTCCAGAGCAAATCACAATAGCCCTTCGCCACAAATAGAATTAAAATTCAATTCAGAAATCATACATAATAGCTATCAATTATTTTATAAGTGTTTATGATTGGGTCAGCTGTGTATTTTTTTCATTCTATTGTGTGGGCTCAGACATGCCCAATTCTTTTATTGCATTTATAACATCTCATGTTAACTTTTAATATCAAGTAATTTTAATCTTAATATTATAAATGAATATTCATTTAACAGGTATTTGTTGATTGCTTCCTACCACCAGTGATGTCTAAACTGATTATTAGAGGTAGGAAATATTTTGATGCCCAGAGAAGCATAGGTAAGTAGGAGCACCCTTTGATGGAAAAATCCCCACAAAGTGCTTAAGAAAATTTTCATGTTTCCAGGTTGGGTTTATGCACTCTGTTTCTGTGGATATATTTCACAAACTCTGCTGACAAATCACATGCAGATGTAAATGTGGGGAGAGTGTTTACAACTTTTTTTAGCTTCTCCCATGTTTCTTTCCATGGTTTGCAAATGTTAAGAACCACATTCTTAGGATGCTGCCTTTATAAAGCGTCTTCTCGTCTGTCTATGCTACCAATTATTTACGCCCGAAAGCTCATATACTTTTCAAGAAGTAGTGGTGGGTAGCATGCGGATGAGGTAGAGATTGGGATTATTAGATTCAGGTGATGACAGTAGCAAGAAGGTTGTGATATGAAATGACAGCACAGGAGCAAGCAGGAGAAATTTCAAAAGCACATTTAATAACTTAAAAACACTCCAGTCTGGGACATTTCAGAGAAGGGAAGGTGACCCTACACACTGCAACGTCCCCTCAAGGCATCACTGCCTGCTGTTGCCAGGGTCATATATGTTGGTAACAGTGATAGAATTTCATCCAGAAGATTGAGATTCTGCTTTGTGTCCTCTTTTGTATTTTACTTTTTGGTAAGTTTTCATCCCCCCCCAAAAAATATATATATTTACAATCATTTTGATGTTTAAAGGGGTAAGCTCCAATATTTAGAATGTTTCTATACTTTTAACAACACACTTTATTCTTAATCTAACCCTTGGGGCAATAGGGATGCCTGAATTCAGAAGTTCGGGGAGGCTAAGAGTTCAGTGTGACTAATGATATAGATAAAACAACATTTTAGGATTTTCTGAACTTTTTTTTTTCCTTTGGTCTCAATGACATCAATATATTGAACAGCTCATGTTCAGTGTTCTTCTTGGAAAATCATTGACCTCGGTTCATCATCATTAAATACATTTGCAATTTGTTTGTTTGATATAGTGCCCTCTATTACATGCTTTTCTGTCCTTTTCCCGATTGGGTTATTCCACTGTGATTATAGCCACGGATCCTTTCCAGCCTGGCATAATTAGGTTCTTTATCATCAGGATCCAGTTGTGTTTTGTTATGGAAGGACATGGGAAGTAAGTGACTGTAGGCTGGACACAAGTCAGGGTGGAATCGAAGTTGGTTCAGTTCTCCTGTTCCTTAAATATGAGTGCTTACAGTCCTCACTAAGTATCATCAGAAGATACCTTAATATGCACCAACAATAAACAGAAGCTGTGGATTCTATTCCTGAAGTTGACTGACTTTGAACAAGTCACAGTCTCTGCGTTGTGGCTGCATTCCTTTTAAGGTAGAATTATATAATCGTAGTTGTCCTCCTGTCACTGGGAATGCAGTAAAGACAAGTGAGGTGACCTATGCAGAAAGTGCTGAAGTCCTTGAAAGAGGCTGTATCAAATGGAAGTGACTTGGTGTTGGTGTTGATGCTGTCATCCTCTCCTGTGCTCTCCTCCATTAGCCGTCATGGTTCTGTTCTGATGGATTGATGCAGCATTGATGCTAAGATCGTCAGTGAGGTATAGACAACACAGCAAGAAGCAACAGGATTAGAGAGACCAGTTCTGTGTGTAGAAATCACTTTCTAAGAGAAGACGTTAAATAATTATGAGCAGTTCTTAGAAGGCAATATTAAAGCCATATTTAACATTCTCTTCCCCTTACCTACCCACACTAGGCATCTTCCTTCCTTTCACCTTTCACATCAAGCGACAGCAGTGAGGAGCTGTGGGTAGATTTCAGAGGCAGGGAGGGCTCAATCGTTTAAGGCTACACCCACATTTTGAGTGGGCACCACGTTAGCCAGCACTAGCCCACCCTTGGGTGGAGTCAGCATCTTTCCATACTACCATGAGATGCCAAGTGGCATATAAGTTCTCCCAACCAGAAGCAACCCCACTGAGCCCAAAATTATATTTTACAGCCACTCTTAGACAGCTATAAAGCCATATTTCCAGGAAGTCCATGAACATCTAAACTCTTTAAATTAAATGACATAGGTGGATACCTGACTTGGTTTCTAGCACAGAGATGATGAGCGCGAACCCCTTCCCTTGCAGTCTTCCATTAGCAGTCATTATTGTGTCTGATGGGCTGACGTATTGGGATGTGGGGATAGGAACACAGGGGTGGAATGAAAAGCCAGAAGAGTCAGGCAATGCAGATGGACTCCCAGAGGAGGTGCTAAATGGGGCCCTAGGCCTTCAGGGGAGCTGCATGAGAACCTCAGAGAGGCGAGAGCTTAGGGACCTGAGAACTCTCACGTGGGCACTCCTCCTCAGATGGCGCTGTAGTGTTGTATTTCTAGAGAAAGATCAGTGCTCTCCAGTAATACAGCCTTTCAGTGCCTTTGAGGTCATGGGAGACTAAAAAGAGAATTGACTAGTTAAAATGCCAGGGTTTTTAAGCAATGAATTGATTGGGGTGTACTTGTACATTTGAGACTTTGAAGAACAATAATATCTCAAATATATTCGTATCTTTAGGGAGAGCAGATGTGGAGACTTCATCTTAAAGTTATGGAACAGATTCTTATCCCACAACAAAATTTGCAATTTCTGATAAATCTCTGCTAAAGGTAGCACTTAGCATTTCTATTTAAATGTTGGAAATACATCAGTGACTTGGCACTGCTTACTCTGAAATTCATGTATCTTCCACTGCAATTGCACATAGCAGAATACACCTGCAGGTGACCTCTGGGATGGACATTCAGCCATCACAGATGAGCACCTACTTTGAGTTTAATGCCTGTCTCTTCTATTACATATGGCATCATGTTATTTCCCACATCAACCCTATGAAGTATGGATTATTACCATCCATGCATAGATGAGGAAATTGAAGCTCAAAGAATTTAAATGACGTACTTAGCATCCCACATGAAAATGTGGCAGACATAGTCTATGAACCAGATTTCCTATTCCAAAGTTCTTTTTTCTACACAGGAGTTATTTCCATGACTCTCCTTTAAAAGATTCAATATATTGTCATGCTCAGTAGAGAAAGACAGAAAAGTGAAAAGCAATATTAAAAATTCATGATTATCAGAATTTTGAATTTTGGAGTTATAGCCACCAAGACATTTCCTCCAACCATGGAAAATATTGAAAAGGAAAAGAAGAGAAAAAGAGAGAAAAGGATTAACCTAGTATTGGGACACCTCCCCCATATTATCTGCTTAACAGCTCATTAAGCAGATGCAATTGAAAACATGAGTGATTTTCAGGTTTAGTTGTTCTTGGAAACAACCTAACTTGCTTCACACTCTGGCCTCTTACTCTTCTCCATTGTGTTGGCTGTGTTTCCACTTATCCCTCCAAAGTCACTCTTAGCTCACATGGACTGCATAGCAGAATGGAAGGGGGAGAAAACAGTGCTGCCCATGTGAGACACTTTATTTGTTTAGTAAGGGAGGTCAGTAAGGGAGGTCACTGGAATTAAGTATAAGAAAATGCCCCAAAAGGTAGAATGGTGATCCAGTACTACCCCTCATTATTTTATAGTCATTTTTTTAATAGAACTGGAAAGAAAACTTAGTTTCTCTCTTATTTTGAGTGAGGAAATAAACACTCAAATACAACCAGAACCATTCAGGGGAGGAAATTATGGGAAAGATTATAGCTTAGCTAAATTGTCACAATAAACCAACTGTAATACTATTAAATTAAATATTTGATCATCAGCAATAAAAATATATATCTTTCCCTCTATTTTCAAGACAAAGGTTAAAATGAATAGTAATGACTTCTCCAGTAAAATCATTTTTGTTTTTCAGTCCATCTCCATAGACTATCAATAGGTTTAAACTGTAGAAGTCATAAACTCCACACATCCATTTTTTCACTGGGGAAGCTGGGTCCAGATAGTTTATGTGAGTTACCCAAGTTATTAATGTATTATCACTAAGCTGAAAATTCTTGTCTCTTTTTTCCTTAGACTTCTCCTCTCCTCTTTGCCAAACTACTTTGTCACTTCTGTCAAATTTGGCTTCAATTCTGTTTAAGGAAGTGTTCCCTAATTGATACTGATCCTTAATCATTGTCTTGTCCTATATTGCTTTAAACATTTAGGTATTATGAGTATATTATAAATTCTAAAAAGATTTTAAACAAACTCACTTCATTAAGTAGCTCTGCTTTCTAAAAGCCTAAATGTTGGGACTTCCCTGGCAGTCCAGGGGTGAAGACTTCACCTTCCAATGCAGGAGGTGCAGGTTTGATCCCTGGTGGGGGGCTAAGATCCCACATGCCTCTCAGCCAAAAAAGCAAAACCTAAAACAGAAGTAATATTGTAACAAATTCAATAAAGACTTAAAAAAAAAAGCGTGAATGTTGTTCCTTGCAAACATCAAATCATTTTTACAACAAACGCTTTGTAATAATGACTCAATTTTACTTGGCAAAAGGACATGCTAACAGGATTTTATACAGTAAGTGGAAAATGGAAATTTGCTATTGAAAACATTTTCCAGGTACAAGTTATAAATGCGTAGGCATATTTTCCCTATGATGTAGTGTGACTGATAACCCTGTTGATATTAAGATTTTTTGTTACATTTTACTGCCCTGTCAGTTGATCACATGTTAGGCTTACATCTGCAGGTATTTCTGTTCGAATAAATAAGAGTTTTCAGCTTACCTGAAACATTATTTCATGGGAAATTAAGGGAATTCAAAGCATTAATCTTATGGACAAATAATTCAGTATACAATAGTCTCTATGTGTGGTATAAGGGTCAGTCAAAATATCTGACAATTTAATAAGAACAGTTATTCTGTTTATTTATTACAGTGGGGAATGGCAAGATGGGTTAATAAAGCCAGACTGTCTTTTACTATAGGTATAGTAGATATGAATATGAATTGAGCTGAAGATTCTATAAGGTGTTTAGTGGTGTCACACAAGAAGTGTCATGATGCTACACGAGGCATTCGGTCAAAGAACAGAATCTAAAGGCAACTAGTGAAAAAGAACACAGCAGGCAAAGAAAACACAAAACTTATGCTACTGTAAAGTTCAAGTTCAAGAAAAGGCAAAAATGTCATTCTCAAGATAAGCAACTAGGGAAAGATGCCATATTTTACAGAACACGTTGAAGGTAAGCACAGTCTCCATAAAAACTATTTATAAAAAGTATTTTCAGTATGTGCTGAACCCAAGACTAAAAGCTATCTGAAAATAGTAATAGAGGCCTTGACATGAGCCAGATGCCTTCCATCATAGAACCACATCAGACAAGAAACCTCCATGGCTCACCCAGAAGAAAGTCAACAGAATTGGATAGGACACCAACTTCAACTAGGGAGAATCACCAGATCCTTAATCAAGTTTATCTTGTGATCTCCAATATTTAAATATATAAATGTATAAGTTAATGCACTGAAAATTATTCCATACCATCCACAGCTTAGCATCAACAAAACAGGAATTTAAATATATGATAGTGTCCGCTCTCCTACCTGCTCTGTACAGGGGGTTTTAGATTGAGGGTGTCCATGCTCTGTCTAGAATATAAGCAGTGGAATCTTGATGTTTTTCTTAAGCCAATAACCAGCTTCTCCAAACATAAATCCTAAAATTTTACACCAAAAGGAGAGGCAATATGCTTTAGACTGAACATTTGTGTCCCCCTCAAGTTAATATGCTAAATCCTAATGCCCAATGTGATGATATTAGAGGTGGAGCATTTGGGAGGAGATTAGGTCATGAAGATACAGCAGCCCTCATGAGTGGGATTAGTGCCCTTTTAAAAGAGACCCCAGAGAGCTTCCTGGCCCCTTCTGTCATGTGAGGACACAGCAAGAGGACAGCTTTCTATGAACCAGGAAGTGGGCTCTCACCGGACACCGAATCTGCTGGGAATACTGGCTCCTTGATCTTGGACTTCCCAACCTCCAGAACTATGAGAAATAAATTTGTTATTCATAAGCCACCTAGTCTATGGTATTCTGTTGTAGCAGCCCAAGTGGATTAGGACACCTTATCTAGGGTTTTTGAGTCCCTGGAGTCCCACCAAAATCTATATGAGTTTCTTAGGGCTCTCTTAACAGAGTACCACAGACTGGGTGGCTTATAACAACAGAAATTTATTCTCTCGCATTTCTGGAGGCTACACGTCCAAAATCAAGTGTTGGCAGGGCCATGCTCTCTCTGAAAGTCTTAGAGAAAGATACTTCCTTGTCTCTTCTAGCTTCTGGTACAGTCTTAGACGCATTACCTTCTAGTAACGTTCACTCGGACTGGCTTACTCTTCGAGGCTGGTTCCTTTCACTTCTGCAGTGAGGCCACTGCATTTTCTTTATCCAAAACTTTGGTTTTATCTCTGCCTTGGGTTTTATCTTGAGACTGGTAGCTTTTAAGAATAAAACTATAAGGCATCAAGGCAGACCCATCAGGGCTGGAATAAATTCCTTCTAGCAGTAATTTACTCACAGCTGGTTAACAGGGATATTTGCCCAATTTAATCCTTTCTGTTGGCTGACACATAGGATTTCTATCTCCCCATCCCCCCAGCCCTTGTCCCTCTTTTCTCTGCTTCCTGACATGCATTGTAATCCTAGAAGCAGCATGACTGTCCCTTCTTTCCAGTTAGAGACAAAAATCTTTCAGTGTGAGTCTTGATTTCCAGAAAAACTAACAGTTTGCCATTTGATTCTCATGGTTGGTGAAAAGGTGACCCTTCAGAAGTAACATCCAGGGCTTCCCTGGTGGCGCAGTGGTTGAGAGTCCACCTGCCGATGCAGGGGACATGGGTTCGTGCCCCGGTCCGGGAAGATCCCACATGCCGCGGAGTGGCTGGGCCCGTGAGCCATGGCCACTAAGCCTGCGCGTCCGGAGCCTGTGCTCCACAACGGGAGAGGCCACGACAGTGAGAGGCCCACGTACTGCAAAAAAAAAAAAAAAAAAGATGTAACATCCATCAGTTCCTCCCAGCTTCCAGCCTGAGATTCTAAGGCTGCTGAGAGAAATACAGTCATTCACAAATAATGAGTCCGTCCGTGTGTCCCAGAGGGCTCTGTTTTGAGACAGTAGAAACAAAGTCCTAATTCTGTGAATCGACCTAGAGATCCCAGGAGAATCTACTTTCCATTCTGCCCAATCTTTATCTCCTGCTTCTTTCTACTCCCACCTGGAAAACTTTCTTCCTCTGTAGTAATAGATAACATTTGTTCTGTGCCTACTACCTGCCTGCAATGTGCCTTATGCTTTACATATTATCTGCATTTCATATGAGGAAATGGATAATCAGAGGAGTTAGTGATGTATTGGAGGTTACACAGCAGCATGTAACAAAACAGGGGCAATGCCATCTGGCTGACTCTCAGATCTCTATCCTTCTACCTCATCATTCTGTGTCATGACTTTCTTCATTAAAATTTTTTTTGTGAGATATTTATTTTAAACTTCACAAGTAGTCCATGCTTAAGCAGAGAGGTTGATCAAAATAAAATCCCAAATCTCCCTGGCTCCCCCCATTCACTCTTCCTCTCCTTCTTAGCTCCACCAGCACAAGGATACACAAAGCTTGTCATTATTAACTATTTAGGGTTTATCCTTCTGTAGTTTTCTCCATGCATGTAAATATGTAGACAAATACATATTTCCTTATATATGAGTATTTTTTTTCAGTTTAAAAAGCAGATTGTTATATATATTATCCTCAATTTGATCTTTTCATTTGGTTTCCATGGCTTTCCCTCCAGGTAAACGCTCATAGAACTAACTTGTTCTTTTAATGGTTACATTAAAATTCTAGTTAATTAGAAACTATGAATCATTAGATTCATTAGAATTAGAAAGTATTGAATCATTCAACCATTGATGAGAAACTGCATTTTTCCTATCTTTCTTGGTTTGTTTGTTTGCTTTTGGCCACTATAAATAATGCTAAAATTAACATGTTTGTGCATGTATCTGGTGCATTTATTTCTGTAGAATAGATTCCTCAAAGCAAAAGTATAGTAATATATTCATTTAATAGAAACTTCCAGTTAACCTTCCAAAAGTTTTGTGGCAATTCATTTTCACATCAACCAAGGATCGAAGTACCTATTTCCCTATACCATTGTCAGCACTGGATATTATCAATTTTTAATTTTTTGCAAAGCTCAAGGTAAAAATGACCTTCATTCATTTTTACAAAATCGTTCTAAGTTTCAGCACGAGAGTGACCTCCACAGCAAATTTTTGTTTTGCAGTCAGGAAAAAAATTGTATGTGTAAACATGTGTGTATTTGTATGCTTCCCAAAAGACAAAAGAAATTACAGTGTTGAAATGTAAAGGAGACAAGCCTTTATTTAAAATGAAGGAAATCAACATGTGTGGTGATAGAGCTTTAATCCCTAGACACCTCTCTCTCTCTCTGAACAGCCAGAGGTTGGCACTGGGTCCTTGTCTATGAAATCAGGACAATAATATCTGACTCTTACTACTAAAAGGAGAGTAGGCTGATCAATGAGTTCATATCTTTAGCACATTTGAACATCCCTGGGAAGCAATGCTTTGGAAACACTAGATGGTTTTATCTTTGTTCCATAGATTACATAGTGCAATTTTAAAGTACATAGTACCTATTTTCTAAGGAACTCCAAAAATTGCACTTCATGTATAAAAGAATCTCATTTAAAAAATCCATAGCATCTATTATATAAGATGTGGATCACAACTAGTTGCTTTTCAGTGTCATTCTCATTGCAAGGAGCTGCTGACATCCTCCCTCCAATTCATTTCTAATTCTACAGATGTTCTTTAGGAGATATTGTATTCTAGAGTTCTTTAGGGCAAAAAAAGAAAAGGATGAGAGATGGTCAAAAAGAGGTCCAAGACAGTCAGATGGTGGGATATGCATGGGGATGTGGAGCTGTCCATTTTGGTATAAAAATTCCACTCAGATAAAAGTGGTCAACCAATGTATTTCTAATTAAACTTAATAACGTGTATATCTTTTGAACAATTCTGAGCAAGTAAGCTGAGGTGTTGCTAGTTTCAGTAAAAGGCACTGAAATTGGTTTCTACAGAAGGAGTAAACATTTATTTACTGGGAGCAATTATGAAATATGTCACTTCAAATATTCTGCCGGAGCTGGGGTGCTCCAAGAGGATTGTCCTGAGAGTTAGGCTGGTCTCCACTATGTCAAAACGACCAGTCAGTTCTTCCAACTCTTTCAGTAAAAATGACTCTCAGGTAAGCTGTTCGGTTTCCTAGAGACCTGCTGAAGTCATGCTTAACCATTTACCATTTACTGAGTGTTCTAGGAAAACAGAACAAATAATACCACAGATGCAATGTGATTGTCGGTGATACTTTTCAAACTCCGCTTTCCAATCTGCTTCATTGTATTTATGTATATTCTGGTATAGCAAAGACAATCTACATTTACCTCTCTGAGTGTGAGCATGCGTTGCAGCCGGACAATTTTCTCATCAAATTGCACTGGTTTGTGGTTAGAAGGGAAAGGACTAGTCTTTGGAAAGATGGAAGTGCGGTGGTTTTCCTCCCCTTTACGCACTGTCAGAAGCAGGGCCAACAGAGGATGAGTTTGGGAGGCAGACAGATTTGAATAAGAACCTGAGGTCACTGGCTAGGAGAGTTCGTAGAGGGATTTGGTTTGTATAAGCCTCCATCCCTCTCCTGGCCTCTCTGTCTCCCTCTGACACTGTTTAGGGCTTTGCACTGCCTCCTACCTGGGCCTAGAATTCTCTTTCTGCAAGTATCCAGGTGGCTAATTCCCTCACCTCTTTCAAGTCTTTGCTCAAATGTCATCTTGTCAATAAGGCCTACCCTGTCCACATTATTTACATGCAACCCACACCCTACCGGGAACTCTGGATTTCCCTGTTCTTTTTATTTTTACATATTGTGTATCACATTCTAAGACACTTTATCATATATTTCACTTTTTAAAAAAAAATTTGTATTGGCATATAGTTGATTTACAATGTTGTGTTAGCTTCAGGTATACAACAAAGTGAATCAGTTATTCATATACATATTTCCACTCTTTTTTTTTTAAAGATCCTTTTCTCATATAGGCCATTACAGAGTATTGAGTAGAGTTCCCTGTGCTATACAGCAGGTTATTATTAGTTATCTATTTTATATTTAGTAGTGTGTATATGTCAGTCCCAATCTCCCAATTCATCCCTCCACACCCTTATCCTCTGGTACCCATAAGTTTGTTTTCTCCATCTGTGACTCTATTTCTGTTTTGTAAATAAGTTCATTTATACCCCCCTTTTTTTTAGATTCTGCATATAAGCAATATCATATGACATTTGTCTTTCTGTGTCTGACTTACTTCACTCAGTATGACAATCTCTAGGTCCATCCATGTTGCTGCAAATGGCATTTTTTTTTAATTGCTGAGCAATATCCCATTGTATGTGTATGTACCAGATCTTCTTTATCCATTCCTCTGTTGATGGACACTTAGGGTGCTTCCATGCCCTGGCTATTGTAAATAGTGCTGCAATGAACATTGGGGTGCTTGTGTCTTTTTGAATTATGGTTTTCTCTGGGTATATGCCCAAGAGTAGGATTGCTGGGTCATATGGTAATTCTATTTTTAGTTCTTTAAGGAACCTCCACACTGTTCTCCATAGTGGCTGCACCAACTTACATTCCCACCAACAGTGCAAGAGGGTTCCCTTTTCTTCACACCCTCTCCAGCGTTTATTGTTTGTAGATTTTTTGATGATGGTTATTTATTTCACTTTAATATTTATCATCTATTTCTCTCCCTCCAGAATGTCATCTCAGTGGCAGGAAATTGTAGTTTCATTCCTGATGTATCTCAATATCTAGAACTGTGCCTGGCAAAAAGAGAGTTCTCAAAAACATATTTGGTGAATGATAAAGAAAACACCTGCTAGAGTTTCTGGTACACAAAAGACTCTCAAACATATGATTTCCCTTTCCTCCCCTTCTTTTCAAGCAGCTAAATCTAAATACAGAGTTTTGCTCCAGCCTTCCCCACTATTATAATGTCATGTGTATAAATCTAGCGACTAATGCAATTTAGTCCTGAATATTTCTGCTATTTTCTTTAAGAGATACAGTCATCTGTAAAACTTCAAAAAAATAAAAATAACACTATCTATAATAAGGATTTGGAAGTGACAACCACCTGAATGGAATAAACAATCTATTCTTTTTAAAAATGCTTAGACAGGGAAATTCCATCATCCCCTTCAATTGTTTATTCAATGTCTACCAACCCTCCTGAGTCTGCCTACCATTTATTGTATGTCCATTTTTTTCTTGTTTTCATTGACTTTATTTTTGCCTGATTGACTTCTGATATGCTTGGGGGAATCTTTGTCTTGTCTAGTCCTACTGTAGAAAAAGTCTTTTCAGTCCAACTTTCCTGTCCACCTATATAAGGTAGATTCTTCTTTGGTTTGAGACCAGAGGGTGACATTTTCCAAACCTCCCTTTAGAATTAGGTATTTGTCACAAGTTGGGTTCTCCAGGAAGCAGACACCAAGATGGAGTAAACATGAGACAGCAAAAGGTTTACTAGGTAGTAACACCTGAGAAAGGAAAAGGGGATGAAGCATGATGGGCAGAGGGAGCTGTCAGGCTGCAGTGAACCTAAGAAAACCTCTACCATGGGGGGCTGTGGAGCAAAGATCACCCATTAGAGGAGTCCTACTTTGGGCAGGATGGACAGGCCCTTGTACCACCAGTTGACTCTCAGTCATTAGCTGGAGGGTCACCCCAAGCAGAGCAGTAACTCAGCTCTAAACCTAAGGAGGATCCAGAAGACACTAACAGCAGGAGGCTGTCAGCTAGCCATTCCTGAGCCAAGCAGCTTTCCCCCCTTGGGGGGATCTGTGCCGTGCATCACCCTGCCTGCCACAGGGATTGGCATGTGGCAATTGTAGCCACATGGCTACATGTAGCGTGTGCTGCCATGGCCCCACCCACATCTCCTTGGCACCCACCCTCCCCACGCACATTGATGACTCCCTTGTGTAGACACCTGTGATGCGTCCCTGCAGGACTTCTCCAACATGCTTGGCCAATGTGCACAGCAGTCCAGAGGTGCTGTCTCAAGAATAATCCTCAGCTGATGAAGAAAAAGAATTGGAGAAAAATATAATCCACTTTCCTCTCTTCTTAAATGGGACAACTCTGCCCATATGTTCCACAGTGTCCCAAATGTCCCCAGAGGGGTTGAGCCCCAGCTGTCTGCAGTGTTAATCTGCTCATTAATGTACTCTGTATTGACTTCTTGCCCTTCTCTGTCTCATTTCTCCATCCCCCTATTTGGGATCACCCTCCAAAGAAGCTACTTAGTCTCAAGTCCTTGTCTCAGCACCTGCTTTCTCAGGGAACACAGTCTAAGACAGGTATCTAGTTCTGTATGTGGTTGATAGCACTCTTCCCACTCACTAAAGGCAAGACTGGGAGTCAGGAAACTTGGGGGATGCTGGGTAAACGGTCTTAACAATCCTGGGGTGGGGAGTAGTGGGGAAGGTTCAAAAAACTTGCCAACGTTTACCCAACGAATTAATGGGAAAGTCAGAAGTAAAACCCAAGGGTCCATTGATTGATTGGGGGTTAGTTAAATTCTAATCATGTGAAGGGGGGCTGATGAGCATTTAAAATAGACATGAGATGTTGTTTTTTTCATGTATATGTCCTGTGTGTTTCCTCTAAATAGGATACATCACTTTCTACAGAGGCATGACAATGCTTGAAGGCACGTTCTCATGGCTTTGAGTTTTAATAATGTTTTCATTTATTTTATCCCATGTTTTCACAGTAACCTGGTTATACAGCTAAGGATTGGGGGCTCCATTTTACTATGAGTCAACTCAGGTTTAGAGAAATTAAGTGTCTTCATTTGTCCATGGTTAAATTGTTAGTAACTGGAAGAGATAGGACTCATGTCAATTTTCTTGCTGGAAATATAATCACCTTGTCACTTTATCTCATTGGTTTTTCTCAAATACACACACAGGCACAAGCTATTGTTTCATCTTTTTTCCCCTTTATTCCAATTAGCATCATCAAGATATTTGTTCCACCTATGTACATTTTTATACAGCTATTTTTGTATTCTGTTAATCCCTAGGTGGAATTATCACATTAACAAATAGAAAGAAAAAAACTCCCAAGTAACTCAAACATCTAAACTTAGTTGTTAGTTTTGCTGTTCTCTATCAAAACTTTCCACAATGCTGCTGACAGAAAAATGAATGGCTTGTTTCCTCTGCTACTTGATTACCTTACCTTCTTACTAAGTTAGGGTTCAAGAAAAAAGGAATGGAAAAAATAAACCTAATAAGAAGAGTGAAGAAAAGTCACTTGAATAATCTACACACTGAAAAGAAATCTTTGAAAAGTCTTCCTACTTTAGACCTAGATACAGAAAAGGCATAATTACTCAGTGTGTATAACCCAGGGATGAATTTTGAAGAGTTCTCTACAAGTAATCTTTTCACCCCACCTCCAACTCCAATTAATTAATCATATAGAATTTAGTGCCTGCCATGAGTGTGAATTTGGCAGACAAAAATGAAGAACATTATATTTTGAAAGGGAACTATTTAATTTCAGGTTTTAGCAATGGAATTGAAGGCTGGCTGTTTTCTTCAGAACAAACTGAAATATGAGAAGTGAGTGGTGCAAATGTGAGTGTACAGTGAAGGACCCTGGGGACAGGAGTCGATCATTTGCATTCTCATCAGCAGGGTGGTTACACCTGCTGTGGAAATTGTTAGGGTCCTCATGGTCCCGACTCTAGCAGGGCCATGTAGTTGAGGTCTGGAGCTGGAGTTGGAGACCACAGCCGAGGAGAGGTCTCTTCTGACCACCCACACTCTTCACCCTGGGAGTTGACAACCTTAAAATCTAAAGCTCAAAATCCTTCTAGAGAACACAGTCTGTCTTCTTGGTAGAGAGCAAGGAAACTTGTGGGAATGAGAATATTCCATCCCCATTAGGAAACTCAGGTCTGCCCCAGCTGATCTTAATCAGTTAAGACCAGCAGTGGTGCTCAGGAAAATGACCAAGCGAGCATGTCTAAACGTATCAAGATTAAAAAGAACCAGTGCTCCTTCAGAGCATTCCTCGTGTTCTGCCTGGCCCTGCTGAAAGCTCATCCTGAGTTCCTGCCTGAATTCCACATCACTAATTTTCGATCCCTGACCTATAGCCCTGTGTCTGTGATAAATCCCAAATAGGGCAGACCCTAGGCCATCTCTAGCCAGGCTTGTTTGGTGTCTGACTACCATTGCCTTCTTACTTAATGGCTTAGGAAGTCCTTCCATGGTCCTACAGGGATTTCAGGACTTGACACAAAAAGGAACCATGCTCCAAACTGCAAACAAAGAATCGCTCACCTTACTAGGATAAAGAAGGCTCATAGGGCTTCCCTGGTGGCGCAGTGGTTGAGAGTCCGCCTGCCAATGCGGGGGACACGGGTTCGTGCCCTGGTCTGGGAGGATCCCACATGCCGCGGAGTGGCTGGGCCCGTGAGCCATGGCCGCTGAGCCTGTGCGTCCGGAGCCTGTGCTCCACAACGGGAGAGGCCACAACAGTGAGAGGCCCGCGTACCACAAAAAAAAAAAAAAAAAAAAGCCTCATAGATCTCATCTCAAGGGTCCCATTCAATTGTGCAGGCCACAGATGCTGATCCTTGAGTTGGTCTGTCCAGAGAGAATGTAAATATTTTCCGGTTTAAGAAATATTAAGCCAGAACCTGCTCTGTGAACAAGCTCACCTTGGTATACAATATTTGTGGAAGATGGACTTGTGCGTGTAAAAGTGAGTGCAACCGCCAAAGGCTGAGTTTATGTCCAAAGCTGTCTCTAGCCACTTGGCAGCAAAAATGATTCTAGAACTTGAGCATAGATTTCAGAAAAAACAGAGTTTATTTGCAGAAGTATCCAAATAACAACAATCTAAAATGTCAGCCATTTCCATGACATCACCATAGATCCTAGCACTGAAGTGTGGCTAAGGCCCAAGTCAGTCTCTTCCCTTTCAGCGTAGCTTTGGTTGTAAATAATACCACATATTTGTACAGGACCTGAAAGTTCTCTAAGTGCTCTCACATGCATTGCCTCTATTTTATTAGGTAGGCATATTAAGGACAATTTTCATCATTTCAAAGATAAAGAAAGTAAGGATTATATTAGTTAAATAACTTACCCCCAAATCACAGTTATTAGATGGCAATGGTAGGATTTAAACCAACATTTGACTAACTTTAAAATTTGCTTTATGGAAAACTGAGGTCCAAGTTTCCAAAATTGATAGCAGAGCCCAGTCAAGAAACCACAATTTTCAATCCTTAATGATTATTTGTGCTACACAGCCCACTTTCAGTTTATTTCTGTATATTTAAGTTTGGCAGCATAGAAAGTTTTGAGTTCCTATGGATGAGAAACTAGTTATCAATGTAGTGTTTACAGAACTCACTCAAAATATGGAAGAGAAATACAACAATAAAGTCCTCAGGTGATATAACTGTTCAATTTCAACGTGATAACCATCCAGACAGTTTCCTAACATGGAGAAGGGGAACTTCTTGGTTTATCACAGCTTGATGAAAATACCCTAAAAGACAATCAAATCTTTTGCCATGAAAAATTACTGCTCACAAAGCAAACTGCCGTCATCAAATAAGTTTTCCAGGGTTATTTATAGAAAAGATCCTAAAGGATTAGAGAAAAATCTCTTTTCCCTGAACCTTTTTAATTTTTTCTGTTTACATTTTCCTGTAAGGAATTCTTTATGTGAGCAAATCAAAGACATGGCTTCCACCAGGGAATTCATCTACACATAATAAAATTCCCATGATAGGATGGTAGTTAGGACATAAGCTGAACCTATGAAACAGTATGGTTTTCCTTCTATCAGTTGTCTGATAAATTCTGCTCAGATCCACGGGGACACTGAAGATGCTCTAAAGCAGGCCAAGCCTACCCCACCTCCCAACCTGCCTTCTCCTAGCTAGTTTTTATCTTCAAAATCTAGACAGTGTTTCTTACTGTTTTTAGATACACACTGGTTGGTATTGCTGTTGTTCTGTTTTGAATGAGAACCCATTAACTGTTGACTTCATTTGCCAGTAAAATGTTCCGAGAGACTAAAACAGTTTGTGATTAATTTTCTTTTAGAGCAGAATGAATAATGATGGAAACTAAACAGACAGCCTACCAGGGGAAAGAGTTTTTAACTGTTTAACTCTGGTTCTAACATGTTATAGGAAACAGTGAAGAATCAGCAGGAGCTTTATTTAGCCCAACAGGAAAAAACACTAATATTTGGACTTCTTGTCGTATTCAATTTTAGTTTCCTAACACACGGACAATTTTATTTGATTTCTCAACTCTCAGCAAAGAGACAAGCTATAACCTTAGTCAAAAGTTGTTTTTGTGAAAGGTTATTTTGATGATCCTGGTGAAAACATTAAAAATAGTCTTGCTTTCAGAACTGGAAAAGGAAAAGGGCATTATTAAACTTAGAAAACAGTTGCATTACTGAATCAGAACTTCAATACAATGTTCAACCTTTAGAAATTCTAGATAAAAATCCTGCGTTTGAAAAGACAAACAAGAAACAACTCAAAATGGACAATAAACATATACTTTTCATGATATTAAGGAAGAAAAATATCAGATAACCACTTTTCAATTAAGCTTTTCTATTTAAAATGTCCATGAATTTAACAGATTTTCTTATATTATTGGAGTATGTTTTGGGGTATCACTAATATGGTTGAAATCCACTTACTGACTTGGATCACTTCTCTGACTACTGAGGTTTCTACTCCTCCAACTAAAGTGTAAGTTGCCAATACGGGATCCAACAGAAATGAAATAAAACCTTAGATTAACTCAAACTTGTACACAAATGTTTGTAGCAGCTCTATTTACAAATGTCCTTGAACGGGGGAATGGATATACAAATTGAGGTACATGGAATACTCAGCAATAAAAAGGAACAAAATATTGTTACACACAACACCATGGATGAATCTCAAAGTCATTATACGGAGTGAAAGTAGTTGATCTCAAAAGTTGACATAATATATGATTTCACTCATCTGACATTGTCAAAATCAAACTATTATGATAGGAAACAGATCAGTGGTTGTCAGGAGTTAGGGATGGAGGAGGGTTTAGTTGCAAAGGGGCAGCACAGGGGAATGTTTTGTGGTGATATAATCAGAAGAGTTCTGTCTTCTGATTGTGGTGGCAGTTACACAAATCTATACATGTGTTAACATTCATAAAAGAAAATACCCATTCTACTCTATGATAATTAAAAAAAATACAGTTTATTATAAAAATAATAGTAGATACTTTAATAGATTATTTCAGTACCTTTCCTTGTTCTGGAATCCCATAGGAAGAATTCTCTACTCTGGCAGGTGATGAAAATTTTTTTCTACAATATCTTGGGCCTCCCCATGCTAAAACTGGCTTATCTTTCTTAAGGTAAAATCTGGTAATGATGATCATAACGATGCCATTATCAAGTACGCAATCTGGTCTAGGTATTATTCTAAGCATTTCAGATGAATTTCCTCATTGCATATTCATAACAGCCCTGAGGAAGTAGGTCTCGTGATTTCCATCGTATAGTGGAGAAAACTGAAGCAAGGAAATGTTGAACAATTTGTTCAAGATCACTCAGGTAAGTGGCTGACTTTGTGTTCAAATTGAGACAGTCTGGCTACAGACTCTGTGCCCTCAGTCATGACACTATACTACTTCTTAGTAAATTCTACTGGGTAAACCTTACAAATAAAGAGGCTCTATTCAAATTACTTGGCTTTATATCTCCAAACTCTTTCAGAGGCGGTATAGACATAAGATCCTTTCTCTTTTAGCCCCACCTGTACTCCTCCTTTTTCTGAAGGTATATTACTAGGGCTCAAACATTTTAATAGTTTGTGGTTAACTATTCGAGTATAGTGTCTGGATCTAAAAAAGATGGTCTGCTATCTTCCTGTTGCTGACATAGGTTAGATCTTTAAGCACCTGGTCCTAGGGATGGGCAAGTATTTTGCTAGTAGTGTCCTATCATTGTGAGAGGTTCATGTAAATAGAACTTGTTCCAAATAAGTATAATTGATTAATATTTTCTCTTTATCTTTTCGATAAACACAAGATGATTCAATTTTGGATCTGATCAATTTCTATCAGCCCATTATTACTACTGAGTATTAAAGTGAAGCAGGATGTTTAATATCTGAAGAGGAAGCACTGCATCATAGAAAAGTTATCATTCATTTTAGATATTGAAATTCTCTCCCCCAATTTTTTGTTGTTAAATTATTTGCATCTTATTATTTAATGGGCCATACACAACTATTCTCACCTTGCTTAACACTCCAAAAATAATAGAGAGGAGTACAAAGAGTAAAATCGTTAACAAGAATAAATGTCATTCTATCCCAGAGAGAAAAAATTTATGGTTGTGCATTTCCACCACAATGATGTATAACAGGGGTCTCACCGTGGGTCCAAAAATATATGCAGCCAAGCAGCTCATCTGAGATAATATAGAAAGGCCCAAGCAATGATAGGAATTTGAACAGCAGGATGTGGTAGTAAACCATGGAAGCAGGAAGAGATAAAAGGAACAAGAGTCACAGAAATTAACAATAGGAACAGATCGTGGCAGCTAGATGAGAGATTGGCAAGGCCAGACAAGGACACCTCAGAACAGGCTCTGGAACTGGAGGGTCCACTTGGTGGATATTAGGGGTGGGATTCCTCCCCCCAACCTTTGTGGGTGGCGAAACAACAGAATGAGTATTAGACATTTGATCAACCTGAGTCACTATATTTTAGTTTAGTTTAGTTTAATTCCTTAAGCTACCAAGGGAAGTTCTAAGGGGTCTGTTTGCCTCATGTATGTTGGGCTGATGAAGGTGAGAGAGACGCACTATTTCCACCAGCCCAGAAGAAAAGGACAATAGAGACGCACCTGCCTGCAATGCTCCAGTGGCCTCTCATCACACTTAGGGCAAGATCCATACACAACAGGCCAGTCAAGCTGGCCACGATCAGAAATGAAAAATAGCCTATTGGACAGAGGCCTTTCTAAAAAGATGAGAAACAGAATGTAGGAAAAATTGCCTTTGACAAGGCTCCTCCTAACTGATTTTCAACTCAGCGACGGTGGAGTTACAGGATAGCATAAATGATGGAGCAAAACTGAACTCTCAGAATGATTAGCCTATTACAGGAATTTGATTTTATAATGTTTATTGATCAGGAGACTCAAAGAAGGATGAAGCTCCCACATTTTGTCATTTTATCGGAAATATATTCCTGCCAACAGTGTAATATGTTTCCATTTCTTTTTTTCATTTAGCCTTTTCAATTTATATATATTTTTCTTCCTAGAGCACTGACAAGGAGCATTAGATCAAGAAGCCAGTTCCTGCTTATTCATGCCTTATTTTGTAGACTATCTCAGAGCATTTATTTAACGTCCTTAAAGCATGAGCTAGAGGAAGGATTCTCAATCCCCTTGGCCCTCTCACATACCTTTGACTATTGGAACCCACTTTGCAGGACGGGGATTATTTTCTGATGCTGCGTCTGGTAAACACTACGGGACTCATCTACTTCCTCCTGGATCCACATCAAACCCCAGTGAAGTTGTAAACATACGCCAGACAGCATTAGCATGCCACACATGGCCCTAACACTGCCTGCTCTTGTGGAAGGAAGGTTCCTTCCTTCCACAGGAAGGAAGGAAAGTTCACATATGTGACTCACAGAGGGCCACAAAAGTCCCATCTTCTCTTGAGAATATTTTTTCCTTCTCAAATCTACCCTAACTCCATTGAGTTTATATTCTGTCATGACGCAACAGAAAGAAATTCATGACATGTTGAAGGCTGACTCAAAAAGGGAACCTCCCACGCTCATTCACTATTGGTGGGAGGATAAACACACATGTCCTTTCTTGAGGGCAGTTTTGTAATACACCTCAAAAGCCCTTAAAATAACATATTTTAACCAGAGAGACCCACTTCTAGGAATATATAGGAAGGAAATAGACAATTGAAAACATGGATCTTTTAGAACTTTCACTTCAATGTTGCTTATAATAAAATAAAATACAAACTGTCAACTAAATACCCAACAGTAAGAAATTTCCTACATAAATGGTGGTATATTCCCATGAAGGACACTCTGTAGCCAGTAAACTTTTCTTGACATGTAAAGGGGCTCATAATACACCACCAAACTTAAAAGATGATTAAATAGAAACGAGTCGTTGCCATTAAAGTTTTTAAATTATATAAACATAATGTAATTGCATAGGAAAACATTAAAATGGTTACACATATATATATATTCTTTTACTTATTAGTTATCCATTTTATACACATCACTGTATACATGTCAATCCCAGTCTCCCAGTTCATCACACCACCACCCTACCCCCCACCGATTTCCCCCCTTGGTGTCCATTCGTTTTTTCTCTACTTCTGTGCCTCAATTTCTTTCTTTTTCTTTTTGCAGTATGCGGGCCTCTCACTGTTGTGGCCTCTTCCGTTGCGGAGCACAGGCTCCGGATGCGCAGGCTCAGCGGCCATGGCTCACAGGCCCAGCCGCTCTGCGGCATGTGGGATCTTCCCGGACCGGGGCACAAACCCGTGTCCCCTGCATTGGCAGGCAGACTCTCAACCACTGCACCACCAGGGAAGCCCTGTGCCTCAATTTCTGCTCTGCAAACCGGTTCATCTATGAATGCTAAAGATGCCACCAGAAAACTACTAGAGCTAATCAATGAATTTGGTAAAGTTGCAGGATACAAAATTAATGCACAGAAATCTTTTGCATTTCTATACACTAATGATGAAAAATCTGAAAGAGAAATTAAGGAAATACTCCCATTACCATTGCAACAAAAAGAATAAAATACCTAGGAATAAACCTACCTAGGGAGACAAAAGACCTGTATGCAGAAAACTATGACACTGATGAAAGAAATTGAAGATGATATCAACAGATGGAGAGATATACCATGTTCTTGCATTGGAAGAATCAATATTGTGAAAATGACTATACTACCCAAAGCAAGCTACAGGTTCAATGCAATCCCTATCACATTACCAATGGCAGTTTTTACAGAACTAGAACAAAAAATCTTAAAATTTGTATGGAGACACATAAAACCCCGAATAGCCAAAGCAGTCTTGAGAGAAAAAAATGGAGCTGGAGGAATCAGACACCCTGACTTCAGACTATACTACAAAGCTACAGTAATCAAGACAATATGGTACTGGCACAAAAACAGAAATATAGATCAATGGAACAGGATAGAAAGCCCTGAGATAAACCCACACACCTATGGTCAGCTAATCTATGACAAAGGAGGTAAGGATATACAATGGAGAAAAGACAGTCTCTTCAATAAGTGGTGCTGGGAAAACTGGACAACTACATGTAAAAGAATGAAATTAGAACACTCCCTAACACCATACACAAAAATAAAGTCAAAATGGATTAGAGACCTAAATGTAAGTCCAGGCACTATAAAAGTCTTAGAGGAAAACATAGGAAGAACACTCTTTGACACAAATAACAGCAAGATATTTTTTGATCCACCTCCTAGAGTAATGGAAATAAAAACAAAAATAAACAAATGGGACCTAAGGAAACTTCAAAGCTTTTGCACAGCAAAGGAAACCATAAACAAGACAAAAAACAACCCTCAGAATGGGAGAAAATATTTGCAAATGAATCATTGAACAAAGGATTAATCTCCAAAATATATAAACAGCTCATGCAGCTCAATATTAAAAACACAAGCAACCCAATCCAAAAATGGGCAGAACACCTAAATAGACATTTCTCCAAGGAAGACATACAGATGGCCAAGAAGCACATGAAGAGCTGCTCAACATCACTGATTATTAGAGAAATGCAAATCAAAACTACAATGAGGTATCACCTCACACCAGTTAGAATGGGGATCATCAGAAAATCTACAAACAACAAATACTGGAGAGGGTGTGGAGAAAAGAGAACCCTCTTGCACTGTTAGTGGGAATGTAAATTGATACAGCCACTATGGAGAACAGTGTGGAGGTTCCTTAAAGAACTAAAACTAGAATTACCATATGACCCAGCAATCCCACTACTGGGCATATACCCAGAGAAAACCATAGTTCAAAAAGACACATGCACCCCAATGTTCATTGCAGCACTATTTACAATAGCCAGGTCATGGAAGCAACCTAAATGCCCATCAACAGACGAATGGATAAAGAAGATGTGGTACATATATACAATGGAATATTACTCAGCCATAAAAAGGAGCGAACTTGGGTCATTTGTAGAGACATGGATGCATCTAGAGCCTGTCATACAGAGTGAAATAAATAAAAGGGTTATATTTACCAAATGTTATATGTAGCAAAATATGGTTATCATTGGGATTATGGATTTGTTTTTTTATGAGGAAAATTTTTATATTCTGTGATAAGGAAAATGGTAGCTCTTTCTATTTTGAAGAAAAATAACTGGGGGGAAAAATAGGTAAGATGGCTTTTTCCCCTCACTCTCAAACCTCTGATTCACAGTTAGAGTAGTCCCCTTCTTAGCACCTAAGACACAAATAGAATAATAGGTTCTGCTATTTCCTGTCAATAAGATGGTTCTGGGAAGCCTTGGGAATGATCAGGCCACAAGCCAAAAGGCCCAAGTGATAGTATATGCAGTTGGGGAAAATCTGGATTAGTAAATGGCCCTTTAGGGGCTTCGATGATTCATGACTATTCTAAAAGCTGTCACTTAGAGCCAGAAGTAGTTAGTGCATGTAGGGTGGTATGGGGCTGGAGAGCTTCTTGGTTGAATGAATGCCACCATAGAGGGCTTCTGAGGAAGGCTGGTCACTGGTGAGCTATCAGGTCTTCCAAGACACATGGTTTTTCATCCCACCAGTTCCTCAGAGATGCTTAAGGAACAGCTTCTTCACATGAGACTTCATGGTCTCCAGGTGTGTCCTACTGTATGCTATGTCTACACTATATCTGTGTGTGTACAAGCACACTCGCATGGAATTTCTGTTGTCAATTGTATATAACACCAAAGGGAGGTGATAATGATGCTTTCTCTGTGTCTATTAGATATGGGATAATAAAACAGACTAGTACTTTTTCTTGCATAAACGTCCTTTGCATGCACCAAGACAGATTAGTGATTATTTCAAGGCCACTTAGTCAAAAATAGGGCTAAAATGGGTAAATTTTTAGCTATTTAACTTGCCCTGATTTACTTTATTCTAACATTGCTTCAGAAACACTTGTGGAAAATTTTAAGCCAGAAAATTCGTAATATCCCTATAATATTAACTTTTAAGACATTTGAAGAAGCGTCCCATGAAGTTCACTTTAGTCATTTTATAGGGGTTGAATTCAACCTAGAAATATCTATCTCAGGTATTAGGGGTTTTTTCCTGACAGTAAAGCTCATGAAAATTCTGTTTTAAAAATATTTTCTTGACAGCTATTTTTGTCCTCAAAGCTATGAAACTTAATATTCTTAGGTATAGTAAGTTTTTATAGCATTATATAGCTTAAGATTAAATAATGCTTCCTTGTCATTCTCCACTCTGACCACAAACCCTAAGACCAGTGTATGAGGTTGAAACATGAAAATGCCAGTATTCAACTAGAACAACTGATAAAATCATAAATTTGTAGCAGAATAAATCAATATTTCTCTTTGAAAGATCTTTGAAAGGAACATAACATAGCCAGAATTATTTTGGCTTAGAATACTGTACTTTATACTACATTCATATCCTGTCTTTTAAACCACTTTACCCCACCAAATAATCCGATCTGTTTCATAACTTCAATCTCAAGTGAGTCTGTTTGGGGTGGGGGAAAGAGTAGAGACATAGCTGGTCCTGTGGTTGAGATTATTACTGTATTAACTAGAGGGCAGAATAACTATTATAGGAGAGACATTTGAATGTGACTTTACATCCACAATCGGCATTTCAAAATGGCATCCATTTTGCCTGCAAGAGTAAACAGAATCATGCACAAGGAAGTGTGACCTGAGGCAAACTCCACGTGAGATTGTCACAGCCTCTCCTTGCATGGACATTGACAACATTCTCCCCTCACCCTTTCCCCGCCACACACATACCCACACATCACAGGGTAGTAGAAGACCAGGCCTTCACACAATCCATCAGTTACAGTTCTAAACAGGAAGTTGGGTTGTATCGCAAATTTACCCATCAACAGACATTCTTTATTGTAAAGCTTGTTTCTACTCTGTATATTCTGCATTACAAATATATATTCTGTATTAGAATTCTATATCTATAAATCACTGTACTGTATCTGTAATGAAATTTCAGAATGGCTCATGATAACAATATATTAGTGTGAAATAATGTCACTGGAAACAAGAAACTGGACAGCAAACCAGCTTTCAGCTTCAACTCTCTAAATCTTCTGGCTTTCAAATTTTTTTATAAAACACAACATTATTCCAAGGTCAGGTTTTCTTGGATTTCAGTTAGAATCCAGTTCACAGAGACTTCAATTTTCAAGCACATCGGGTCAACACTGGGCAAGGAAACCAGCTGCAACAGCTGCAGCTTCTGTCTATATCTTTAGGAATAAAAGACGAGCCCTTATTCTGGGGCTCATCTTCCCCTTAGTGCAGAAGGAAGGTGATCCAGACCTTGCAGCTCTTTCATAAGAGCTGCTGTCGCAGAGTACGCTAGGCCACAGGTGACAGACTTCTCACTGTTTCCAGAAACAAACTTGTTGCTGAGACTCTGGGATTGTGTTGAATTCAGTTCAGTTACCCTGGTGAGCAAATATCATTATGACTGTGCTTCAGGCCATCACGCAGCTGCCCCCGCAAGTGTGACAGGAGCCCCCCACATCAAATAGATAAAAGAATCAAGATCTAAGGTTTCCAAACCACTTTGTCATTTTACAAATTCCCAAATTTCACCAGCCTAGCCCAGTCACTAATGGAAATTTGGGAGAAAAGGTAACATTCAGAAACATTGCTCAAAAATTTTTTAATATCTGCTCAAATATTTGCCTTTGCTCAAAATCCTCTGTTAGTTTCCCATCACACTCAATAAAGTACTTACTACGTTTAAACTTGTTCCAATTCTGGGTTTTGGCCTTTGCTATGGGTCCCTCTGTTTGGAGTAATTATAGGGCACACTTTCACAAACACTGCTTCCTCACTTTAATCGTTTGCTTAAATGTCTCCTCCTTCTGTAGAAACAAAAAAGAATGACCCCAAAGCAAGTAAGCAAGCAAACAAAACAAAAAACTGTCAAGTCTGGAAAAACTCTTTCAGGTCAGTTGACATTATATAGAGAAACAGAGAAAATATTCTTTTGCTTTCCCAGCGAGGCTTCTAGTTCTCTCTATAAAATGTCCCCTAATCAAGTCTGTGCCATATCATGAAAACCAGCCTAAGTGTTTCCATGGCACTCATGGTTAGTAAATGTTTAGTAAAGGAATATGAACACCTGAGTTGTGAAAAGCAAGGCGTTTTCAGCACACACATCCAATTGAAACAATTAAAGAACATATTTTCTTTTGCTAATTTTATGATTTCCTGTATATCTGTGGCGGTATCACCAGGAATAAATGCAGTATTTGCCAACTGGGCTGCATGTGTCTTTGCCTCTCTTAGGCTAAGCCCAGGACTTCTCAACATTCCTGTCACAACTAGGCATGTATTTCCTCAAACTTCCTCATACTTGTACCTGCTATTGTGACGTAAATTCATCTTTGTCAGTCTCAGCTGAAACAGGCAAACCTCTTGCTGATGTCATCTGGGAAACAGATGACCTTGTGGCTAAATATATACTGCATGGCTCTGCAAACTGTCAATCTTCAGATTTAGGACTTAGTCTTTGGCGTGTTAGGTTTGTCAGTTTCACAATTTAAAAAAGGATTTGTTTCCAGGACAACCCTGTCTCCCGATGACCACATGATATTTTCTCCATTTCAGGGAAGACTTGACTTGACTTTATACATCTGAAAATTCACAAATAACTAAACACAGAAATCTACCATTATTGTACTACTTTTCAGAGCAGCTTGTCCCTGTCCCTGTTTTAAGTATAATTTTTTTTAAATGGATCCAGAGAGAAAATAGCTTGATTGTCTTTCCTTCAGGAAATCAGAAATTCATGAGACAGTGTAGATTAAAGCATGTAATACGTCCTCACCATGTGGGATTGCTTTCTGAAGTTGGAGTTAATGTTGTAATTTTTTTCCTTTGTATTTTCACCTTAATTTTCCTGTTATTGTCTTCTACCTTAGTTCCACTTAAACTTTCTAAGATCTTAAAACTTTTTTACTTCAAGGAACAGGGTAATATAGGCTCTCCAAAAGGTCAGACATTGCTCTTTTCCATGTAAAAATGTGTTAAAATTCAGTGATGGTCAATACTACACCCCATTAATGTCAAGAGCAAATTTTACTGATGGAATGAAGATTGAAGAAATAGGTTGAGCATATTAGAAGAATTTACCTACTGACAACCAAGAATTAGCACAACACTGAGGAGGGTACTTGTTTTTAAAAGAGGCTGTTGAGACAACTTGATCTTCATATGTAAAGCATGATAGAAGTTAAAAGAAATTAGGATAGCGTGGTATGCTCCCCTGGACATTTTCTTTCAGTCAAGGAATTCTTATTGGGTACCTATACAGGTTTAGCAGTATGCTAATCACTGGAGGTAGAGGAACAAATCAGGCTTTCTCTCTCCGTCATCAGGCTTTCTCCCTCCGTGGAGAGCTTCTAAATGTAGACATTTAACATATGTGTACCTAAGGACAAAAGTGATAAAATGAAAGCATGTATTGTGTTCAGGGGATCAAAGAGAGCAGTCAGTTCTTCTCCTGGGCAGTCAAAAGCTAGAAAAATGTGGCTAGGAGGCAATATGGAAATATATAGAAAATCATGTATAAAAAGTAAAACTAAATAATATGTGAATATTAATTATAACTATGGAAAATATGCTTATGGATAGAGTTTTAAAATTTATCTGATCATTTTTTTCCTTGTAAAATTGCCTTCACTTATAATGTTTTAATTGCCAATAAGAAAGAAAGCCACTTTCCAAATTCTCCTTAATCCTTTTCTTAGACCTTAAAAATAATCCTTTCTTATGTACACCCTAAAAGTGCAGAGGAAATAGAACTAACTTCTTGAGAGACGCTGTGCTCTGAGCTTTATATATTTATGTGAACTCAATCAATCCTGTCTTCAATTCTATGATTTTTTTTAAAAAAAATCCCTACAGGAATCAGGAAACTGAGGCATGGAAGGCTTACACCATATATGCAAGAAAGAGGATTCTCTCGGATTCTGAAGGCTACCTTTTCTCACCAGGCTCTTTTTTCTTTTCAGAAGATGAATAAATCCAGCAAAGTAAAGGAGTTCTATTTCAGCAATATGACAGTTCTATTTTCAAAGTTCATTGCATGGCTAATAAGCTGCTTCGTCTTAGCTGAATGCCTTTGGGTATGTTTCTGGCCTCAGTTTCCTCCTCTGTAAATTGAAGAGGTTGTACGGGGAGCTTGCTAAGCAGGTCCGAGATGCTATGCCTCTGTGGCTTGGGATGGTTTATTATTCTGAGCTGTCAAAAAGTATCCATCTCTGAAGCAACCACCATTATACGAAAAAACAGAAATTTAATAACCCCCTGAGAAAATCTACTGCTCCAAATCCCTTGGAGATGAGACTGTGGGCAATTAAATGGATATAGGCATTTAAAATACCTTAATTCCTCTTAATATAGATGACATACTTATTTGACTTCTCTTAGTTGGTGCTTATGTAATATGCAAAAGCAAAATAAACATGTGTAAAAATAAGGCCAACAGCTAAAGTACTGTTTTATTTTCAAATTATATGTTTGATACTATACATCTGGCTCATTTAAAATATTAGTTTACCTTAGAGTACTTCATTAGAGATAATTTTAGAAGGATTCAGAAAGTAATTTTTTTTTCCCAAGGCCAGTATGTTTCTTTTATTATTATCATTTTTGTTTGACTTAAGACGATTGAATGATTTCGTTTTCATTTATAAGCATTACAGTAATTCCCATGCAAAAACCAAGACTGTATATGCCTGATTTCAACTGGCAAAAATCCAACCCATGAGACTGGACATTCAAGATCAAAATCAAAATGTTGTGTGACTTTTCCAATAGTAGACGTCACAGTCATCCTTTGACAGATCGGCAGGCCCCTGACCTCCCAAACACTACAGTTTGCCATGAGTTCATACCAAAACACGGAGCCGATGCTTTACAGCAGCTAAACCTGGCAAGTAATTTCATTCATGAAGACTGGACACCTCTACACCAAAGCTGCCACCCACAGTTATCTCCTGATTCCTTCTCTATAGCAAAACCTGCTTTTGAACAGGCATGGTATCTTTTATTTGGGATTGATATTAATTTTTCCTTCCACTTTTCCTCAAAACTCTCAGTAGAAGCAAAGAGACTTTACAAGAAAGTTTACCTCTATAATGTCAAAAGAAATACAGTTGACCCTTGAATAATGAGGGGGTTAGGGGCACCGACCCCTGTGAGTTTGAATATCCATATATAACTTTGCAGTTGACCTTCTATTCACGGTTCCAAATCCATAGGGCCTTGGAAGTCACATTTAATTCAGTAGAATTGGCTGAGCACTTTTTATGAGCTTACTGCACACCACGTTCACATTGCTTGCCATAGGTCCATAGGTGCAAACCACCTATACTATAACTTATTTACTATTTTTTAGTTAACATTGACTTGGAATTTTAACCAAAATAGATTGACTTTGAAAGAAAACTTGACAAATATAGGTCGCTTGCCATAGTTGTAAACTAAGATAGCAATAAAGTACATCACTATTTTTTTTAATGTCTGCTCACATACTACCTAAGGTCACATCAAACTCCACCACCAGTGATGTACCTACCAATTTGCATGCCAGAATTCTGGGAGCAATTTCCTCCAACATGGACTAATCAAATTAGCCCTCACCACGATGCCTCTGCAACTTCTTCTTACCAGCTAAGTACTCCAAAATTAGGCATTTGTTTTAGACTAAGAAACTGCTGATTACTTAGGACAAAGAAATTGGATATAACTTTAAACATATCATAATAACTTTATTTTATCCATTTTTTTTAGGGTTCTGTCAACAATAAACTCAGAAAGCATCCACTAAGCATTGGCTGTGAGCAAAGGTATCAAGCTAGCAGTTTGTCTTGGAGAACTCCCCACCCCAAGGACCCTCTCTCTCACCACCAACCTAAATCTCAACTCCAGGCTGTATTTTCCCTCTATATGTACCCTCCCTGCCTTCTTGATCTCCTAGGGATCCTTTTTGCTTTTCATAACCTTCAGAAAAGAATTTGAAATTCATTCGCACTAAGCTGATAACAGCTTAAAGTTTTATGTCTCCCAGGGATTACTGCCTTCAAGAAGGATGAAAATCAAAAGTAGAAAGTCTAGTAATAGGTTTGAGTTTGGATTTTACCTCCCCCTAACCTGCTCTGCACACCACCATCCCAAGCCACTTAATATCTCCATGATATTGAGCAAGTTGCAGAACTTCTCTCAGCTAGTTTCTTTATTGGCAAAGTGGGAATAATAATATTTCCTTCCTCATAGGTTTGTTATGAGACTTTAATTAGAGAATGTAAAGTGTTTAACATAGTGCCTCGTGCAAAATGTGAACTTCATAAACCATAGCTGATATTATTATTACATAACAATTTCCACCAAAAAGGAAGGTTGACCCTACCCCCAAGTAAAATTAAAACATTCTGTGAACTCCAGGTGGAATTTGATACCATTGTGCTGTTTAGCAAATGTTTGTTTACAAGCAGCTTTTTTATTTGTCAAGATATTACTTTATTTCCTGGGGGAAAAAAAGCGATAGGATTAATAGAAATGACTCAGCAAGGCTTCAGGAGTACTAATCAGAAAGGAAACACTTTGAATCTATTCTACTCAAACAGCGAAGTTACAAAAATGAGTTTTATAAACAAAAAGTCATTGTTTGCCCACCTCTCACCGTCACCGCTCCTCCCAACAACAGTCTTAAACTTTGGTTCCAAAACAAGACTTTGCCTTCTGTTCTGTTCTCCTGTGAGGGCTGAACCCACCCTTCCCAATTATTTCTGCAGTATGTGTAATGACAAAAGTTATTGTGACAGACGTCTCTGACCTAAAGCTTTGCATTTACTCTACCTAAGTCATTGGAGGTGAACCCTGAGAATCTGGAAAACTTGCAAGAGTTTAGCTTCACATGTTCCTCGAACAGGGATGGAGCAAGAGGTTGTGGTCAGCACGTGACACGCAGTATTTCCTGGACGTGAAGGCAGGGTTCCTTCCATGAGATCCTGTTCCAAGTTTATCAACTGAGAAAATCATACTTAACGGTTGTTGTCTGGGGACTTCCCACCCCCCAACCCCTGCTCCCTGGGCTAACTCTTCTGAAAGCACCTGCTGGGTGACATGGGAGGGAAGGTCATGAGAAAGTCAACAATGTGACAGCTATTTCCCAAGCCATCCTGATCTTATCCTTGAAGATGGATCACATTCTCCAGCTGAACCTGTTATAAATAGCAGTCAGCAGGAGCTGGGAGGTACGAACAAGACTTAGCAGACTTAGCATAGGAGTGACAGTTTTGATCTCTCCTATGGGCTCTGCCTGGAAGCCAATTCCTACCCTGGACTTTAGTGGACTCACATACTATTGCCTACACCCACCACCCCCACCTCTAGTCTAATTTTTGCTTCTCCCAACCAGCCTAGATTCTTTTAAGCTTGACTTTCTGTAGTATGTATTGCAGAAATCAGTAGATTAAGTAGGTTTTGTGTTTTATTTAATATCATTTTTCAAATTATACTCAACCTTATTTGCCATGGCTCCCAAATAGTGAGCATCCTTCATCTTCTGGTACCACCCCTTTGAGATGCACTGGCTCACAGATTTTAGGACGTTTACAATGTTTTATAGAATGCCTGAGGGCCAAGCTTATTTAAGAGAACTGTTTTCCATTCTAGGGTCAGCATAAAAGGATCTAAACACTCAGGATGGAAAGAAACCCATAAGCAGCTTTCTCTGGTCATCCTAATGCTTCCTATAAATGCAAACGATCACCAGCCATGGCAAAAGCATGACAAAGTCCACAAGAATCAGCATAGATAGACTAGAAGTTTCTCTTAATAATCCACTGGGTTAAAGCTTCCAGACAATGTGAAAGATTGTTTCTGAAGTAGTTATTTGATAGTGATATTGTAGACATGGCTTGTTTCTTCCTTCAGTAACGTGCTTCAAGATTATCTCTAATGTTTAACTAATAGAAGTATTAGAATTTTGCAGGAATTGGAGAAGGTATGACTAAGTCTCATTTGACAAGAATTTCTGGACACAGACCATGTGCTACATACTATTCAGAAGAGCAAATGTCTTCCTTTGATAGAGCTTCAGTCTAGTAGAAAACTTCTTAACTGAGGAAAATAATAATGAACCAAGAAGAATCCTGAGATTCTTATTGACGATATTTTTAAAGGTAAAACAATGCTGTGTGGTTATAAGAATCTTTGATTTTATTGGAAACAGATATAAATTTACTGGAATGAGTTTCATCTATGTTAAAATCCTATTAGATTTTTAGTACCTGGCAAAATATCTCTGGGTTTTTGTGTCATTATCTATAAAAATAAGGAATTAGGTGAACTCTCAACTTCCTTCCAGCTCTTCCGTTGTAGGTCCATTATTATATATTTCCAAAATGTATAGACCCAAGTACATTATTGGAGAAGAAAGTACTTGTTATACCTCTAAAAGTTAACAGACACACATGTTATGCTAACATATTTTAGTTGGGTGGGGGGGGTCCTAGTTGTTAAGATTATACCGTTTTCTTATTCCTTTAATAAGGGTTTTGAGGAAGGTCAGTGTAGCTGTCAACAATACGTATATGTGGAGCACCTGCTGTGTACATGGCATTTAAGTAGATGCTGGTTCTGATGATGGTATTAAGAGGGGAAGACAGTGTCCCTGTGTCTGAGAGCCTTCAACACTGCTGCTCTTCCAAAGAAGAGCAGAGCTTGTCCTGAGCCCTGCCTCTGCCCAACCAGTGCAGGATGGTGAGGGAGACCCCACCCTCTGACCTTATCGGCTGCCTTCAACCTGGGAGAATGGTTAGCCCCAGTCCCATTGTTCAGTACTTCCTCATCCTACTGGTTCCCTCTGACTCACCAAACATGAAATCATAGCTAAGGAAGCTTCAAAGGGACCTCAGAAAGCCCTAGACACACACAGCTTAAATGACAAAATGCTGTCAACCATAACAAGACTACAAACAAAATCATGAGCTTATCGTGACAGCTGCACTATGTAAAGACCTGCCCCCCAAATAAAGCTGGGGTTCCTTAGGCTGCTTCCCAAAGTCTTTCAATCTAGACCTACTCATTTCTTCAATCTGTACAGACATTATGCGCCAACAATTAACGCATTCCCCAGAGTTCTCTGTATGTGACATGCTTGCTTCTGTTTTCGTTGAATTTACGGTGTCGCATGCCTAACTTGCCCTCTTCATCTCCTTGTTCCACCAGTTGAAACCTTATCCTGTGAAACCAGCCGAGATGCCAAGTACTTTGTGAAACCTTTTCTGAGAACGCTGGATAGAGTTAGGCATGCCCTCTGTCTTACTAGCAGTCTGTATTTCCATCAAAACACCTATTATAATATGTGGTTGACATGTTTTTCTCTGCCGCCAGATTTCAGGCTCCTTAAAGAGAATGATTTTTGTTTTATTTATTTCTGGATCCCAAGAATTTTCTGGTCTCTGAGGCTCCAAGTTTGTTTAACAAGTGAACAAATTCTGGCTTCTGCCTCAAAGCAGAGACATCTTTAGTAGGAGAGTGTGTAATGGAGGGAGGGGGGTGGGTAGAGCCAAACCAGAGAGATTCAGGGGGCTCCCCAAGCTGCACCCAATTTGTGAGAAAGGCCAAGAAACAAATTCCAACTCATTGCTCCTTCCATTAATTGCGCTCATAAAATGTGAACAATATGGAAGGAGTAGAAGTTGCTATCTTCGCACAAGATGTTTTGTTTCTCTGACAAATGTGGGAAGAAGAACTGGGTGATAGAATGATCAGGTCAGCAACTGGAACTGAACACTTAAGAACAATGCAAACCGAAGACCTAGGCCTCCTTCATCTACCTAGGCCAGTTCCAGAGTAAGAAAAGAATGTATGGGAGAATGACTAGAATAAATCTCTAACTGTCCACATGCACCTTTTCAGATGTTGCAGAACTTCACTGGAAAAGGTGAAGAGGAAGTGAAGGGGTATGATTTAAAGTAATCAATTTGGCTGCTGTAAGAAACGCTCCCTACATCCCAATGGCTTAACATGTCACACTGCTGTTCCCCTCACGTCAAGGAAGGAGAAGTGGGAGCTCTGTGCCAAGTCCATGTCCAGCTAGCAGCCTGTGGCCAATTAAGGGAAAGTTTTGAGAGCATAGACTTGGAGATTCTGCATAACAACCCCCTCACATTCATTGTCTGGAAAGCAATACAAAGGCCTTCTCCATCAGCGACGGGACTGGTTAATGTCGTTTAGCTATTTCTAAAAAGAGAAAAAAATGAGACAAATACTGTATGATATCACTTATATGTGGAATCTAAAAAATACAATGAGCTAGTGAATATAACAATAAAGAGACAGACTCAGATTTGGAGAACAAACTAGTGGCTACCAGTGGGGGGAGGGGCAAAGTAGGGGTGGGGAGGTGGGAGGCGCAAATTACTGGGCGTAAGATGGGCTGAAGGTTGTACTGTATAACACAGGGAATGTGCCAATATTTTGTAATAACCGTAAATGGACAGTAACCTTTAAAAGTATAAAAAATAACCATGATGTACACTTTAAATATCTTACAATTTTGTCAATTAAGCCTCAATAAAGCTGAAACAAATTAAAAAATAATTTTAAAAATTAAAGGAATATATACTCCTAATTGAAAAAGGGAAAAAACAAAAATTCCCTTACAGAAGGAAAGTAAATCAGGAAGGAAATGGGAAGGGAAAAATAAAAATAAAGGGGGACATTCAGAAAGCACTCAGGAGAAGTCCGTACTCTCTGGGTCTCTCTTACATAAAGCATCCCATACCTTAGCTAATCACACAGCTGAAGAATGGAATATATATAAATATGGAATATATACATAAAATGTGTACACATATACATAAAATGTATACACATATACATATAATTTCCATTCTTCAGCTCTGAGTGTATATAAGGCAGAGATGGGGTCCAGAGTATGATAAAGAACAGAAGATATTTAAAAGCATATATTAAAAATATATTTAAATCAGCCATATGCTATCCTTTTAGCAAACTCTGGTTTCTTGTCATATTCAGATTATTTGGGCTTTGCACTTCATACACTTCCCCAAACGCATCATTTTCCTTCATTGCTTTTTGCTTAGTGGCACTTACTGTGTTTTCTGTCTATTCCACTTAGCAAAAATAATAGTAATTAATTCTAATATGTTTTCAGCCCACCCCTTTACCTTTTTCCCCTTATCTTCCAGCCAACTGCTGCTATTTTTCTAAGACGTAGGTAAGTGCTCTCAGCAACTTGTACTTTCTGCTAGAGCACTTTTGAGTGGTAATTATTTTGTTTCTGTGCTTGTTTACTTCGCTAAGCATTTTCCCCAAGCCCAGCTCATCTCGTGGGCGAAGTGCCTCACAAGCTCCCAGCATGTGCGTTAGCATGCCCATATAAATTACTGAACAAACAGAAATTTGGGAGTGAAAAGGTGAAGTAGTAGTAATTATGTGAAACAGTAGGAGGAAACCAGGGCTATCCCTAGAAAATAGGGATGTGTATGCTCTATAACTATGTGTTGAACCAGAATACAAGCTCTATTCTAACAAACCCCCCCTTTTTTTTTTGGTCTGATATTGCTTTGTCTGGTATCCCCATTACTCAGAACCATGTCTGGCATATACTTTGTGTGCCATAGAAATTTGTTGACTAGATGAAGGACTAGGAGAAAATAAAAGATGTGGCAGCTCTACAAGTCCTCTAAAAACCCTTCACCAGTTTTCTTCTTACTTTTTCACCCAATATGTTCCTTCCATAGCTTTGCCTAATGCAGTGGACCGACCATACAGTTTTTCCATACCACTACCAGGACACAAAGCTTCCCTTCTGAAGCAACACAGCACTAAATCCTTGATTCTTAAAATAGGGAACTATAACCTGCTACAGAGGCCAGGCTATTTTGGTTCAGGGGTTTAGTCAAAGTGATTCAGGTATCATTGCATTAGGTTCGAGTCCCCAGCCCGAGAGCCTTCTTTCCACCATCCTGACATGTCTCCCCTCTTAGACCTGGGCACAGAGTTAAGCCGCAGGAGCTGTGGGAAGCAGAATAATTCTCAGTCCCATTAGCAGCTGTGCTAAGAGGAATGACGAGGTGGGGGATGTGTGAGGCCATATTACAATCAGAGGAAGAAGCGGAGGGGATGATGCAGTTGGGAAGGACTGTGCTGAATGAACTGAGTCATCACCCAAAAGAACTGTCAGAAATGAGATTGTGTGTTTGGGGGAACAGGGTCTGGTGACGGTAAAGGCAAGCAATCTTAGAGTCTTTGGGAAGCATCATCTCCATGATGCTTGGGGCCACAGTTCTGGAACCGTGGAATGGATTATTTCTTAAATCAAGGTCAGGGAGGCCCCAGATCTGAGGCTACCAGCCCAAGCAGGAAACCCCTCCTGAAAAGCGCACATCCTCCTTTCTCTGGGCGGTTGTGACGCGGCAGCAGGATCTTGGATGCCCTAATTAGCGCTCTTGATGTGACAAGGGCGGCTCCCGTTCTGAAGTTTCCTTTCTGTGTTGTTTTACAGAAGATTTCACGGGAAAGGACCACAAGCTCAGTTCCTCTTCTATTTCGCTGAAGAATATCAGCACATTACAATTGGTCAGAATCAAAATTTCATAAGCTTGGCTGCAGAATAGCTATGATGCAAAAACAATCACAAAAGCCTTTGCCTTACTGCTTTATTGACACAGCCTTCCTGTCCCCACATCTTGCTTCCTCTCAGGAAAGTGGGACGTGTTGGATGATTTCCCAGCTTCTATTTGGAGAGGAAGTCTACAGGTTTTCCATCATCCAGCCCCCGCCAATCTGCTCTGGCTTGGGAACACCTGCAACCAGAGGCTATGCCCATTCTCTTTTGAGCGTTCACAGCTATCAAAATAAATGAGCCATCTTGGCTGGGGAAATCACATCTCCTTCCAGAGTAAGCTCACTCTCCACATATGCACAAAGACGCATACGCCCGAGGTTAAGCGCATTGCCTATAACTAGAATTATAATTCAGGCATTTTGCATTCAAAACCAATGTCAATAAATGTCTCAACAGAGCTTCTAAAAAACCTCATGTACTGGCAGCTTTTTCCTGTTGCAGCCCATTTCTTTTACACAGAGTAAATTCTTAAGCCCACGTAATAAAGGAAAACAAGGGAACTGTCCGCCTCCTCTGCTCTGATGTATCACTAATACAATACCAATAATTTTTGCTGGGTATAAGTCCTTTTCTCACCCACTCATTCACTCCCATCCCAAACACCTGTCTCAGAAACCAGCATTCTGCAGAGAAACTGGGGTCCTCATCCCCCTGCCCAGTCTCCTAGGACTCTAAAGTTGGTTGAGACACCCTGGGAGCTTATGACAACTTTATGCTCAGCCTAAGGCTTGACTCAGGGATCAAGAGTGTATTGCTGTCTGCTCAGATGGATGTTCATCTATTATTTACTAGTTGTAGCCCTGGCTTTGAGAATGGAGATATTTGAAATTTCTTTGATAGAAAAACAAGAGGCACAAATCCACAGGCAAAAAACCTGATCACGAGATAACAGGAGCCCTGATGCGTCACTAACACTCTAATGCATCTGTGTTGGGGCGTCCGTAGCTGTGCTGGTGATAGTAGCATGAGAGGAGTGGGTGTGCATATAAATATTTCTGCGTACTTGAAGGCCGATTGCTCAGTGCTACAGAACCCAACTCCACTCTGGAATTTCCTCAGTCAACATGGCTGGGTTTGATGAAAACTAAGAATGTAGTACACGACCGTCCTTTCCTGGACTTCCTCACACACTAGAAGGGACTCCAAACCAAAAGTCACCATATCCTGTTTCATCAATCCCTCTCCAGGGACTGGTCACTTCCTTTAAAGTGACAGCGTTAGGAGATCAGAACCTTCAGACAACACCATTCCTAAGCATCCTTTTCTGCTTGGATTGACTTCACAGAAATATCCACGTCAGCCTCCATCTCCTCTGAGTCATTCTGAACTTCTTAGTCTTCTTGCAAAATACTCATGCCTCCACCATAGTTTTCAGATTATTCTAAGAACTTTCTACTTGGAAAATGCTACATCTTCTCCTTACACTGATTTTTGCCATCTGTCCCTAGCTCACCTCTTTTCTATTTCACTGAAGCCTATCAACTTTCCAAAGTCCCAACAGAAGGAGGAAGAAGGAAGGAAGGAAGGAAGAAGGGAGCCCACATTAATTTTCCTCTCCACGGAATCTCAGGAGTACTTACTACCTGCTGGACTTACTTGGCAGTGGTCATATTCTGCCTTCCATGGTGGGTCACTTTTTATACGTACATATCTTGGCACCAGCTAGATTGAAAATTTCCTCACAGGTCAACAGTTTGCATTGCAAAAATTGGTGTTTCCAACAGAGTCTAACACACGCTAAGTTCTCCGTTAGGGTGTCTTGAGTGATCGAGCAATAGAAGTACCGATGGCTGACCAGGGAACTTACATTCTACACCAGGGAAAAAGAATCGTGGCCATTAGGCATGAAGTCCTTCAGTCTTGACGCCCTCCTCTCACACCTAGAGACATCAACAAGTATTCGCTTCTTCGCTTTCTTTCCTCAAATATAAGAACACGAGGTATCTCTTGCAGAGACCTGTTCCCTCTACGTGTTTCATTCTATTTCCCCCACCCTCCCGCCACTGTAATTTGCTTTCCCTCCCAGGAGTCCTTATTTCTCTTTAATCTGTAAAACAGCCCTCCCTTGACCTCAAATCCTGCTTATTCAGTTGACTTCCTACCTGCTTCAGCTTCTCAAAAGACTAGCTTCTATTTACTATTTTTATTTCTTTATTTTTTTATTCTCAACTCTCTGCCACCAGGTTTCAGCCCTGCCACTCCCCTAAACTTGCTTTAAGTTCATCATTCATCTCCTTCTTGTACAATAGTCAGCATGTGCGTATTGTTATCTTACTGGTCTCTCTACCATATTGGGCATTGTAGATCACTTTCTTCTTGAAGATTACTTACTTGGGTTCTTTATACTCAACCCCTCTGTTTTTTCTCCTCTTTCTCTAATAATTTTCTTCTTCAAATCTGGCATGGACTTTTCTTCCTTGAAACCCTATAAATACAGATTTTCCCCAGGATTCTATGCACAAAACAACTTCTCCTTATATAGATTCCTAGGTAACCAGTTCACTCTGGATGCATGAGATTCTTACTGTACCACTATTTATGGAGCACTTTGTACTAGATATTGTTCTAAGTACTTTTACATGTATTAACTCAATTTATCTTTATTTTACAACAAACATTTTATAAGTGAAAAAACAAAACAAAGAGGTTAAATACCTTGCCCATAGTCAGAAGGAGTAGACTCAGGATTTTAACCTGCAAAGGGTAGCTACAGAGCCTGTGCTCAAGTGTAAATCCTGGGTTGCACATAGAGATTTGGGAGTTTAAATAACAATTGGTGGCCCCATCCTCTAGCCATCACTCAACTCAGAAATCACTGATTGATTCTTAATTCTTCCTCATCCCTCACCTCCTACAGCACATCAGTTACTGACCCCTGATGATTTCAGTTGCTATATGGGTCTTCAGTCTGTGTTCCCTATTTCCACAGCCCTTTCACCACTGCCTGGGTGCAGACTATCATTATATTTCGACTAGACTACTATAATAACCTCTTACTCCTTGCTTCCAGTGCTGTCTTCCTCAAGCCCATAGCCACCATGTGACAACAGAGCACTTTTAATAAAACACAAATCTGACAGTGTCACTTCCCTGATTTAGAGGCTTTCAGGGGTTCCTGATTCCCTGTGATGTAAAGTCCACCTTCTGTAGAATGGCAGAAAAAGCACTCAGTCCTGCTGACCTCTTCAGCTTCATCTATTACATAAAAATACTTGTAGGTCTCCGCACATAGGACTTCTGTCCCTTATTGATACTGTTCCCTCAGCCTAGCCTGTCTTCCTGGCTAATTCCTATACGCCTTTAACTCGCATCTAAGGCTACACATCCATAGTCTTTGTATTTAGAGTTGCTGCATTTTCCACAAAGTATTAATAATCTCTATATGTGTCTAAGGTATCTCCTAAACCTAAAGAACTTTGCCCTATTTATTTTTTCAAATTTGCAATGCTTTGTATAGTACCTGATACAAAATAGGCACTTTATGTTTGTTTAAATGAATACATTAATGAATAAATAAATGAACGAATGAATATAAATCATTGTTTTCCTCTTACGGTGATTTATTTTTCAATAGAGCACATGCACACTAACTTAAATAAGAGAATGTTCCTGTTGATACTGCAGGGCATTTTACAGCAGAAAGTATTAATTAAAACATGTTTATTTTCCCTAACGCAAGACAAAGGTTATAGAAAAACATGACTAAATTCCACAGCACTGCCCCCTATTTGTTTTTCTATCTTCCCTTACCAAAATTTCCATCTATATTTTTCTAACGCAAAATGTAAAATGTCTATTCAGTCATTGCATGTGCTTGCTACTAGTTGTATGATTTATGTTAGAATTAGCTGCATGTTATAGAAAAATCAAGATAATAGTGGTTTTAAAACAATAGAAATTTATTTTCATCTCAGATTAAAAATTCCTAAGGAGGCAGTCTAGGGCTGATATGGCCAGTTCCAAGGTCATGAGGAATTCAGGCTCCTCCTATTTTGCTCCTGTTGATACATTGCCTCATAATCCAAGACAGCTTTTGGAAATTTAGCTATCGTATCTGCATTCCAGATAGCAGGAAGAAGGAAGATGAGAAGTAGGGTTTACCCCTCCCTTTTAAGCATGCTTTCTGGAAATCCCGTACAACACGTCCGCTTACCTCACATACCAGCGGTCAGGACAATTGCAAAATGTAGTTTTTGTTTGTGTTCTTGTTTGTGGGTTTTTTTTTTAGCTGATGAAAATGTGAGAAGCAAAAATTTGGATTTTGTCCTTAAGGAAGAGGGGGAGAGTAGGTGTTGATGTAGGCAACCAATCATCTTTACCACAGTTTAGTATGAATATACGGAAAATAGAGAAATCTCTGAAGTATCATACTGGCACACGGAAGTAACATGCTGAAGGATGAGCTGGCAATGATCATTATCTAGCTGGTGAATCTGCAAATAAAACCAGGGGCAAATTAACAGAGTGAAGCTGCATATCTGGCCTTGTAGAGCTGAGAATTGGATTCTTAAACAAGAAAATAGAGTGTGGTCTTTCTGCCATCATTCAAATTCTCTGTGACAAATATTAATTAAATCAGACGATACACATGTTCTGGTTATGTATATATCCCTATGGCAAGTTGGTATTATAAAGATAAGGAAATCCATTTACATGGTTAACCTGTTTGGATTGGCCCGTTGTTTTAGACCAATGCTGCTCAAACTTAACTGTGCATAGGAATTACCTAATATCTTGCTAAAAGTCAGATTCTAATTCAGTAGGTCTCAGGGGAAGTGGAAGTTCTGTTGCACTTGAAGTAGTAAGACTTTGAAAGCCTCAACACATGTCAGTCAACGTGTTATTTCAAGTTTCCAGTGATTCGGATGCCAAGTTGGTAGAGATGTGTAAGAGATTTATGGAAAAGCCTGTGGAGGTTAGAAGGGAGGGACCAGAGAATGCAGAAGAGCCCTCAAACGGCAATTAAAGTCTGACCTGGATAAGAAAGAGAGAAGGAAGGAAGAGTATGTTGGAAGTGCATCATTCTACAGAGAGACCCGTAGGGAAACCTGAGCTAAAGATGCCCAACAGAGTCCTAAGTTCACAGGAATGATCTTGCACTGGTACTCCAGCCATGCTCAGTCATTGGCTGGGAGCAGCCTTTGGGAAGCATCGTGGATGCGGAGGGGCAGCAGCTGGGGCCATTAGTCAATTACACTCCGTGCGGCCGGCGAGCTGAGTGGTGCTTTCTAACACTGGCCACAATCCATATTGTAGCCTTTGTAAGTATAGTACACTGAATATAATTTAATGTCTTTTTGAGGTCCTTGCAGTATTTGAGAGTGCTTATTACAAATACTAATTTTTCAGCATGGATTTACGGTACGTGGCCTAGAGTGCCTTCAGTAAATATTTGTTATTGAAGAAAACAAAATTGAAGATGAAATAACTACAGCAATAAAGAATGAACTGGTATAGGACTCAAGACACACCGTGGAATTTGCATGGCCAGGGAGGATAAATTATTCCCAACCTATTTTCTTGGTATTTGCTTCTTTCTCATAAAAGCTGATTGCAGCAAATATTATCCAGTTTTAGGTTCTAGTTAGTTGACGTTTGATTGTAATTAGTTTAATCATTTGTATTCATTTCCTCTAAAGAGACCACGGAAAAAATAATTTGATGGAAATAAAGTAATCATCTTGGAATTTATATAACTTACCCATATGCACTTTGAACACTGAATGTAATTACACAATAATTTTGGTTCAAAATTAAATCATTTGGCACACTTTTGTAGAAGGAAATTAGCAAAGCCCAATTTAATTTGTTTAAGGTACCAACGTTATCCACTTTTGGAAAAAAAAAGGTCTTGGGAGATAAAAATTAAAACCGAACTATTGTATTTTTATTCAGATTCATTTTCAATATGTTACAGTTCATAAAATTTTGAGTCAAATATGACTATTTCTGAATTTATAAAATTTACAAACCTTGACATGAAAGGACATTATGGCCTTTTTTGAGTTTGGGGTTCAAATTTTCTCTAGATTTTTCTTATCAGAAACATGTCAAGTGACTTATGTCTTTATCATATAAATGCTGATATAACTTGTTACTACTTATATACAAGCAATTGGCAGAATTCATAGAAAACCCTACCATGCATTACAGTAGAAAGTGTTACACAGTTTGGGCAGTTGGTGGGGGGGATTTCCTCCACACTCCAAAACAGAATCAACCTCAACAATAATAACCATATTATTTTCATCACCATGACTCTACATCTAAATGCATCATTCATTCTTTGATTCAAAAAATCATTACTGAGTTGGCTAAGGACAAGTCATCGTGGTCAATTCTATTGGGAATTGAAGAATAAATTAAGCCTACCATATACTCTCAAAATACTTTGGAATATATAAATGGTAAGGGCATTTGGATAAGTTACCCTATGTCACTTTCTCTGTGACCCTTTGAAGCAGGCTTATTATTCCAACTGAGTGTGAAGGCAAGGGTATGGAAGTTCTGTGGCAATAATATCTGTGTTTTGCCTGTTAGATTTTGAGTTCAGAAGAGGAAGTGATAGTTTCCTTATTGAGATAATCAAGCTTCTCAAAGAGGTTACATTTGACTTTGGAGTGGAAGGGTAGTTAGCATTTCAATGAATGAAAATGACAGAAGGGCATCCGAGACTAAGGGAATGGCAAAATCAAAGACCCAAAGAAGAAAAAACAGCCAGAGTTCCAGAAATAATGAGTATTCTAGACGGTTTATGTAGCGGGGAGTAGTAAATAGAAGGAATAAAAAGATTTAGGTCAAACTTAAGAGGGCTTTAAATGACACGCTGAGGAATTTGAACAGAAATCTCATAGGTAATGGGGAAACGTTTCAGGTTTCCAAAGAGGGTGTTGATATTATTCTCTAGGAAAGTTAATCTGGTAATAGTATGTGGTATTTATTAGATGAGGTAGAGAGTATACATTTGTTCCTTTCTGGAAAATAAAGTTTTTCAGTGCCTATTTTGGGGAAACAATGAGGTAACCCACAAGAGATGACAAGAAAGATTTCTGGAAGATAGAGGGGAAATAGCTAATTCCTGACTATGCAGTGGATGGAGTCTGCATGTTTTGTATAATTTCTCAAAAAAAACGGAAAGTGGGAATTGAAAAACAAGAAAGTTGCAGTGATGCCAGACTGGAAGATGGCACAGCAGACATGGAGGGGGGTCAGAGGAGCAGGGGAGTCCCGAGTCTGTGTTGTTATAAAGACAGCTTGGAAGTGGCTAACCATCTCTGGGACCATCCTCTCTGCTTTGTCTTTCGCAATCCTTTTCTCTCTCTTTCCCTAAATCTGCATACATACTAGACAGTTTGCACAATTCTTTCTCCTGACCCAGAATTTTGGAGTAAGTCTTACATGAACTTGAGCCCCAACTCTGTCAGTTAGTCACTAGCTATGTTGTCTTGGGTAAGTTACTTGTCCTCCCTGATTCTCAGTTGTATGATAAGTCGTATGGAGGTAACAAAAATAATCTACCTCATAGAATTAATGAGACTTCTATGAGTAACTTCATATAACACACTTATAAGAAAGTCTGCTCTGTTCTAAGTACTCAACTCTTTATTATTATTCTCAGATAAATCAAGCTTTGATCTTTTCTCACCCATCCCTTCCTGCTATCAAAATGTTGAAGAGAGTTTTATTCCTCCAGCTTTTGGCACTTAGAAACTCCTCAGAACACAATCTATCACAACTTGCTGGAACTATCATTTCGAAGGTAACCCATAAGCACAAAGTAAGCAAAGACAGCGACCTACGCTCTGTCCTCAACCTCTTTGATCTCGATCTTTCTCCTTTGATCACCCTCCAAATAAAAGCTCCCCTCTCTGTGACATACTCTTTAGGTATGACTCTGTGACACACTCTTATCTCTTCAGCTGCCTTTTACCTAATTTCTTTCTGGCTTCTCTTCCAGGTCAATAAATGTAGGTGTTTCCCAAGCTCTGCCCTTGACTCCTGTTCTGGCTTCAGGATCACATCTTCTCCCATGGCTTAATCAACCTTTTCTAGATGATACCTCCTGAATCTGCACCTCTGGTCTTGATTACTATCCTAAGCTCCAGTGCTACATTTCAACACCCATGTCTAGATATCCTGTGTCACTACACACTCAAGTTCAAATCCCAATTCAATTTGTAAACTAAATACCAGCTTTCAACCTTCTCATTTCCATTAGTGACACTATTCTTTAACTAGGCAGCTGGAAAAACCTCAGAATAATCTTATAAACTCCATTGGTTATTCCCCCCTCACTTCAATTTAGGTAGTTGCCAAATCATGTGTCTCTTCAGTGTCCCTCACAGCCATTTACAAGAGCTATCCCTCTATTTTGGGTCTTGATTACTTCCCACCTAGATTACTGCTTAGTAAAAGCCAAACTTAACTCTCTGCCTACATTCTTTGACCCTTCCAAACTTTCCTAACAGCAGTTGCCACATTAATGCCTCAAACACAGCTCTGAAAGAGATCCTTACTTTTCAGCACTGTTGACTTCCTTAGGGTAAAACTACACTTCATTAATAACTCTATCATTAATAATATATACTCGCATATTAACTCTACATATATGCTGTCTTTCCACTAAAATTGAGCTCATTAAAATTAAAATCATATTATAGAGCTGCAGCCATTCGTACTAGGGCTAGTACCTTAAACATAGCAGGCACGTGGTAAGTGCTTACTGAATTAATTGAGGAGTGAATAATGGCACTCCCCTGCTCAAAAAGCCTTAATGATTCCACATTTCTTATCAAGTAAGAGAAAAATTCTTTAGCCTTAACTTTAATGCTTTCTATAATGTAACCTCAATCTAGCTCTCCTACTTCTCCAGTTTACTTCCTTTTTTGTACCATGGTGCTATGAGACGAATTGTGTCTCCCACAAAATTCATATATTGAAGCCCTAACTACCAGTGTAATGGTATTTGGTGATGAGGTTTTTCGGAGGTAATCAAGGTTAGATGAGGTCATTAGGGTGGGGCCTTTGTGATGGAATTAGTGACTTTATAAAAAGAGGAAAAGAGAGATCCCTCTCTCTCTTCTATGTGAAGATATAACAAGAAGGCAGCCATTGGAAAGTCAGAAGGAGGGCCCTCACCAGGAACCGAAGCCGCTGGCACCTTGATCTTGGACTTCTCAGCCTCCAGAATGGTGGGAAAATAAGCTTCTGTTGTAAGATACCCAGTCTATGGTAATTTGTTATGGCAGCCTAAGCACATGGATTCCAGCCAAACTAAAATACTTGAGTCCTGCCGCAATCCTTGCCTTTCTTTATGATACTTCCTCAGTTTGCAATATCCTTTTCCCTCCCTTTCCATGATTATATCCTACCTAACTCAAAGGCCACCTTCTCACTTGAGCCTTCCCTGATGTCTCCTTCATTAAAGTAATTTCTTTATCCTCTGAAGTTTCTCACCATTTAGCCCTCTCTTTTCACTGAAACATACTCTATGCACATGATAGTTATTTGTGTACTTAACTTGTCTACTTGGCTGTGCACTTGCTAAACACAAGGACTGTGTCAGAGTCATCTCATATCCCATAGTACTGAACACAGAATCTGGACTACTGAAGGAATGTAATTCATATCATGATGTTCTAGCTGAGTAGAGATCGAACACAATCAGATGTTTTTAGTAGGCAAGATACAGCACTTGAAAGACTGGAATCTGTACTGGCATGAATGGAGAGTGGAGATGTAATGGATGAGAAATGCTTTGAAAGGAATAAAGAAGCAAAGTAGTGATGTTGAAAAGGAATGTCACTGGGGTGGAATGGACAAGTGGAATTTCTCTGTTAAAATCCTAGAGGAAGCTGGAGACAGATCCTGGAAAGACATATACAGCAGAAGAGAGTGTGGAAGTAAAGAGTGGTAAGGCTACAAATAGTCCTTATAGGTCTCAAGTGAAGAACTTTTGGGTGATAGCTGTGTTTCAATGGTCTGAGAGAACAAGGAGTGGGAAATGGATGAACCCATATTCCAGCTTTGGTACAGGAAATGGGGGAAGAACTCTACAGCGTAAGTGATAAGACAGCATTTCCTTGATAGGCAACCAGGTAAGGAAAATAAAGCCTATAATTAGAGAGCCATTATACAAAGAAGAACAGAAAAGACAAGGAAAGGACTGGACATGACAGAGGTGGATGCACAGTGAAAGGGGAAGGGGACGAGGATGAATTAGATTGGGATCTGAAAGAAAGAGGTGCCATGGATCCGTGCTGTGTATAGCGAAGCTGTGAATCAAGTGAAAGAAGTGATTGGCAGGAATACAGGAACACTTGAAGTGTAGCCCTGGGTAAGTGCTGTCTTGCACCTAGATAAGAAGAAAAGCAAGCAGGCAGGGCACACTGCATGGAGAGGAGAGGCCAGCCCTCATGCTTCAGGCAGTGCTCTGGGTGGTAATGGTGACTTGCTCAGCCTCACCCATCCCTTTCTCCTCATGATGCTGAATCTACATCTCTGCTCTCCCAGCTCCAGTCACAGCCTTCTAATTCCCTTTTGGATTTGTCTACTTGGATGCTCTGCCAACACTTCAGACTCAGTATACCCCAAACCAGACTCCTCCATTTCTGTCTCTAATCCAATCTCTTGCTTGTCCTCTTTTTTTTGTTGTTGTTTTTCATTAATGCCACGCTTCTCCTGGTCATAGGACTTCCAGAATCTTTGACTTTTTTCCGCAATGTGGTAGGCTGAAAAGGGCCACCTGCTGACATTTTGATTTTAGACAAGTTATACTCATTTCTGATTTCTGTTCTCTAGAACTATGAGAGAATACTTTTCTGTTGTTTTAGGACACCAGATCTGTGGTAATGTGTTATAGTGCACATAGGAAGCTAGTATAAACGGCCTCCTTTCTCACACACAGTTACTGAGTTCTACCTACTGGCAAGCCATGCAAAGCAGTGATTACTCTGGCTCCACCACTTACCAGCCTTGGGACTTGAGCAAGTGACTTAACCTTTCAGAACCTCATTTTCCCCATCTGCAATAAAGTAAGATTTGGGAGAATATTTTGGGAACTGAGATAATACACATAAAGCACTAGATGATCAATAAATGTTAGATATTATCGTCATTATTGTCTGCGAAAGGGTCTTCGTCCTTTTATTCACTCAGCCTTCTAATCCATTCTTCCTAACACTCCATATTACTCATCCCAGAATAGTGTTGTGACCTGGAAATCTCCTCCTTGGCCTCTTTTAATAGTCTCCTGGTGCTCAGTGAGGAAAACCTCAAACTCCACACCGTGGCATTTGAGTCCCTCCGGAGTGAACATCGTTGGGGTCCCACCCAATCCCCGTTAGAAAGCTGTGTGCCCGTCCTCAGCTACTGAGTACTTGCTGTCTGCTGATTGTTGGCAGGTACCCCTTCTCTGGAGAATGGCTTTCTGACCAATGTGAGCCCTAGAAGTGGGTCCCACTTCTCAGGGCAGCCCACAACCAAAAGTGTACAGGGAGGCAAAGGCTGCTGCCATTTGCTTCAAGGTGAGGCCAACCCCGTGCTCCCCAGGCTCCAAGCTCAAGGTCACATTTGTGATGAGCGCCTTCCTGTGGTGAATCCTCCTACCCTGCTCCCTTCCTCTTGATAGCACACCCTTCATAAAACCCGTGGGCCTGAATCCCTGCTTTAGACTTTGCTTCCAGAAACTGACCTAAGTCATGCTCTTAACGTGTCCTCAAACTGACTAGCCTTCTCTTCCATTTTTTCCCCTATAGAAACCCAAATCCCTGATTATTAGAACCCCAAAGTTCCCTTTGATCCCTAACTCATATTTTGAAATACCCCTTTCTTGCTCTCTTTAGTCCAAATGATACACATATTTCAAGCTCTACCCTGGGACCATGCTGGGCAACCGTATTCCAGTGACTTTTTCCCTATCTTCTGAACTTCTGTAGTGTGTATTTTCTGTACCATTTATTTGGAAACAATTCAAATACTTTCATTCTTCCACCAAAAAATGAGACAACAATATTTATCCTGCAGGTTTGTTGTGAGCATTTAAATGAAATGTATGTAAAACTCATAGCACAGTACTTGGCTCAGAGAGGGCTCACGTTAAGCTATGGTTCTGATGTTTGGCCTCTAGAAAACATCTCTGCCCCTCTCCCTCCAACCTCTTTGTTCCTTCCCAAGAATAGGCCAGAAACTGGAACATTAATTTGAACCTGTTTGCCTGTAGGGGAAACACTGGCCCCTGTGGTTTACCTCTCTGCAGTGCACCCAGACCATAAGTGTCCAGCTGAATATACGATTTGAGTGGAGAATGGACAAAGAGAAGTAAAGCCCCTCAGAGTCCAGCTTATTAAGACTTCTCTGTTGAGGTATGAAGGTATCTCAGTTAATAAAAAAAAAGAAAAAGAAAAAAAAGGTACTTTTTTCCCATTTGTCAAGATTACCTGGTGTCTCATACAGGCAGTAGGAGTACATCCACAGTAAATTTCCACTAAGAAGTACCTCATTCAAAAGATAAAGGGAAATACATTATTTTTGGCTAAATGCCCACTCCAAGATTTTTTAAAAGTAGAATGAAGTGTTTAAACAAGCTCTGAAGGAGTATAAACTTCTGATTTAACGTGGAAAGTCCCATAATTCATTTCTTGTCAGTCATCTTTTAAAAAATTATCTTTATATGGTTTTAGTGCTATTAAAAAATGTAAGGTCATATCGACAACCTGAGTTTTGTAAAAATCAAGTAAACAGAAGGAGCAGACAAAAGATGGGGGGAGGGACAAGGAAAGGGATAATCTTTTTCCTATCACGTTGATTTGTTTTGCATCTTTAGTTACCTAGGTCAAAGGAGGTGCCTGTTTAATATATTTGAAAAATTTTCAAAGACCTGATTGAATACTTTTGCATTAAGCCTAGTGATGCATCATTTAAGGATAGAACTGAATAAGATGGAAAAAATTGAAACATCGTCTAAGCAAACCAACTAAGTCACACACACCATTTTATAAGGCCCTTTATGCTCTGTACTCAAAGAAAATTAAAAGAAGCGTACTCTGTTTTCTAAGAAACTATTAGTCCATGCTATACTTCCAAGTCTCTGCTTATATCCTTCTTCTGCCAGGAATGTCTTTCCCGTGTCATCACAAGTAAAGGTCTATCCATGCTTCACAGCCTGCTTCACTTGTCACCTCCCTTGTTGAGACTCTTCTGCTTCTCCCCAGCCATAAATTGCCTCCTTCCTCTAAGCCACCATAGGGCTTGACCAATTCCTAATCTGTGGAGCCTTTCCAGATCTGCTGAATGGCTCCTGTGGGCTCTCAGCATTTTTGCCTTGTTAGCCTCTTTTCTCCATACGAAAATCCTAAAAATTCTATTTCATTACTGCATTGGTATAAAGAAAATTGTAATCTGAGCTGGGCTCATCATTATATATCTATTATTATGATGATATTCGTTTTTTAGTTCTGATTTTTTTAATTAAAATTAAACATTTTCCTGAACCCCTAAATGTATCTTGGACTGTGCCTCCTATTAGTCATGGGTCAGTTGGCCCCATACCTTCCACTCAGACTCTTGTAATTATTCTTGTATTTACTATCTTCCCTTCCAGGGAACCAGCTTTAGGCCAGAAGCTCAAGAACCACTTTATAGAAGGTATCAGAAAGCATATAATTTTCTAGGGTTTCCAGAGAAAGAACAGTTGAGAATCTACTTAGTCCTACATTTACTGAGGCAGGGAGGCTACCCCTCTTTGGTATGACTAACTATGATTCCTACTTTTTTCCAGCGATAAAGCTACACTATTATTGTTAGACCTAAATGTTCCTATTTTTAGTGAAGTATTAAAGGAACAAAGTTAGAACAAACGAAATCGAGAACCCTGGAGACATGTTTCCATTTTCAAAGTTTCCTTTTTTGATTAGTACTTTGTTTTTAGAAAAGAGGTAGGGTGCACGTGCACTCACATATGCACAGAAACAATCTAAAGGGAATCTGGAAAATAAGGCTTCTCTGTACTTCAAAAAAGTACATTAGATTAACCAACTTAAAACTAGGCTACCACCTAAAATGTGTAAACTCATGTTCGTAATTGCTTATAAGCCTATAGTGCTGTGCATGTTAGTGAAATCTGTATTTCCAGTGTTTAAATCATCACCCTGCTCTGCCCCTGAAGTCCTAAGGCTGAGAGACTTGAAAACGAACATTGCAAAAGCTTATGCTGTTGACAATGTTCTTGACCTTTACGGATTTTGATGTGAGCCATTTTCCAGGCTAAGTTGCTTTCTCTCTTAACTGTTCTCATGGTCAAGGTCGCAACTAGCATAAATCACTCAGACTCCTGTTCTTGAAAGAACAGGCACATACCCTGATGCGCTTTTAAGATATGTTTTCTCAGCCATGGCAGATGTCTGGCAGAAAGCATTTAATTATGAGCCCATTGTTACAGAGCTCAACAAATAAAACTCCCTTAGCACACAGTATCTCCTGAAACTTCCCAGAGTTTGAAAGAAGTGATTTTTGCAGTGTCAAATAGTTTCTTCCAGACAGTGTTCCCGTTTTGAACTTTCCTAATGGTATTTGCAGCAAATTTGGAGAAGTGGCGCTGTGGGGAATGGTCAGACCTTCTGGATCGCTGTTTGTTAGGGAAAGCTACTGAACATATTGTAGTTACTTTTAGTTACTTTATTTCTTCTCAGTGGGAGCATCAAGGGCTGGCTTTGTGAAGTGAGGGGGGCCTTTCATCATTGGGCTCCATCAAGACCTCTCTTAATGCTGCCTCAAATTTAAAAATATAATAAAAGTCATCATGAGGACAATTGTCATTTTCTCACACTTATATACAGCCCTCATGAAAGCATCTTTAGAAACTTTGTGGTTGTTTTTATTGCTCTGTAACAACTGAGCTAAATAAAAGCAACATAATTGTCAAAACAGGCAGCTCCAAAATCTGGTCCCCATGGGACCACGTGCACCAATGGCTGCCTGGACCCAAGCCCCTCCACTCCAGTATAAAGAGATGGTGTCTTCACTGCTTCTGGTCATCTTCCCCCAAATCCAGAGGTTACTGACACCATACTTTTAACTGGAGAGTAAAATCAAACACAACTAAAACAAAAATCAGACACACAAAAACACCAACCTTCTGGGGCTGATACTTTTATCCAGAGAATAAAAATAAACATAAAACAAAACAAAGTCACAAGCTTCAGGGAGTAAAAAATTGGCTTGCAAATAATCCACATAAGGTAACAGCTTAGTTTACCCTGAGTTTAAAGTGTCAGATTCCTTCAGAAGGGTTTTCCCAAATTCAGCGGGAACTCACACTGGACCAAGCTAATTCCTTTGGAATGTGATCCAGGTAGCTGTGCAGGCTCCTTTCCAAGGGCATTTACAGCTCTTTCTCTCAGTGAGTGACAAAGTACATTCTTGCCTACTCATTGGCCCTGTGATTGCAAGCCCAGCATGAGTCAGCAATACAGGCTGTTAAAAAAGAAACTGGCCTGATGCTGGGGTATGGAGTGGGAAGTGGTAGGAGGGTAGGAACAGAATAATACCCAGTGCACGCAGCCTGGCTCACACAGCCTGGGTGACTCGCCCAATGCTGGGCCCCAAGTAAGTTCCAGGTAGGCTTGCCAGATAAAACAGAAAACACCTAGTTACATTTGAATTTCAGGTAAACAACAAACAATAATCAGTGGGATATTGACATCTATCTTGCCAATATCCCTTCTTATCTGAAGGCTCCCGGAATCCCTCATTTCTAGGTCCAAGAATCAATGATTATAGCAACAACCAGCATCTATAAAGAGCTTTCCACTTTCCAGAGTCTTTTTTTCACACTCCTTAGCTTACTTTTTACTTTGCCTTTACTACATTCTTGAAGATTGATATTACTATGGCCCATTGATTGATACTACCTGAGGCTTACCTGAGTTAAGTCATTTACTGTTTACTCATTCAAGTAAATGTTGGATTTAGGATTTAAAGCTCTGATATCAACTACACTCCCTCCCCAACGCACTTTGTATCTGCATTTTTTTATAATAGAGTTTATACAGTTCTCCCAGATATCCCACTTATTTATCTTGCATGACCTAGATTTTGAGTTTCGTGAAAATGGAGATGGGTTCTTATTTAATTTTACTAACCTCACGGTGTCCTGATGTTCAACAAAATGCCTGTTGATTCTGATTGAATCACCAACACCTACTTTTTTTAGGTTAGCCAAGATCACCTCCAGTCTATTTTGTTCACCACAATTGTAATTCTATTCTACATATTTGCTCAAGGGATCACAGTGAATTATTGCAAACAGCGGGAATGGAGTCCAGGGCTTCTTTTTCTCAGTCCATCATCCTGAAATACTGCTTGTGATTTTTATTACCATTACCTGTTATTCAGAGGCCTCAGGACCCTACATCTTCATGAGACAGGATGTGTGTGACGTACCAAAGGATGTCTGAAAGAAAGGCACTTTCAAAGCACAAATATTAATCTAGTATCTTGGACTCGGCTTGCTGAAACTGGTGATGTGTTCAATTACTAAGTCTCTTAAAAGGAACATGAAAAAAATTCAATAAGCATGAAATTAATTTATCCTTGATACCTTGTATGTTGCCACGTCTTAGTGCCTAACGGTTACACCCCAGATCTCCATCAGCATGTGCCCTCCTGCAATAGAGTGGACAGAAATTAAAAGATACTCTTTTTACAGACAATGGAATAGCTGGCTCTCCCTGGCAGGAGGCACATAATATAATTTGCCTAGAAAGTGACTGTGTACTAGCTCCACATGGTAGTAGAAGGAAGCAGGCTTGAACCAGTTGGAAATGTATAGTGGGCAAGCTCAGTTCCTGGCCCAAGTTCCATCCATTCTCTTTATCCTGTGGTATCTCCATGCTCTCAACTCAGCAAGACTGGGATTTCCTGCTTCAATGAGCGATAATGCCAAATTCTGACAGGGTGCTTTTCTTTTCCTGTCATCATGTAACCACAGGTCCAGAAAGAGAGGAACTCTTTTGAAATTGTTGCACGTTTTATATTATGTTCTTTTCACAAAAGCCCAATTTATAAGAAATATAGCAGAATTATTAAATAGATGCATGGGTTTTGGAGACAGGACAAACTAGTTTCAAATCCTGTTCCCACCCCGTGAGACCTTGGACAAGTAACAACTTCTCAAATCTTAAATTTTCTCTTCTGTAAAATCGATGCAATGATCTTGACTCCATAGGATTTTGGTAAAGATTAAATAAAATGCCATTGATTCAAATCATGTAGCGTAATATCTAATATGTAGAATATCCTCAACAAGCATAGGTATGGCCATTATTCTTAAATACTTGAAGCATTAAAACACATTCCTAGAGTATTGGCTTCAGCTTCCACATATATGAGAGAGCTATATTCCAATTTCTGAAGTTAGGACCCAGGCATTAGTTATTTCTACAAGCTCTCTAGCTGATGCTAATTTGAAGTTGAGAACTACAGCTCTGGAGCAGGAGTGGTATTAAAAACACTTAGGTGCCCTACAGGCACCCCCCCCCATTAGAAAGAAAATGTGATTAATCAGGAAGAATCCTGGCAGTAAACAGCCAGCATAGCCATGCAGTAGGCCAACCAGATATCAACCAACACTCTGGCATGAAAACATGTTCCTTGGTCAGAGAAGTTTGGGAAATGCTTCTTTTTAAAGATTCTGCAGGACTGTGAAAGGCTCTGAAAGGTCATGCAATTAAGAACAGAGACCAGTTTACAAATTTTCCAAATGAATGGGTGCATGGAATGTTTTTGTTAAATCAAGTAGCGTCTCATGAGACACATTTAGTGGAAATGCTGAGGGAAAGGGAAACATCCCAGTCTGAAAAGGTTTTGATTGTGATCAGTGCTTGGATTTTGATTCTATTGACTTATTTATTTCTCTGTATACCCTTAGCACTTCTGACTCTTACTGGAAATTGTAAAGTCTTAGGTAGGATTCTAAGATGGTCCCTAAGAGTCCCACCCCTGGTGTACATGTTGCATATAATCCTCTTGAGTGTGAGAGGAACCTATGAATATAATGAGGCATGACTTCCATAACTGTTACGTTGTAGGGCAAGAGGGAAAATATCTAAGGTGGGCCTGGCCTAATCAGTTGAACTCTTTAAAAAAGAGGGTTTTGGGCTTCCCTGGTGGCGCAGTGGTTGAGAGTCTGCCTGCCGATGCAGGGGACATGGGTTCGTGCCCCGGTCCGGGAAGATCCCACATGCCGCGGAGTGGCTGGGCCCATGAGCCATGGCCGCTGAGCCTGCGCATCCGGAGCCTGTGCTCTGCAACGGGAGAGGCCGCAACAGTGAGAGGCCCGCGTACCGCAAAAAAAAAAAAAAAGAGGATTTTTTCCAGGCTAGTTGCAGAGGAGGAAGTCAAGGGTATGTTCTTCTGGTGGCTTGGAATTCCACAACAGCAAAGTTGTGAACTGACTATAGAAACGATTGGCCCCTGAGAGCTGAGGGCAATTCCTAGGCAATAGCTAGCAAGAAAACAGGGACCTCAGTCCTACAATACAAGGAACTGAACTCTGCCAATAACTTGAATGAACTCAAGGAAGAGGACTGCAAGCTTAAAATAATACACAGCCCTGGTTTGCAATATCTTAATTGTCCCATCCAAAAATATATCAGTGGACTGGATATAGAACAAAGGACACTGGTTTGCAATATCAGAAATATTCATTCCCCTTTAGGGAAAGGGGATATAACTAGGCTTGATATGAACAGGAAAACATGATATCATTAGATCTTGTGAAGATAGGGTAGCATTCAGAAAAAACAAGCAATCTGTGAAGCTCCATAAGATTAACTCTATAAATGCATGATTATTCTTTATATTTGAAAGCAAAAAGTTATATTTTAAGCAGAATATTGAGGGGGTAAGAGCAAAATGAGAGAACAATGAGAGGCAGCTTGTTAGAGTGAGGAAACCATTAGAAAAAAAAGAATTTTGAGATTCTCTTTCCAGCTTTGCTACTAAATAGTCATATAAAACAGCTGCTCAGGGCTTCCCTGGTGGCGCAGTGGTTGAGAGTCCGCCTGCCGGTGCAGGGGACACGGGTTCGCGCCCCGGTCCGGGAAAATCCCACATGCCGCGGAGCGGCTGGGCCCGTGAGCCATGGCCACTGAGCCTGCGCCTCCGGAGCCTGTGCTCCGCAACGGGAGAGGCCACAACAGTGAGAGGTCTGCGTACCGCAAAAAAAAAAAAAGAAAAAAAAAAAGCTGCTCAGTGACTCGGCTAATGCAATTATTCAGTCCTTCAGTTATAATTGATTGAGCATATTCTGTGCGTCAGCAGTTCTGCAGTTAGAGATACAGTGACGAACAAGTATGCACAGTCCCTGCCCTCAAGGACTTTGCAATACAGTGTAGTGACAGGGATTTAGCCAGTTAATATGCAGTGCAATTTCAGATGGTGAAGAGTTCCCCAGAGAAAAACAGGTTCTAGTGAAGAGAGAATGAGTTGGGGGATGGGAGTCAGCAATGGCGTCCTTAAGGACGGCATCCAAGTTTGGAGCTGAGACTTGAATTGAGACTGGTTGATGGATAGGATGTGAGGCTGAGAGGGAAAAACAAGAGTCATGAATGGCCTCAGGATTTTTGGCCTGAGCGATTGAGTACACGCTCATGGCAGTTTTTTGACTGGAAACACTGTGGGAGGAGCAGGTTTGGAGAATATAAGAGTTCATTCTGGGACAGATTATGTGTGTCTTGCCTGTGATCAAAGAGGAGACGTGGAGGAGGCCGTTACATGTGAGGCTAGAGCTCTGTCGCTGCCGTACAATGCATTTGTTGAATTGGGTCATTGGTGGGACCCTTCCGATTCCAATACTCTGTGACTCTAAAAACTAGAAATCAAAGCAATTTTCAATGGGGATGAACAAAAATATTCTTTTAGAAAAGAGACAAAGATAATTGGCCAAGATGGGAGGAGAAACTAATTAAAATGGAATAAGAACAGAAGAGTTCCTATCTGATAATGTACACCTTTGGTTTCCATGAAAGCTAAAACAACAGTTTTCAAAGTGACTGCTTGGTAGTAAATTTCTTATTATCAAATGACATTAAAGATAATGATCTCCTGCTCATGAATGGCTTTTCCAAGTGCTTTAATTTGTATAGAGTGTTTATTAAATGAACTCTTCCCAAGACAGCTCTGTATCCCAGGAGTAAGTAGTTCCACAAATATATAACTATTAGATATGTTTTGTGTAGCTCTTCAACATTTTCATGGAAATCACAACCTGAATTTATCTCTGAATATGACATCTTCCCCTTAGTAACCCCGAGGCAGCCTGGGTATATTAATAATTTATAAAACACCACTATTTTCCATTTTAAAAATGAAGCAGGAAGGTGACAAAATAAAAAACAGCAATTTCCATTTTAAATTTTGGATAAAGTATATTTCAGTATATCAGTGACCAAGAAATTGACAGGTATGGGTGATGTGAACGATGGTCCCAAGTGAATAGACTTGTATTTCTGCCTTCTATAGTTTCCATGGCTACAGGCCCATCTGAATTGCACTAGCCACACAGAGTGCCAAGAAAGAACAAAAGGAAACGGAAGAGTAAATGGCATCAGAATGTCACAGAAAGGGAAAAGTGATCACAGATTATTTTTTAAAGGAACACAATTTCTCATGTCAAGAACTCTCTGCTTTAGAGTCCATCTCCTTCAGTAGGAAATATTTCTAGTTGGGTCTGGAATTTTTTATGGAATTGATGAATAAATTTGTTCTATGTTTAAAAAAAACCAATCAGTTTATCGGTGGCTATGTGGTAATTAGGGCATTCAGAACATTCTGACGTATACACAGAAATGCAAACTTAGAGTGTCCGAAAGGGAAAAAAGTGTTTGTTTTTTCTTAATTCAAGTTGTTTTATTGTATCAGAGTTATTAATATAGCTGGGCTGCTGGCTTTTATTAAAAATATGTAATAAATGGTACTCTTTTAAGTATCAGGATAGGCTCTTCTGCCTATTTACAATAACTGCCTTTCTAAAAAATGAAATAAAAATGAAATAAAAGTTGAGGATGGCTCCCAAGCAAAACTTGCCATTCTCTGAGAGTGCAGACACAGAAATATAAGAATCAACCTGATCCCCAAAGCGAGGCCAAGAGTCCCCTGTAGATGGTTCTAAGTTAGTAATTATCTGATTAAATGCAGTGTCCCCTACAACTACAAACTTTATGAGCAAGTCTGCCTAGATGTGCCCCTCATTAAATTCTTGACATCTCACACAGTGAACTAAGATACTTGATGAATTATTGAATGAGTAAATGAATGAATGAAGGTAAATGGTAGCCCCGCAATCACCTTACCTCCCTGACACCTTCACTGTACTTAGTGAAGCCACCGAAATAAAAGTAGCAGTAATGAAAGGCATAACGGATTTGAGATAATCAAGTAAAATAAACCCTCCCTACGCACCAATGCCAATTAGGGTTACATATTTTTTAAACACAAAAATTAAAGCATGGAACTTGCAGCAATGATTGCTGGCTAAGATTTGGTAAAGGTGTGTGTCACGTGGGTTAAACCAAGCTAATCACAATGACTGTTTTGGTTGAACATATTGGTTAGCATGGAAATGTGTTTCTTTTGGCAGCATCTCTGGCCTTCTTGAGAGTTTGATTCCCACATAAATCTCTACCATTTACGTTAGTGATGCTTCCAAGATTTTTAACTTTAAAGGAAACTTGAAATCACAATGTTCTCAATCATGAAGATACCTATTTCACATATGCTAAGGGAGGTTAAAGTGACACTTCCATGTTTGATAGCTTTGTATTAAGTTGTTCTTTTTTTTTTTTTTTTTTTTTTTTTGCAGTACGCGGGCCTCTCACTGTTGTGGCCTCTCCCGTTGTCCGGACGCGCAGGCTCAGCGGCCATGGCTCACGGGCCCAGCCGCTCCGCGGCATGTGGGATCTTCCCGGACCGAGGCACGAACCCATGTCCCCTGCATCGGCAGGCGGACTCTCAACCACTGCGCCACCAGGGAAGCCCGCATTAGGTTATTCTTGACACAGATTTTCTTAAATTCGTGCAGTCTGAATTTGTCTTCATTAACGTTCTCCAGCTCCCCTTCCTGTCCTCTCTTAGCTCACATATCTCTCCTTTCTCTCCCTGCTCCTTTCTTTTGATTTCTTCTCAGTCCTAGGTCTCCCAGTCCTAAAGAAAGTAAATCTGGTAAATCGTGTGTGCATAAATATTTGCATTTCAAATTGGAACTCTAAACAGTGAAAATGGGAAATACGAGTTCATAGGCCAGCCTGATAGTAAAATTTCCTCATTTGCAAACTGTTAGGGGGTGGATTTGGGCCATCTTTGCATGTCTGAAATCATATTTCATAGTAGAAAACTCTGCTAGTCACTAGAATAAATCAAAAGTTTGGTTGGCTTGATTTCAACTTCTCCTGGACTGACACTTTTCTACCCTTAGCCTATCAGGGAGGGTGAGGATACTATTTACTAGGGACAGTTTCAATCTGGAAGGTAGAATCCCTTTGACTTTATAAGGGTTCCTCAAGGTCATTAAAACTCTATCTTGATGGTGTTGGCCATTAATTCTGCAGCTCTGTGTCAAGTGAGGGAGTTGAGCAGCTCCAGCACACTTCCCCTGCGTCACTCTTGCAACATGTTTCCTGCTCACCTTGGCCTCTGCGGGAACCCAGCGAAGCATTTGGCAACTCTCCATCCTTGTGGATGCAGATGTCTCGTAACAACTTCCCCCCCTCCTCCCCCCACACCCACCCAGTGAGCAGAGGTGCAAAGATGACCTCTGATTTTCCCACAGGAGTTTAGGTACATATGGATTGAATCTGGCACAGGCTTTAACTCATTTTCCATGAATTCTACAGGTCTAAAATAAGAAGCAAAAGGGCACTTTTCTGACCATTGTTTAACAATTACATGCATTGGAAACAATATAAAAAGTTATGCCCCTTGATCAGTGCTTTGCACAGTTCCTGACACTTAAAAGCCACTCAGTAGATATCTGTTGAGTGAATGAATCTCTAAGATTGGGACTTATGGGATTTGAAAAGTGTGGTGACAGGAAAGAGAGAGAAAAGGGAATAATAGAATACTGAAATGCCAAACAAAGCAAGATGCATTTAAGAGGTAAATAAGGTATACTTTCTTAATAGTACCCCACCAAATATTTGAGGGCTAATCTGCCTGTAAAACAGCATTTATTGGACAAAAACTACCTTATGGAAACATCTGACGCAGACTATCTTATAAGAACTTCATAATCTAAGTAAAAAGAGAAAATTAACCAAATGAAGTAACTAAAGGTAAACTACATTCTAAAAGCGTGGGTCTGAGTGTGAAAGCTGGAGGAGTGTAGGAACAAAGACGAAAGCCACGCTGATGGGAAACACATACCTATAATGAAAAGTAATTCACTGGACTGCCATTAGAAACACACTTGACTTACACAGACTCAACTGCACAGGCTAGAAGAAAATTGTTTTTGAAATAAGGAAATAATGTAAATACTGTGGGGCATGCAGTTGGCCATTCCACCCAATGAACACATGAGGGACGGTCATCACCTGCAGAGGGTCTCATTCCCTCTTGCTTCCTAGGGAGAGCACCCCTCTTCCTTTAATGGAATGGCACTGTTTATAACCTTCCTATGGTTGATTTAAAGGAATTCCCAAGGGTAGTTTAACTATATATAATTATCACACAGTCCCCAACCTTACTTATACTATTTGGACTATTCTAATACTCTAAACACTGCATTTTCTCCTTTTTAATCAACTCACTGTCCAAAGAAATAAATAAAAAGAAAGTGATTGGTATAGCAATTTGTTGATGGTTATTTCATGATTGGTTCTTTCATTCCTTCATATTCAAGTAACAATCAGACACCTATCAAGTTTCTAGTTCTGCAAACTTCGAGTGTGTGTCTGGGTTTGTTTTATGTTGATACTAGAATAAGAATTTTCTGTGGATGTTTATTCTAAAAAAATACCTAACATATTTTATGTAATGACATAATAAAGGAATTTTTTCATCAGTATTTTTAACATTGAGACTTAATATTCAGATAACCAGAGAGGCATACTTTTTAGCCTCATGAGAGACAATACCTGGGATACTGAGAGGTAGAGATAATTTTCAGTATCTCCTTGCTGAAAGTCTGACTGTATTTCTAGCTAAGTTTGGTATTTATTTTCACAGTAAATGGTGCACCATAGTTGAAATGCACAGAAGAGAAAGTTTTCTTTGCTTTGAAGCATGTGGCGGTGTTGATTGGCAGGGTTTACAAGTCACAGGAGACGCACCGCTGTCTTGCACGAGCGTTTCCCTACCTCTCACTATCCCTCCAATGGGAACTCAACACATACTGCTGCTGGCTTATGTTTGGAGGCAACACATGGAAAATCTGAGAGAGGGACAACCCATTTCCATTTCTGAAACTATCCATAGACTCTCCCGTCTCTCTTAAGAACATCTGAAAACAGCATTTAGCTACACTTAATTAAGTCCAATGTCTCAGAATGCTTCATAATATTAAGGCTGAAACGCTGTCAAGTTTGTCTGTTTGTTTTTGATAAATAATCTTTTGCACATATTATCGTAAAGACAACTCTGCTACTTTTCCTTCTTCAGGAATCCTGAGACTTAACTGACTTCTTCAGGCTGAACAGATATACAGTTGAAGTATATTTGTTCAAGTATAAATTTTTGTTGAAGTATCAATTTGTTCACAATTTAGTGAGAGGAGTTGCAAGAAAAACAGTGACGTATAGAATTCTGTGCTGAGATATTCTGTAAAACTTCACTGTTATTCTACTGAGAATAGCGTCATTTTTCCCATGCCTAAAAACGGAAGCAAAACATTTCCTTGCGGATTTTATATTAGGACATAAAATGACAGTTTATATTTTCAAACAATGAGATGATTCAAAAATAAGAAGCATATTTGTTTTCACAAAATGCATCATAATTTCAAGAGGCTTGTTCCTACCCTGTGCAGAAGAGGAGACGATGTGATTGCTGAAGCTGCGATTATTTAGATCAAATCCTTCCACAAGTCAAAATACTTGCTTCAAAAAATGAATTTTAATGATTTTTCCATAAAGTCATCATAAAAGCTAAACAGTGTGCTATGCATGAGGCTAGCCATTCTTATGGCAAAGTAACTTCAATTCCAGGGGTAAACATGGGACATAAAAATACTTCTTCCAAAGAAAAGGACTTATCAAAAAATGAAACACATACCCACCCCAGCATACTGTTAATTTTAAGGTCCAAAAGTGATATAAAAACAAAATTGATAGTGGGAAGGTGGGCCTTAAAAAGCTTTTATTGTAAAAAATGTGCATGCCTGCTAAATCAGAACTAAATATACAGTCTTAGTGCATAAATTTTCTGAAAGGGTTTTGTGACATCCCTTACTTTTCATAGCTTTGATTAGATTTCCAAGATTTACTGTGGTTGTGAAGAAATTTTATTAGATTTAAAGAAGACTCAGTTCACCTAAATTCACAAGTTCATGGATAATAAGAACAATAAAGTTTGTTCCCTCTTCACTAAAGGATGGGGTGGGAGGAAGGGAAGTGGGGAGAGGATGGGAGACTGGGTTTTATTTCTTTCCTTCTGAAACAGGATCAGCATTTTGAAATTAAGACAAAAAAAAAAAAGAAAAAAGAAAAAAATGTGAGCCCGAGTTCTGGCAACCAGACAGCATTTATAATCTACTGCAACAGATTTCTGCTAAGAACATCTGCCCTAAACTAGCATTCAACTAAGATTGATTGTCACTCTTCCGAAAGGAATTCCTGTTTCCCTTACACACACACACACACACACACACACACACACACACACACACACACACA